>NC_140273.1:18789638-19034638 GCF_964030765.1 Micromesistius poutassou
CACATTGTGGGTCAAAACATGCTTTTCTCGCTCTGAAAAGCATTTTGCACGCATAAAAACTGGAAAAGTGAATAACTCAGTCACTTTCAATGCAAACGTGTAACTGAGCTTAAATAGGGTTATTTATGCCATTGCGCACCATTTGGAAGTGGAGAGCATTGGTTTTGAGCACAATTCACGTGTCAGGGTCAAAAACACATTTTTGGTCAAGAAGTGATTCTCTCGCTCTGAAAAGGATTTTGCACGCATAAAAACTGGAAAAGTGAATAACTTTAACTGGAAAAGTGAATAATTACACGTTTCAATGCAAACGTGTAACTGAGCTTAAATAGGGTTATTTATGCCATCGCGCAACATTTGGAAGTGGAGAGCGTTGGTTTTGAGCATAATTCA
The DNA here is from genome assembly GCF_964030765.1 of Micromesistius poutassou. Taxonomy (NCBI): domain Eukaryota; kingdom Metazoa; phylum Chordata; class Actinopteri; order Gadiformes; family Gadidae; genus Micromesistius; species Micromesistius poutassou. The sequence continues at coordinate 18,790,032 of NC_140273.1, forward strand.
CGTGTTAGGGTCAAAAACACATTGTGGGTCAAAACATGCTTCTCTCGCTCTGAAAAGCATTTTGCACGCATAAAAACTGGAAAAGTTGATAACTCAGTCCCTTTCAATGCAAACGTGTAACTGAGCTTAAATAGGGTTATTTATGCCATCGCGCACCATTTGGAAGTGGAGAGCATTAGTTTTGAGCATAATTCACGTGTTAGGGTCAAAAACACATTGTGGGTCAAAACATGCTTTTCTCGCTCTGAAAAGCATTTTGCACGCATAAAAACTGGAAAAGTGAATAACTCAGTCACTTTCAATGCAAACGTGTAACTGAGCTTAAATAGGGTTATTTATGCCATCGCGCTCCATTTGGAAGTGGAGAGCGTTGGTTTTGAGCATAATTCACGTGTTAGGGTCAAAAACACATTGTGGGTCAAAACATGCTTTTCTCGCTCTGAAAAGCATTTTGCACGCATGAAAACTGGAAAAGTGAATAACTCAGTCACTTTCAATGCAAACGTGTAACTGAGCTCAAATAGGGTTATTCATGCCATCGTGCACCATTTGGAAGTGGAGAGCATTAGTTTTGAGCACAATTCACGTGTCAGGGTCAAAAACACATTTTTGGTCAAAAAGTGATTCTCTCGCTCTGAAAAGCATTTTGCACGCATAAAAACTGGAAAAGTGAATAACTCAGTCACTTTCAATGCAAACGTGTAACTGAGCTTAAATAGGGTTATTTATGCCATCGCGCACCATTTGGAAGTGGAGAGCGTTGGTTTTGAGCACAATTCACGTGTCAGGGTCAAAAACACATTTTTGGTCAAGAAGTGATTCTCTCGCTCTGAAAAGGATTTTGCACGCATAAAAACTGGAAAAGTGAATAACTTTAACTGGAAAAGTGAATAATTACACGTTTCAATGCAAACGTGTAACTGAGCTTAAATAGGGTTATTTATGCCATCGCGCAACATTTGGAAGTGGAGAGCGTTGGTTTTGAGCATAATTCACGTGTTAGGGTCAAAAACACATTGTGGGTCAAAACATGCTTCTCTCGCTCTGAAAAGCATTTTGCACGCATAAAAACTGGAAAAGTTGATAACTCAGTCCCTTTCAATGCAAACGTGTAACTGAGCTTAAATAGGGTTATTTATGCCATCGCGCACCATTTGGAAGTGGAGAGCATTAGTTTTGAGCATAATTCACGTGTTAGGGTCAAAATCACATTGTGGGTCAAAACATGCTTTTCTCGCTCTGAAAAGCATTTTGCACGCATAAAAACTGGAAAAGTGAATAACTCAGTCACTTTCAATGCAAACGTGTAACTGAGCTTAAATAGGGTTATTTATGCCATCGCGCTCCATTTGGAAGTGGAGAGCGTTGGTTTTGAGCATAATTCACGTGTTAGGGTCAAAACACATTGTGGGTCAAAACATGCTTTTCTCGCTCTGAAAAGCATTTTGCACGCATAAAAACTGGAAAAGTGAATAACTCAGTCACTTTCAATGCAAACGTGTAACTGAGCTCAAATAGGGTTATTCATGCCATCGTGCACCATTTGGAAGTGGAGAGCATTAGTTTTGAGCACAATTCACGTGTCAGGGTCAAAAACACATTTTTGGTCAAAAAGTGATTCTCTCGCTCTGAAAAGCATTTTGCACGCATAAAAACTGGAAAATTGAATAACTCAATCACTTTCAATGCAAACGTGTAACTGAGCTTAAATAGGGTTATTTATGCCATCGCGCACCATTTGGAAGTGGAGAGCATTAGTTTTGAGCATAATTCACGTGTCAGGGTCAAAAACACATTTTTGGTCAAAAAGTGATTCTCTCGCTCTGAAAAGCATTTTGCACGCATAAAAACTGGAAAAGTGAATAACTCAGTCACTTTCAATGCAAACGTGTAACTGAGCTTAAATAGGGTTATTTATGCCATCGCGCACCATTTGGAAGTGGAGAGCGTTGGTTTTGAGCATAATTCACGTGTTAGGGTCAAAAACACATTGTGGGTCAAAACATGCTTTTCTTGCTCTGAAAAGCATTTTGCACGCATAAAAACTGGAAAAGTTGATAACTCAGTCCCTTTCAATGCAAACGTGTAACTGAGCTTATATAGGGTTATTTATGCCATTGCGCACCATTTGGAAGTGGAGAGCATTGGTTTTGAGCACAATTCACGTGTCACTGACGTGTAACTGAGCTTAAATAGGGTTATTTATGCCATCGCGCACCATTTGGAAGTGGAGAGCGTTGGTTTTGAGCATAATTCACGTGTTAGGGTCAAAAACACATTGTGGGTCAAAACATGCTTTTCTCGCTCTGAAAAGCATTTTGCACGCATAAAAACTGGAAAAGTGAATAACTCAGTCACTTTCAATGCAAACGTGTAACTGAGCTTAAATAGGGTTATTTATGCCATCGCGCACCATTTGGAAGTGGAGAGCGTTGGTTTTGAGCATAATTCACGTGTTAGGGTCAAAAACACATTGTGGGTCAAAACATGCTTTTCTCGCTCTGAAAAGCATTTTGCACGCATAAAAACTGGAAAAGTGAATAACTCAGTCACTTTCAATGCAAACGTGTAACTGAGCTTAAATAGGGTTATTTATGCCATTGCGCACCATTTGGAAGTGGAGAGCATTGGTTTTGAGCACAATTCACGTGTCACTGACGTGTAACTGAGCTTAAATAGGGTTATTTATGCCATCGCGCACCATTTGGAAGTGGAGAGCGTTGGTTTTGAGCATAATTCACGTGTTAGGGTCAAAAACACATTGTGGGTCAAAACATGCTTTTCTCGCTCTGAAAAGCATTTTGCACGCATAAAAACTGGAAAAGTGAATAACTCAGTCACTTTCAATGCAAACGTGTAACTGAGCTTAAATAGGGTTATTTATGCCATCGCGCACCATTTGGAAGTGGAGAGCGTTGGTTTTGAGCATAATTCACGTGTTAGGGTCAAAAACACATTGTGGGTCAAAACATGCTTTTCTCGCTCTGAAAAGCATTTTGCACGCATAAAAACTGGAAAAGTGAATAACTCAGTCACTTTCAATGCAAACGTGTAACTGAGCTTAAATAGGGTTATTTATGCCATTGCGCACCATTTGGAAGTGGAGAGCATTGGTTTTGAGCACAATTCACGTGTCAGGGTCAAAAACACATTTTTGGTCAAAAAGTGATTCTCTCGCTCTGAAAAGCATTTTGCACGCATAAAAACTGGAAAAGTGACTTTAACTGGAAAAGTGAATAATTACACGTTTCAATGCAAACGTGTAACTGAGCTTAAATAGGGTTATTTATGCCATCGCGCAACATTTGGAAGTGGAGAGCGTTGGTTTTGAGCATAATTCACGTGTTAGGGTCAAAAACACATTGTGGGTCAAAACATGCTTCTCTCGCTCTGAAAAGCATTTTGCACGCATAAAAACTGGAAAAGTTGATAACTCAGTCCCTTTCAATGCAAACGTGTAACTGAGCTTAAATAGGGTTATTTATGCCATCGCGCACCATTTGGAAGTGGAGAGCATTAGTTTTGAGCATAATTCACGTGTTAGGGTCAAAAACACATTGTGGGTCAAAACATGCTTTTCTCGCTCTGAAAAGCATTTTGCACGCATAAAAACTGGAAAAGTGAATAACTCAGTCACTTTCAATGCAAACGTGTAACTGAGCTTAAATAGGGTTATTTATGCCATTGCGCACCATTTGGAAGTGGAGAGCATTGGTTTTGAGCACAATTCACGTGTCACTGACGTGTAACTGAGCTTAAATAGGGTTATTTATGCCATCGCGCACCATTTGGAAGTGGAGAGCGTTGGTTTTGAGCATAATTCACGTGTTAGGGTCAAAAACACATTGTGGGTCAAAACATGCTTTTCTCGCTCTGAAAAGCATTTTGCACGCATAAAAACTGGGAAAGTGAATAACTCAGTCACTTTCAATGCAAACGTGTAACTGAGCTTAAATAGGGTTATTTATGCCATCGCGCACCATTTGGAAGTGGAGAGCATTAGTTTTGAGCATAATTCACGTGTCAGGGTCAAAAACACATTTTTGGTCAAAAAGTGATTCTCTCGCTCTGAAAAGCATTTTGCACGCATAAAAACTGGAAAAGTGAATAACTCAGTCACTTTCAATGCAAACGTGTAACTGAGCTTAAATAGGGTTATTTATGCCATCGCGCACCATTTGGAAGTGGAGAGCGTTGGTTTTGAGCATAATTCACGTGTTAGGGTCAAAAACACATTGTGGGTCAAAACATGCTTTTCTTGCTCTGAAAAGCATTTTGCACGCATAAAAACTGGAAAAGTTGATAACTCAGTCCCTTTCAATGCAAACGTGTAACTGAGCTTATATAGGGTTATTTATGCCATTGCGCACCATTTGGAAGTGGAGAGCATTGGTTTTGAGCACAATTCACGTGTCACTGACGTGTAACTGAGCTTAAATAGGGTTATTTATGCCATCGCGCACCATTTGGAAGTGGAGAGCGTTGGTTTTGAGCATAATTCACGTGTTAGGGTCAAAAACACATTGTGGGTTAAAACATGCTTTTCTCGCTCTGAAAAGCATTTTGCACGCATAAAAACTGGAAAAGTGAATAACTCAGTCACTTTCAATGCAAACGTGTAACTGAGCTTAAATAGGGTTATTTATGCCATCGCGCACCATTTGGAAGTGGAGAGCGTTGGTTTTGAGCATAATTCACGTGTTAGGGTCAAAAACACATTGTGGGTCAAAACATGCTTTTCTCGCTCTGAAAAGCATTTTGCACGCATAAAAACTGGAAAAGTGAATAACTCAGTCACTTTCAATGCAAACGTGTAACTGAGCTTAAATAGGGTTATTTATGCCATTGCGCACCATTTGGAAGTGGAGAGCATTGGTTTTGAGCACAATTCACGTGTCACTGACGTGTAACTGAGCTTAAATAGGGTTATTTATGCCATCGCGCACCATTTGGAAGTGGAGAGCGTTGGTTTTGAGCATAATTCACGTGTTAGGGTCAAAAACACATTGTGGGTCAAAACATGCTTTTCTCGCTCTGAAAAGCATTTTGCACGCATAAAAACTGGAAAAGTGAATAACTCAGTCACTTTCAATGCAAACGTGTAACTGAGCTTAAATAGGGTTATTTATGCCATCGCGCACCATTTGGAAGTGGAGAGCGTTGGTTTTGAGCATAATTCACGTGTTAGGGTCAAAAACACATTGTGGGTCAAAACATGCTTTTCTCGCTCTGAAAAGCATTTTGCACGCATAAAAACTGGAAAAGTGAATAACTCAGTCACTTTCAATGCAAACGTGTAACTGAGCTTAAATAGGGTTATTTATGCCATTGCGCACCATTTGGAAGTGGAGAGCATTGGTTTTGAGCACAATTCACGTGTCAGGGTCAAAAACACATTTTTGGTCAAAAAGTGATTCTCTCGCTCTGAAAAGCATTTTGCACGCATAAAAACTGGAAAAGTGACTTTAACTGGAAAAGTGAATAATTACACGTTTCAATGCAAACGTGTAACTGAGCTTAAATAGGGTTATTTATGCCATCGCGCAACATTTGGAAGTGGAGAGCGTTGGTTTTGAGCATAATTCACGTGTTAGGGTCAAAAACACATTGTGGGTCAAAACATGCTTCTCTCGCTCTGAAAAGCATTTTGCACGCATAAAAACTGGAAAAGTTGATAACTCAGTCCCTTTCAATGCAAACGTGTAACTGAGCTTAAATAGGGTTATTTATGCCATCGCGCACCATTTGGAAGTGGAGAGCATTAGTTTTGAGCATAATTCACGTGTTAGGGTCAAAAACACATTGTGGGTCAAAACATGCTTTTCTCGCTCTGAAAAGCATTTTGCACGCATAAAAACTGGAAAAGTGAATAACTCAGTCACTTTCAATGCAAACGTGTAACTGAGCTTAAATAGGGTTATTTATGCCATTGCGCACCATTTGGAAGTGGAGAGCATTGGTTTTGAGCACAATTCACGTGTCACTGACGTGTAACTGAGCTTAAATAGGGTTATTTATGCCATCGCGCACCATTTGGAAGTGGAGAGCGTTGGTTTTGAGCATAATTCACGTGTTAGGGTCAAAAACACATTGTGGGTCAAAACATGCTTTTCTCGCTCTGAAAAGCATTTTGCACGCATAAAAACTGGAAAAGTGAATAACTCAGTCACTTTCAATGCAAACGTGTAACTGAGCTTAAATAGGGTTATTTATGCCATCGCGCACCATTTGGAAGTGGAGAGCGTTGGTTTTGAGCATAATTCACGTGTTAGGGTCAAAAACACATTGTGGGTCAAAACATGCTTTTCTCGCTCTGAAAAGCATTTTGCACGCATAAAAACTGGAAAAGTGAATAACTCAGTCACTTTCAATGCAAACGTGTAACTGAGCTTAAATAGGGTTATTTATGCCATTGCGCACCATTTGGAAGTGGAGAGCATTGGTTTTGAGCACAATTCACGTGTCAGGGTCAAAAACACATTTTTGGTCAAAAAGTGATTCTCTCGCTCTGAAAAGCATTTTGCACGCATAAAAACTGGAAAAGTGACTTTAACTGGAAAAGTGAATAATTACACGTTTCAATGCAAACGTGTAACTGAGCTTAAATAGGGTTATTTATGCCATCGCGCAACATTTGGAAGTGGAGAGCGTTGGTTTTGAGCATAATTCACGTGTTAGGGTCAAAAACACATTGTGGGTCAAAACATGCTTCTCTCGCTCTGAAAAGCATTTTGCACGCATAAAAACTGGAAAAGTTGATAACTCAGTCCCTTTCAATGCAAACGTGTAACTGAGCTTAAATAGGGTTATTTATGCCATCGCGCACCATTTGGAAGTGGAGAGCATTAGTTTTGAGCATAATTCACGTGTTAGGGTCAAAAACACATTGTGGGTCAAAACATGCTTTTCTCGCTCTGAAAAGCATTTTGCACGCATAAAAACTGGAAAAGTGAATAACTCAGTCACTTTCAATGCAAACGTGTAACTGAGCTTAAATAGGGTTATTTATGCCATTGCGCACCATTTGGAAGTGGAGAGCATTGGTTTTGAGCACAATTCACGTGTCAGGGTCAAAAACACATTTTTGGTCAAAAAGTGATTCTCTCGCTCTGAAAAGCATTTTGCACGCATAAAAACTGGAAAAGTGACTTTAACTGGAAAAGTGAATAATTACACGTTTCAATGCAAACGTGTAACTGAGCTTAAATAGGGTTATTTATGCCATCGCGCAACATTTGGAAGTGGAGAGCGTTGGTTTTGAGCATAATTCACGTGTTAGGGTCAAAAACACATTGTGGGTCAAAACATGCTTCTCTCGCTCTGAAAAGCATTTTGCACGCATAAAAACTGGAAAAGTTGATAACTCAGTCCCTTTCAATGCAAACGTGTAACTGAGCTTAAATAGGGTTATTTATGCCATCGCGCACCATTTGGAAGTGGAGAGCATTAGTTTTGAGCATAATTCACGTGTTAGGGTCAAAAACACATTGTGGGTCAAAACATGCTTTTCTCGCTCTGAAAAGCATTTTGCACGCATAAAAACTGGAAAAGTGAATAACTCAGTCACTTTCAATGCAAACGTGTAACTGAGCTTAAATAGGGTTATTTATGCCATTGCGCACCATTTGGAAGTGGAGAGCATTGGTTTTGAGCACAATTCACGTGTCACTGACGTGTAACTGAGCTTAAATAGGGTTATTTATGCCATCGCGCACCATTTGGAAGTGGAGAGCGTTGGTTTTGAGCATAATTCACGTGTTAGGGTCAAAAACACATTGTGGGTCAAAACATGCTTTTCTCGCTCTGAAAAGCATTTTGCACGCATAAAAACTGGAAAAGTGAATAACTCAGTCACTTTCAATGCAAACGTGTAACTGAGCTTAAATAGGGTTATTTATGCCATTGCGCACCATTTGGAAGTGGAGAGCATTGGTTTTGAGCACAATTCACGTGTCAGGGTCAAAAACACATTTTTGGTCAAAAAGTGATTCTCTCGCTCTGAAAAGCATTTTGCACGCATAAAAACTGGAAAAGTGACTTTAACTGGAAAAGTGAATAATTACACGTTTCAATGCAAACGTGTAACTGAGCTTAAATAGGGTTATTTATGCCATCGCGCAACATTTGGAAGTGGAGAGCGTTGGTTTTGAGCATAATTCACGTGTTAGGGTCAAAAACACATTGTGGGTCAAAACATGCTTCTCTCGCTCTGAAAAGCATTTTGCACGCATAAAAACTGGAAAAGTTGATAACTCAGTCCCTTTCAATGCAAACGTGTAACTGAGCTTAAATAGGGTTATTTATGCCATCGCGCACCATTTGGAAGTGGAGAGCATTAGTTTTGAGCATAATTCACGTGTTAGGGTCAAAAACACATTGTGGGTCAAAACATGCTTTTCTCGCTCTGAAAAGCATTTTGCACGCATAAAAACTGGAAAAGTGAATAACTCAGTCACTTTCAATGCAAACGTGTAACTGAGCTTAAATAGGGTTATTTATGCCATTGCGCACCATTTGGAAGTGGAGAGCATTGGTTTTGAGCACAATTCACGTGTCAGGGTCAAAAACACATTTTTGGTCAAAAAGTGATTCTCTCGCTCTGAAAAGCATTTTGCATGCATAAAAACTGGAAAAGTGAATAACTCAGTCACTTTCAATGCAAACGTGTAACTGAGCTTAAATAGGGTTATTCATGCCATCGTGCACCATTTGGAAGTGGAGAGCATTAGTTTTGAGCACAATTCACGTGTCAGGGTCAAAAACACATTTTTGGTCAAAAAGTGATTCCCTCGCTCTGAAAAGCATCTTGCACGCATAAAAACTGGAAAAGTGAATAACTCAGTCACTTTCAATGCAAACGTGTAACTGAGCTTAAATAGGGTTATTTATGCCATTGCGCACCATTTGGAAGTGGAGAGCATTGGTTTTGAGCACAATTCACGTGTCAGGGTCAAAAACACATTTTTGGTCAAAAAGTGATTCTCTCGCTCTGAAAAGCATTTTGCACGCATAAAAACTGGAAAAGTGAATAACTCAGTCACTTTCAATGCAAACGTGTAACTGAGCTTAAATAGGGTTATTTATGCCATCGCGCACCATTTGGAAGTGGAGAGCGTTGGTTTTGAGCATAATTCACGTGTTAGGGTCAAAAACACATTGTGGGTCAAAACATGCTTTTCTTGCTCTGAAAAGCATTTTGCACGCATAAAAACTGGAAAAGTTGATAACTCAGTCCCTTTCAATGCAAACGTGTAACTGAGCTTATATAGGGTTATTTATGCCATTGCGCACCATTTGGAAGTGGAGAGCATTGGTTTTGAGCACAATTCACGTGTCACTGACGTGTAACTGAGCTTAAATAGGGTTATTTATGCCATCGCGCACCATTTGGAAGTGGAGAGCGTTGGTTTTGAGCATAATTCACGTGTTAGGGTCAAAAACACATTGTGGGTTAAAACATGCTTTTCTCGCTCTGAAAAGCATTTTGCACGCATAAAAACTGGAAAAGTGAATAACTCAGTCACTTTCAATGCAAACGTGTAACTGAGCTTAAATAGGGTTATTTATGCCATCGCGCACCATTTGGAAGTGGAGAGCGTTGGTTTTGAGCATAATTCACGTGTTAGGGTCAAAAACACATTGTGGGTCAAAACATGCTTTTCTCGCTCTGAAAAGCATTTTGCACGCATAAAAACTGGAAAAGTGAATAACTCAGTCACTTTCAATGCAAACGTGTAACTGAGCTTAAATAGGGTTATTTATGCCATTGCGCACCATTTGGAAGTGGAGAGCATTGGTTTTGAGCACAATTCACGTGTCACTGACGTGTAACTGAGCTTAAATAGGGTTATTTATGCCATCGCGCACCATTTGGAAGTGGAGAGCGTTGGTTTTGAGCATAATTCACGTGTTAGGGTCAAAAACACATTGTGGGTCAAAACATGCTTTTCTCGCTCTGAAAAGCATTTTGCACGCATAAAAACTGGAAAAGTGAATAACTCAGTCACTTTCAATGCAAACGTGTAACTGAGCTTAAATAGGGTTATTTATGCCATCGCGCACCATTTGGAAGTGGAGAGCGTTGGTTTTGAGCATAATTCACGTGTTAGGGTCAAAAACACATTGTGGGTCAAAACATGCTTTTCTCGCTCTGAAAAGCATTTTGCACGCATAAAAACTGGAAAAGTGAATAACTCAGTCACTTTCAATGCAAACGTGTAACTGAGCTTAAATAGGGTTATTTATGCCATTGCGCACCATTTGGAAGTGGAGAGCATTGGTTTTGAGCACAATTCACGTGTCAGGGTCAAAAACACATTTTTGGTCAAAAAGTGATTCTCTCGCTCTGAAAAGCATTTTGCACGCATAAAAACTGGAAAAGTGACTTTAACTGGAAAAGTGAATAATTACACGTTTCAATGCAAACGTGTAACTGAGCTTAAATAGGGTTATTTATGCCATCGCGCAACATTTGGAAGTGGAGAGCGTTGGTTTTGAGCATAATTCACGTGTTAGGGTCAAAAACACATTGTGGGTCAAAACATGCTTCTCTCGCTCTGAAAAGCATTTTGCACGCATAAAAACTGGAAAAGTTGATAACTCAGTCCCTTTCAATGCAAACGTGTAACTGAGCTTAAATAGGGTTATTTATGCCATCGCGCACCATTTGGAAGTGGAGAGCATTAGTTTTGAGCATAATTCACGTGTTAGGGTCAAAAACACATTGTGGGTCAAAACATGCTTTTCTCGCTCTGAAAAGCATTTTGCACGCATAAAAACTGGAAAAGTGAATAACTCAGTCACTTTCAATGCAAACGTGTAACTGAGCTTAAATAGGGTTATTTATGCCATTGCGCACCATTTGGAAGTGGAGAGCATTGGTTTTGAGCACAATTCACGTGTCACTGACGTGTAACTGAGCTTAAATAGGGTTATTTATGCCATCGCGCACCATTTGGAAGTGGAGAGCGTTGGTTTTGAGCATAATTCACGTGTTAGGGTCAAAAACACATTGTGGGTCAAAACATGCTTTTCTCGCTCTGAAAAGCATTTTGCACGCATAAAAACTGGAAAAGTGAATAACTCAGTCACTTTCAATGCAAACGTGTAACTGAGCTTAAATAGGGTTATTTATGCCATCGCGCACCATTTGGAAGTGGAGAGCGTTGGTTTTGAGCATAATTCACGTGTTAGGGTCAAAAACACATTGTGGGTCAAAACATGCTTTTCTCGCTCTGAAAAGCATTTTGCACGCATAAAAACTGGAAAAGTGAATAACTCAGTCACTTTCAATGCAAACGTGTAACTGAGCTTAAATAGGGTTATTTATGCCATTGCGCACCATTTGGAAGTGGAGAGCATTGGTTTTGAGCACAATTCACGTGTCAGGGTCAAAAACACATTTTTGGTCAAAAAGTGATTCTCTCGCTCTGAAAAGCATTTTGCACGCATAAAAACTGGAAAAGTGACTTTAACTGGAAAAGTGAATAATTACACGTTTCAATGCAAACGTGTAACTGAGCTTAAATAGGGTTATTTATGCCATCGCGCAACATTTGGAAGTGGAGAGCGTTGGTTTTGAGCATAATTCACGTGTTAGGGTCAAAAACACATTGTGGGTCAAAACATGCTTCTCTCGCTCTGAAAAGCATTTTGCACGCATAAAAACTGGAAAAGTTGATAACTCAGTCCCTTTCAATGCAAACGTGTAACTGAGCTTAAATAGGGTTATTTATGCCATCGCGCACCATTTGGAAGTGGAGAGCATTAGTTTTGAGCATAATTCACGTGTTAGGGTCAAAAACACATTGTGGGTCAAAACATGCTTTTCTCGCTCTGAAAAGCATTTTGCACGCATAAAAACTGGAAAAGTGAATAACTCAGTCACTTTCAATGCAAACGTGTAACTGAGCTTAAATAGGGTTATTTATGCCATTGCGCACCATTTGGAAGTGGAGAGCATTGGTTTTGAGCACAATTCACGTGTCAGGGTCAAAAACACATTTTTGGTCAAAAAGTGATTCTCTCGCTCTGAAAAGCATTTTGCATGCATAAAAACTGGAAAAGTGAATAACTCAGTCACTTTCAATGCAAACGTGTAACTGAGCTTAAATAGGGTTATTCATGCCATCGTGCACCATTTGGAAGTGGAGAGCATTAGTTTTGAGCACAATTCACGTGTCAGGGTCAAAAACACATTTTTGGTCAAAAAGTGATTCCCTCGCTCTGAAAAGCATCTTGCACGCATAAAAACTGGAAAAGTGAATAACTCAGTCACTTTCAATGCAAACGTGTAACTGAGCTTAAATAGGGTTATTTATGCCATTGCGCACCATTTGGAAGTGGAGAGCATTGGTTTTGAGCACAATTCACGTGTCAGGGTCAAAAACACATTTTTGGTCAAAAAGTGATTCTCTCGCTCTGAAAAGCATTTTGCACGCATAAAAACTGGAAAAGTGACTTTAACTGGAAAAGTGAATAATTACACGTTTCAATGCAAACGTGTAACTGAGCTTAAATAGGGTTATTTATGCCATCGCGCAACATTTGGAAGTGGAGAGCGTTGGTTTTGAGCATAATTCACGTGTTAGGGTCAAAAACACATTGTGGGTCAAAACATGCTTCTCTCGCTCTGAAAAGCATTTTGCACGCATAAAAACTGGAAAAGTTGATAACTCAGTCCCTTTCAATGCAAACGTGTAACTGAGCTTAAATAGGGTTATTTATGCCATCGCGCACCATTTGGAAGTGGAGAGCATTAGTTTTGAGCATAATTCACGTGTTAGGGTCAAAAACACATTGTGGGTCAAAACATGCTTTTCTCGCTCTGAAAAGCATTTTGCACGCATAAAAACTGGAAAAGTGAATAACTCAGTCACTTTCAATGCAAACGTGTAACTGAGCTTAAATAGGGTTATTTATGCCATTGCGCACCATTTGGAAGTGGAGAGCATTGGTTTTGAGCACAATTCACGTGTCACTGACGTGTAACTGAGCTTAAATAGGGTTATTTATGCCATCGCGCACCATTTGGAAGTGGAGAGCGTTGGTTTTGAGCATAATTCACGTGTTAGGGTCAAAAACACATTGTGGGTCAAAACATGCTTTTCTCGCTCTGAAAAGCATTTTGCACGCATAAAAACTGGGAAAGTGAATAACTCAGTCACTTTCAATGCAAACGTGTAACTGAGCTTAAATAGGGTTATTTATGCCATCGCGCACCATTTGGAAGTGGAGAGCATTAGTTTTGAGCATAATTCACGTGTCAGGGTCAAAAACACATTTTTGGTCAAAAAGTGATTCTCTCGCTCTGAAAAGCATTTTGCACGCATAAAAACTGGAAAAGTGAATAACTCAGTCACTTTCAATGCAAACGTGTAACTGAGCTTAAATAGGGTTATTTATGCCATCGCGCACCATTTGGAAGTGGAGAGCGTTGGTTTTGAGCATAATTCACGTGTTAGGGTCAAAAACACATTGTGGGTCAAAACATGCTTTTCTTGCTCTGAAAAGCATTTTGCACGCATAAAAACTGGAAAAGTTGATAACTCAGTCCCTTTCAATGCAAACGTGTAACTGAGCTTATATAGGGTTATTTATGCCATTGCGCACCATTTGGAAGTGGAGAGCATTGGTTTTGAGCACAATTCACGTGTCACTGACGTGTAACTGAGCTTAAATAGGGTTATTTATGCCATCGCGCACCATTTGGAAGTGGAGAGCGTTGGTTTTGAGCATAATTCACGTGTTAGGGTCAAAAACACATTGTGGGTTAAAACATGCTTTTCTCGCTCTGAAAAGCATTTTGCACGCATAAAAACTGGAAAAGTGAATAACTCAGTCACTTTCAATGCAAACGTGTAACTGAGCTTAAATAGGGTTATTTATGCCATCGCGCACCATTTGGAAGTGGAGAGCGTTGGTTTTGAGCATAATTCACGTGTTAGGGTCAAAAACACATTGTGGGTCAAAACATGCTTTTCTCGCTCTGAAAAGCATTTTGCACGCATAAAAACTGGAAAAGTGAATAACTCAGTCACTTTCAATGCAAACGTGTAACTGAGCTTAAATAGGGTTATTTATGCCATTGCGCACCATTTGGAAGTGGAGAGCATTGGTTTTGAGCACAATTCACGTGTCACTGACGTGTAACTGAGCTTAAATAGGGTTATTTATGCCATCGCGCACCATTTGGAAGTGGAGAGCGTTGGTTTTGAGCATAATTCACGTGTTAGGGTCAAAAACACATTGTGGGTCAAAACATGCTTTTCTCGCTCTGAAAAGCATTTTGCACGCATAAAAACTGGAAAAGTGAATAACTCAGTCACTTTCAATGCAAACGTGTAACTGAGCTTAAATAGGGTTATTTATGCCATCGCGCACCATTTGGAAGTGGAGAGCGTTGGTTTTGAGCATAATTCACGTGTTAGGGTCAAAAACACATTGTGGGTCAAAACATGCTTTTCTCGCTCTGAAAAGCATTTTGCACGCATAAAAACTGGAAAAGTGAATAACTCAGTCACTTTCAATGCAAACGTGTAACTGAGCTTAAATAGGGTTATTTATGCCATTGCGCACCATTTGGAAGTGGAGAGCATTGGTTTTGAGCACAATTCACGTGTCAGGGTCAAAAACACATTTTTGGTCAAAAAGTGATTCTCTCGCTCTGAAAAGCATTTTGCACGCATAAAAACTGGAAAAGTGACTTTAACTGGAAAAGTGAATAATTACACGTTTCAATGCAAACGTGTAACTGAGCTTAAATAGGGTTATTTATGCCATCGCGCAACATTTGGAAGTGGAGAGCGTTGGTTTTGAGCATAATTCACGTGTTAGGGTCAAAAACACATTGTGGGTCAAAACATGCTTCTCTCGCTCTGAAAAGCATTTTGCACGCATAAAAACTGGAAAAGTTGATAACTCAGTCCCTTTCAATGCAAACGTGTAACTGAGCTTAAATAGGGTTATTTATGCCATCGCGCACCATTTGGAAGTGGAGAGCATTAGTTTTGAGCATAATTCACGTGTTAGGGTCAAAAACACATTGTGGGTCAAAACATGCTTTTCTCGCTCTGAAAAGCATTTTGCACGCATAAAAACTGGAAAAGTGAATAACTCAGTCACTTTCAATGCAAACGTGTAACTGAGCTTAAATAGGGTTATTTATGCCATTGCGCACCATTTGGAAGTGGAGAGCATTGGTTTTGAGCACAATTCACGTGTCACTGACGTGTAACTGAGCTTAAATAGGGTTATTTATGCCATCGCGCACCATTTGGAAGTGGAGAGCGTTGGTTTTGAGCATAATTCACGTGTTAGGGTCAAAAACACATTGTGGGTCAAAACATGCTTTTCTCGCTCTGAAAAGCATTTTGCACGCATAAAAACTGGAAAAGTGAATAACTCAGTCATTTTCAATGCAAACGTGTAACTGAGCTTAAATAGGGTTATTTATGCCATCGCGCACCATTTGGAAGTGGAGAGCGTTGGTTTTGAGCATAATTCACGTGTTAGGGTCAAAAACACATTGTGGGTCAAAACATGCTTTTCTCGCTCTGAAAAGCATTTTGCACGCATAAAAACTGGAAAAGTGAATAACTCAGTCACTTTCAATGCAAACGTGTAACTGAGCTTAAATAGGGTTATTTATGCCATTGCGCACCATTTGGAAGTGGAGAGCATTGGTTTTGAGCACAATTCACGTGTCAGGGTCAAAAACACATTTTTGGTCAAAAAGTGATTCTCTCGCTCTGAAAAGCATTTTGCACGCATAAAAACTGGAAAAGTGACTTTAACTGGAAAAGTGAATAATTACACGTTTCAATGCAAACGTGTAACTGAGCTTAAATAGGGTTATTTATGCCATCGCGCAACATTTGGAAGTGGAGAGCGTTGGTTTTGAGCATAATTCACGTGTTAGGGTCAAAAACACATTGTGGGTCAAAACATGCTTCTCTCGCTCTGAAAAGCATTTTGCACGCATAAAAACTGGAAAAGTTGATAACTCAGTCCCTTTCAATGCAAACGTGTAACTGAGCTTAAATAGGGTTATTTATGCCATCGCGCACCATTTGGAAGTGGAGAGCATTAGTTTTGAGCATAATTCACGTGTTAGGGTCAAAAACACATTGTGGGTCAAAACATGCTTTTCTCGCTCTGAAAAGCATTTTGCACGCATAAAAACTGGAAAAGTGAATAACTCAGTCACTTTCAATGCAAACGTGTAACTGAGCTTAAATAGGGTTATTTATGCCATTGCGCACCATTTGGAAGTGGAGAGCATTGGTTTTGAGCACAATTCACGTGTCAGGGTCAAAAACACATTTTTGGTCAAAAAGTGATTCTCTCGCTCTGAAAAGCATTTTGCATGCATAAAAACTGGAAAAGTGAATAACTCAGTCACTTTCAATGCAAACGTGTAACTGAGCTTAAATAGGGTTATTCATGCCATCGTGCACCATTTGGAAGTGGAGAGCATTAGTTTTGAGCACAATTCACGTGTCAGGGTCAAAAACACATTTTTGGTCAAAAAGTGATTCCCTCGCTCTGAAAAGCATCTTGCACGCATAAAAACTGGAAAAGTGAATAACTCAGTCACTTTCAATGCAAACGTGTAACTGAGCTTAAATAGGGTTATTTATGCCATTGCGCACCATTTGGAAGTGGAGAGCATTGGTTTTGAGCACAATTCACGTGTCAGGGTCAAAAACACATTTTTGGTCAAAAAGTGATTCTCTCGCTCTGAAAAGCATTTTGCACGCATAAAAACTGGAAAAGTGACTTTAACTGGAAAAGTGAATAATTACACGTTTCAATGCAAACGTGTAACTGAGCTTAAATAGGGTTATTTATGCCATCGCGCAACATTTGGAAGTGGAGAGCGTTGGTTTTGAGCATAATTCACGTGTTAGGGTCAAAAACACATTGTGGGTCAAAACATGCTTCTCTCGCTCTGAAAAGCATTTTGCACGCATAAAAACTGGAAAAGTTGATAACTCAGTCCCTTTCAATGCAAACGTGTAACTGAGCTTAAATAGGGTTATTTATGCCATCGCGCACCATTTGGAAGTGGAGAGCATTAGTTTTGAGCATAATTCACGTGTTAGGGTCAAAAACACATTGTGGGTCAAAACATGCTTTTCTCGCTCTGAAAAGCATTTTGCACGCATAAAAACTGGAAAAGTGAATAACTCAGTCACTTTCAATGCAAACGTGTAACTGAGCTTAAATAGGGTTATTTATGCCATTGCGCACCATTTGGAAGTGGAGAGCATTGGTTTTGAGCACAATTCACGTGTCACTGACGTGTAACTGAGCTTAAATAGGGTTATTTATGCCATCGCGCACCATTTGGAAGTGGAGAGCGTTGGTTTTGAGCATAATTCACGTGTTAGGGTCAAAAACACATTGTGGGTCAAAACATGCTTTTCTCGCTCTGAAAAGCATTTTGCACGCATAAAAACTGGGAAAGTGAATAACTCAGTCACTTTCAATGCAAACGTGTAACTGAGCTTAAATAGGGTTATTTATGCCATCGCGCACCATTTGGAAGTGGAGAGCATTAGTTTTGAGCATAATTCACGTGTCAGGGTCAAAAACACATTTTTGGTCAAAAAGTGATTCTCTCGCTCTGAAAAGCATTTTGCACGCATAAAAACTGGAAAAGTGAATAACTCAGTCACTTTCAATGCAAACGTGTAACTGAGCTTAAATAGGGTTATTTATGCCATCGCGCACCATTTGGAAGTGGAGAGCGTTGGTTTTGAGCATAATTCACGTGTTAGGGTCAAAAACACATTGTGGGTCAAAACATGCTTTTCTTGCTCTGAAAAGCATTTTGCACGCATAAAAACTGGAAAAGTTGATAACTCAGTCCCTTTCAATGCAAACGTGTAACTGAGCTTATATAGGGTTATTTATGCCATTGCGCACCATTTGGAAGTGGAGAGCATTGGTTTTGAGCACAATTCACGTGTCACTGACGTGTAACTGAGCTTAAATAGGGTTATTTATGCCATCGCGCACCATTTGGAAGTGGAGAGCGTTGGTTTTGAGCATAATTCACGTGTTAGGGTCAAAAACACATTGTGGGTTAAAACATGCTTTTCTCGCTCTGAAAAGCATTTTGCACGCATAAAAACTGGAAAAGTGAATAACTCAGTCACTTTCAATGCAAACGTGTAACTGAGCTTAAATAGGGTTATGTATGCCATCGCGCACCATTTGGAAGTGGAGAGCGTTGGTTTTGAGCATAATTCACGTGTTAGGGTCAAAAACACATTGTGGGTCAAAACATGCTTTTCTCGCTCTGAAAAGCATTTTGCACGCATAAAAACTGGAAAAGTGAATAACTCAGTCACTTTCAATGCAAACGTGTAACTGAGCTTAAATAGGGTTATTTATGCCATTGCGCACCATTTGGAAGTGGAGAGCATTGGTTTTGAGCACAATTCACGTGTCACTGACGTGTAACTGAGCTTAAATAGGGTTATTTATGCCATCGCGCACCATTTGGAAGTGGAGAGCGTTGGTTTTGAGCATAATTCACGTGTTAGGGTCAAAAACACATTGTGGGTCAAAACATGCTTTTCTCGCTCTGAAAAGCATTTTGCACGCATAAAAACTGGAAAAGTGAATAACTCAGTCACTTTCAATGCAAACGTGTAACTGAGCTTAAATAGGGTTATTTATGCCATCGCGCACCATTTGGAAGTGGAGAGCGTTGGTTTTGAGCATAATTCACGTGTTAGGGTCAAAAACACATTGTGGGTCAAAACATGCTTTTCTCGCTCTGAAAAGCATTTTGCACGCATAAAAACTGGAAAAGTGAATAACTCAGTCACTTTCAATGCAAACGTGTAACTGAGCTTAAATAGGGTTATTTATGCCATTGCGCACCATTTGGAAGTGGAGAGCATTGGTTTTGAGCACAATTCACGTGTCAGGGTCAAAAACACATTTTTGGTCAAAAAGTGATTCTCTCGCTCTGAAAAGCATTTTGCACGCATAAAAACTGGAAAAGTGACTTTAACTGGAAAAGTGAATAATTACACGTTTCAATGCAAACGTGTAACTGAGCTTAAATAGGGTTATTTATGCCATCGCGCAACATTTGGAAGTGGAGAGCGTTGGTTTTGAGCATAATTCACGTGTTAGGGTCAAAAACACATTGTGGGTCAAAACATGCTTCTCTCGCTCTGAAAAGCATTTTGCACGCATAAAAACTGGAAAAGTTGATAACTCAGTCCCTTTCAATGCAAACGTGTAACTGAGCTTAAATAGGGTTATTTATGCCATCGCGCACCATTTGGAAGTGGAGAGCATTAGTTTTGAGCATAATTCACGTGTTAGGGTCAAAAACACATTGTGGGTCAAAACATGCTTTTCTCGCTCTGAAAAGCATTTTGCACGCATAAAAACTGGAAAAGTGAATAACTCAGTCACTTTCAATGCAAACGTGTAACTGAGCTTAAATAGGGTTATTTATGCCATTGCGCACCATTTGGAAGTGGAGAGCATTGGTTTTGAGCACAATTCACGTGTCACTGACGTGTAACTGAGCTTAAATAGGGTTATTTATGCCATCGCGCACCATTTGGAAGTGGAGAGCGTTGGTTTTGAGCATAATTCACGTGTTAGGGTCAAAAACACATTGTGGGTCAAAACATGCTTTTCTCGCTCTGAAAAGCATTTTGCACGCATAAAAACTGGAAAAGTGAATAACTCAGTCACTTTCAATGCAAACGTGTAACTGAGCTTAAATAGGGTTATTTATGCCATCGCGCACCATTTGGAAGTGGAGAGCGTTGGTTTTGAGCATAATTCACGTGTTAGGGTCAAAAACACATTGTGGGTCAAAACATGCTTTTCTCGCTCTGAAAAGCATTTTGCACGCATAAAAACTGGAAAAGTGAATAACTCAGTCACTTTCAATGCAAACGTGTAACTGAGCTTAAATAGGGTTATTTATGCCATTGCGCACCATTTGGAAGTGGAGAGCATTGGTTTTGAGCACAATTCACGTGTCAGGGTCAAAAACACATTTTTGGTCAAAAAGTGATTCTCTCGCTCTGAAAAGCATTTTGCACGCATAAAAACTGGAAAAGTGACTTTAACTGGAAAAGTGAATAATTACACGTTTCAATGCAAACGTGTAACTGAGCTTAAATAGGGTTATTTATGCCATCGCGCAACATTTGGAAGTGGAGAGCGTTGGTTTTGAGCATAATTCACGTGTTAGGGTCAAAAACACATTGTGGGTCAAAACATGCTTCTCTCGCTCTGAAAAGCATTTTGCACGCATAAAAACTGGAAAAGTTGATAACTCAGTCCCTTTCAATGCAAACGTGTAACTGAGCTTAAATAGGGTTATTTATGCCATCGCGCACCATTTGGAAGTGGAGAGCATTAGTTTTGAGCATAATTCACGTGTTAGGGTCAAAAACACATTGTGGGTCAAAACATGCTTTTCTCGCTCTGAAAAGCATTTTGCACGCATAAAAACTGGAAAAGTGAATAACTCAGTCACTTTCAATGCAAACGTGTGACTGAGCTTAAATAGGGTTATTTATGCCATTGCGCACCATTTGGAAGTGGAGAGCATTGGTTTTGAGCACAATTCACGTGTCAGGGTCAAAAACACATTTTTGGTCAAAAAGTGATTCTCTCGCTCTGAAAAGCATTTTGCATGCATAAAAACTGGAAAAGTGAATAACTCAGTCACTTTCAATGCAAACGTGTAACTGAGCTTAAATAGGGTTATTCATGCCATCGTGCACCATTTGGAAGTGGAGAGCATTAGTTTTGAGCACAATTCACGTGTCAGGGTCAAAAACACATTTTTGGTCAAAAAGTGATTCCCTCGCTCTGAAAAGCATCTTGCACGCATAAAAACTGGAAAAGTGAATAACTCAGTCACTTTCAATGCAAACGTGTAACTGAGCTTAAATAGGGTTATTTATGCCATCGCGCACCATTTGGAAGTGGAGAGCGTTGGTTTTGAGCATAATTCACGTGTTAGGGTCAAAAACACATTGTGGGTCAAAACATGCTTTTCTCGCTCTGAAAAGCATTTTGCACGCATAAAAACTGGAAAAGTGAATAACTCAGTCACTTTCAATGCAAACGTGTAACTGAGCTTAAATAGGGTTATTTATGCCATCGCGCACCATTTGGAAGTGGAGAGCATTAGTTTTGAGCATAATTCACGTGTTAGGGTCAAAAACACATTTGTGGGTCAAAACATGCTTTTCTCGCTCTGAAAAGCATTTTGCACGCATAAAAACTGGAAAAGTGAATAACTTTAACTGGAAAAGTGAATAATTACACGTTTCAATGCAAACGTGTAACTGAGCTTAAATAGGGTTATTTATGCCATCGCGCAACATTTGGAAGTGGAGAGCGTTGGTTTTGAGCATAATTCACGTGTTAGGGTCAAAAACACATTGTGGGTCAAAACATGCTTTTCTCGCTCTGAAAAGCATTTTGCACGCATAAAAACTGGAAAAGTGAATAACTCAGTCACTTTCAATGCAAACGTGTAACTGAGCTTAAATAGGGTTATTTATGCCATCGCGCTCCATTTGGAAGTGGAGAGCGTTGGTTTTGAGCATAATTCACGTGTTAGGGTCAAAAACACATTGTGGGTCAAAACATGCTTTTCTCGCTCTGAAAAGCATTTTGCACGCATAAAAACTGGAAAAGTGAATAACTCAGTCACTTTCAATGCAAACGTGTAACTGAGCTTAAATAGGGTTATTTATGCCATCGTGCACCATTTGGAAGTGGAGAGCATTGGTTTTGAGCACAATTCACGTGTCAGGGTCAAAAACACATTTTTGGTCAAAAAGTGATTCTCTCGCTCTGAAAAGCATTTTGCACGCATAAAAACTGGAAAAGTGAATAACTCAGTCACTCAGGCCCGGTTCCAGAACAGAATGCCTTGGGGTGCATCTGAGATTATAGGGGGTGCACCAGTACTATAGTAAAACCAGCTACCCAGCTTCAGTTCAGACTTCGCTTTTTACACTACGCCTTTCTACCAGTAGATAGACAAGCACTTCTGGGTAGTTGTACTGACATGTTGGGACAAAAACATTTACTGTGCTTAAAAGATGGTATCACATCATGTCTTGTGATGTGGAGAACATTTCAGCTGCAACGTTAGCTTATTGATATCCAAGCTTTGGATATGAGAATGAATTAATAATGGTTAAATTAAATCAAATTTGAAAAGGCTCAAGAGGTTCACATACTTTCAAGCAGCACTGTAGCCTTGTGAGACCAAATAATTTAACAACATAAACATAAAACATAAAACATGCTCTGTATTTATATAAGTGAACCACTAAATGTCACAAAATAATTTTACATTATCATTCACAAGATAATGCTTGAAATATATCACTTCATGTCTAATACATCTAGATTATATGGAACCTTTTGAATTAAATTACAAAAAAATAGCTTTTCCCTGATATTCTAATATTATGAGATGCACCTTTATGTGAACCACTTAATGTCAATAAGTGCTTATTCTGCTGCCCAAAACTTTTAATGCTGACAGATAAAACCCAATTAGGAATGTTATTTTCACAAAAAGTAATCAGTAATACATAGTGCCTTTCTTAAAGTTCACAAGATTGTAAATAAATACAATCAAAACACAATTGGCAAATATGGGTTCTTATGAACAACACAGTGGCGCCGGCAAAGGCTGCGAGTCGGGCAGGATTGAGCTAGCGTTGCTAGTGCTAGTGTTCACAACGGTTATACTGTCTGATGTATTGGATTCTTTTGCGGTGTTCTTTTTTATTTTCGGATATCCATTGTAAATGCCTAATTGTTGCTGCCGAAGAAGTTTAATGTCACTGACGTGCGCGCCGCCGGACGGGGCGCAGTTCACGCGCACCTGTAATAATAATAATAACGTTCTTATCGGTTTAGTGAACAAAATAAATGCAGCAAACAACGGTATTTAATGGAACAATTCGTTTTGTGAGCAAGTGTTTTATTTTTTTAATCATATTTATAAAAAAAATAATAATAATTCACTCCCTCCTTTTTTCAATTGAGGGTGCAAACAATTTTTTGGGGGGTGCAATGCATGCTTATGCACCCCCGTAGAACCGGGCCTGCAGTCACTTTCAATGCAAACGTGTAACTGAGCTTAAATAGGGTTATCTATGCCATCGCGCACCATTTGGAAGTGGAGAGCGTTGGTTTTGAGCATAATTCACGTGTTAGGGTCAAAAACACATTGTGGGTCAAAACATGCTTTTCTCGCTCTGAAAAGCATTTTGCACGCATAAAAACTGGAAAAGTTGATAACTCAGTCCCTTTCAATGCAAACGTGTAACTGAGCTTAAATAGGGTATTTATGCCATCGCGCACCATTTGGAAGTGGAGAGCATTAGTTTTGAGCATAATTCACGTGTTAGGGTCAAAACACATTGTGGGTCAAAACATGCTTTTCTCGCTCTGAAAAGCATTTTGCACGCATAAAAACTGGAAAAGTTGATAACTCAGTCCCTTTCAATGCAAACGTGTAACTGAGCTTAAATAGGGTTATTTATGCCATCGCGCACCATTTGGAAGTGGAGAGCATTAGTTTTGAGCATAATTCACGTGTTAGGGTCAAAAACACATTTGTGGGTCAAAACATGCTTTTCTCGCTCTGAAAAGCATTTTGCACGCATAAAAACTGGAAAAGTGAATAACTTTAACTGGAAAAGTGAATAATTACACGTTTCAATGCAAACGTGTAACTGAGCTTAAATAGGGTTATTTATGCCATTGCGCACCATTTGGAAGTGGAGAGCATTGGTTTTGAGCACAATTCACGTGTCAGGGTCAAAAACACATTTTTGGTCAAAAAGTGATTCTCTCGCTCTGAAAAGCATTTTGCATGCATAAAACTGGAAAAGTGAATAACTCAGTCACTTTCAATGCAAACGTGTAACTGAGCTTAAATAGGGTTATTCATGCCATCGTGCACCATTTGGAAGTGGAGAGCATTAGTTTTGAGCACAATTCACGTGTCAGGGTCAAAAACACATTTTTGGTCAAAAAGTGATTCCCTCGCTCTGAAAAGCATCTTGCACGCATAAAAACTGGAAAAGTTGATAACTCAGTCCCTTTCAATGCAAACGTGTAACTGAGCTTAAATAGGGTTATTTATGCCATCGCGCACCATTTGGAAGTGGAGAGCATTAGTTTTGAGCATAATTCACGTGTTAGGGTCAAAAACACATTGTGGGTCAAAACATGCTTTTCTCGCTCTGAAAAGCATTTTGCACGCATAAAAACTGGAAAAGTTGATAACTCAGTCCCTTTCAATGCAAACGTGTAACTGAGCTTAAATAGGGTTATTTATGCCATCGCGCACCATTGGAAGTGGAGAGCATTAGTTTTGAGCATAATTCACGTGTTAGGGTCAAAAACACATTGTGGGTCAAAACATGCTTTTCTCGCTCTGAAAAGCATTTTGCACGCATAAAAACTGGAAAAGTTGATAACTCAGTCCCTTTCAATGCAAACGTGTAACTGAGCTTAAATAGGGTTATTTATGCCATCGCGCACCATTTGGAAGTGGAGAGCGTTGGTTTTGAGCATAATTCACGTGTTAGGGTCAAAAACACATTGTGGGTCAAAACATGCTTTTCTCGCTCTGAAAAAGCATTTTGCACGCATAAAAACTGGAAAAGTGAATAACTCAGTCCCTTTCAATGCAAACGTGTAACTGAGCTTAATAGGGTTATTTATGCCATCGCGCACCATTTGGAAGTGGAGAGCATTAGTTTTGAGCATAATTCACGTGTTAGGGTCAAAAACACATTGTGGGTCAAAACATGCTTTTCTCGCTCTGAAAAGCATTTTGCACGCATAAAAACTGGAAAAGTTGATAACTCAGTCCCTTTCAATGCAAACGTGTAACTGAGCTTAAATAGGGTTATTTATGCCATCGCGCACCATTTGGAAGTGGAGAGCGTTGGTTGAGCATAATTCACGTGTTAGGGTCAAAAACACATTGTGGGTCAAAACATGCTTTTCTCGCTCTGAAAAGCATTTTGCACGCATAAAAACTGGAAAAGTGAATAACTCAGTCACTTTCAATGCAAACGTGTAACTGAGCTCAAATAGGGTTACTCATGCCATCGTGCACCATTTGGAAGTGGAGAGCATTAGTTTTGAGCACAATTCACGTGTCAGGGTCAAAAACACATTTTTGGTCAAAAAGTGATTCTCTCGCTCTGAAAAGCATTTTGCACGCATAAAAACTGGAAAATTGAATAACTCAGTCACTTTCAATGCAAACGTGTAACTGAGCTTAAATAGGGTTATTTATGCCATCGCGCACCATTTGGAAGTGGAGAGCGTTGGTTTTGAGCATAATTCACGTGTTAGGGTCAAAAACACATTGTGGGTCAAAACATGCTTTTCTCGCTCTGAAAAGCATTTTGCACGCATAAAAACTGGAAAAGTGAATAACTCAGTCACTTTCAATGCAAACGTGTAACTGAGCTTAAATAGGGTTATTTATGCCATCGCGCACCATTTGGAAGTGGAGAGCGTTGGTTTTGAGCATAATTCACGTGTTAGGGTCAAAAACACATTGTGGGTCAAAACATGCTTTTCTCGCTCTGAAAAGCATTTTGCACGCATTAAAAACTGGAAAAGTGAATAACTCAGTCACTTTCAATGCAAACGTGTAACTGAGCTTAAATAGGGTTATTCATGCCATCGTGCACCATTTGGAAGTGGAGAGCATTAGTTTTGAGCACAATTCACGTGTCAGGGTCAAAAACACATTTTTGGTCAAAAAGTGATTCTCTCGCTCTGAAAAGCATTTTGCACGCATAAAAACTGGAAAAGTGAATAACTCAGTCACTTTCAATGCAAACGTGTAACTGAGCTTAAATAGGGTTATTTATGCCATTGCGCACCATTTGGAAGTGGAGAGCATTGGTTTTGAGCACAATTCACGTGTCACTGACGTGTAACTGAGCTTAAATAGGGTTATTTATGCCATCGCGCACCATTTGGAAGTGGAGAGCGTTGGTTTTGAGCATAATTCACGTGTTAGGGTCAAAAACACATTGTGGGTCAAAACATGCTTTTCTCGCTCTGAAAAGCATTTTGCACGCATAAAAACTGGAAAAGTGAATAACTCAGTCACTTTCAATGCAAACGTGTAACTGAGCTTAAATAGGGTTATTTATGCCATCGCGCACCATTTGGAAGTGGAGAGCGTTGGTTTTGAGCATAATTCACGTGTTAGGGTCAAAAACACATTGTGGGTCAAAACATGCTTTTCTCGCTCTGAAAAGCATTTTGCACGCATAAAAACTGGAAAAGTGAATAACTCAGTCACTTTCAATGCAAACGTGTAACTGAGCTTAAATAGGGTTATTTATGCCATTGCGCACCATTTGGAAGTGGAGAGCATTGGTTTTGAGCACAATTCACGTGTCAGGGTCAAAAACACATTTTTGGTCAAAAGTGATTCTCTCGCTCTGAAAAGCATTTTGCACGCATAAAAACTGGAAAAGTGACTTTAACTGGAAAAGTGAATAATTACACGTTTCAATGCAAACGTGTAACTGAGCTTAAATAGGGTTATTTATGCCATCGCGCAACATTTGGAAGTGGAGAGCGTTGGTTTTGAGCATAATTCACGTGTTAGGGTCAAAAACACATTGTGGGTCAAAACATGCTTCTCTCGCTCTGAAAAGCATTTTGCACGCATAAAAACTGGAAAAGTTGATAACTCAGTCCCTTTCAATGCAAACGTGTAACTGAGCTTAAATAGGGTTATTTATGCCATCGCGCACCATTTGGAAGTGGAGAGCATTAGTTTTGAGCATAATTCACGTGTTAGGGTCAAAAACACATTGTGGGTCAAAACATGCTTTTCTCGCTCTGAAAAGCATTTTGCACGCATAAAAACTGGAAAAGTGAATAACTCAGTCACTTTCAATGCAAACGTGTAACTGAGCTTAAATAGGGTTATTTATGCCATCGCGCACCATTTGGAAGTGGAGAGCGTTGGTTTTGAGCATAATTCACGTGTTAGGGTCAAAAACACATTGTGGGTCAAAACATGCTTTTCTCGCTCTGAAAAGCATTTTGCACGCATAAAAACTGGAAAAGTTGATAATTCAGTCCCTTTCAATGCAAACGTGTAGCTAAGCTTAAATAGGGTTATTTATGCCATCGCGCACCATTTGGAAGTGGAGAGCGTTGGTTTTGAGCATAATTCACGTGTTAGGGTCAAAAACACATTGTGGGTCAAAACATGCTTTTCTCGCTCTGAAAAGCATTTTGCACACATAAAAACTGGAAAAGTGAATAACTCAGTCACTTTCAATGCAAACGTGTAACTGAGCTTAAATAGGGTTATTTATGCCATTGCGCACCATTTGGAAGTGGAGAGCATTGGTTTTGAGCACAATTCACGTGTCAGGGTCAAAAACACATTGTGGGTCAAAACATGCTTTTCTCGCTCTGAAAAGCATTTTGCACGCATTAAAAACTGGAAAAGTGAATAACTCAGTCACTTTCAATGCAAACGTGTAACTGAGCTTAAATAGGGTTATTCATGCCATCGTGCACCATTTGGAAGTGGAGAGCATTAGTTTTGAGCACAATTCACGTGTCAGGGTCAAAAACACATTTTTGGTCAAAAAGTGATTCTCTCGCTCTGAAAAGCATTTTGCACGCATAAAAACTGGAAAAGTGAATAACTCAGTCACTTTCAATGCAAACGTGTAACTGAGCTTAAATAGGGTTATTTATGCCATTGCGCACCATTTGGAAGTGGAGAGCATTGGTTTTGAGCACAATTCACGTGTCACTGACGTGTAACTGAGCTTAAATAGGGTTATTTATGCCATCGCGCACCATTTGGAAGTGGAGAGCGTTGGTTTTGAGCATAATTCACGTGTTAGGGTCAAAAACACATTGTGGGTCAAAACATGCTTTTCTCGCTCTGAAAAGCATTTTGCACGCATAAAAACTGGAAAAGTGAATAACTCAGTCACTTTCAATGCAAACGTGTAACTGAGCTTAAATAGGGTTATTTATGCCATCGCGCACCATTTGGAAGTGGAGAGCGTTGGTTTTGAGCATAATTCACGTGTTAGGGTCAAAAACACATTGTGGGTCAAAACATGCTTTTCTCGCTCTGAAAAGCATTTTGCACGCATAAAAACTGGAAAAGTGAATAACTCAGTCACTTTCAATGCAAACGTGTAACTGAGCTTAAATAGGGTTATTTATGCCATTGCGCACCATTTGGAAGTGGAGAGCATTGGTTTTGAGCACAATTCACGTGTCAGGGTCAAAAACACATTTTTGGTCAAAAAGTGATTCTCTCGCTCTGAAAAGCATTTTGCACGCATAAAAACTGGAAAAGTGACTTTAACTGGAAAAGTGAATAATTACACGTTTCAATGCAAACGTGTAACTGAGCTTAAATAGGGTTATTTATGCCATCGCGCAACATTTGGAAGTGGAGAGCGTTGGTTTTGAGCATAATTCACGTGTTAGGGTCAAAAACACATTGTGGGTCAAAACATGCTTCTCTCGCTCTGAAAAGCATTTTGCACGCATAAAAACTGGAAAAGTTGATAACTCAGTCCCTTTCAATGCAAACGTG
The DNA here is from genome assembly GCF_964030765.1 of Micromesistius poutassou. NCBI lineage: Eukaryota > Metazoa > Chordata > Actinopteri > Gadiformes > Gadidae > Micromesistius > Micromesistius poutassou. The sequence continues at coordinate 18,818,689 of NC_140273.1, forward strand.
TAACTGAGCTTAAATAGGGTTATTTATGCCATCGCGCACCATTTGGAAGTGGAGAGCATTAGTTTTGAGCATAATTCACGTGTTAGGGTCAAAAACACATTGTGGGTCAAAACATGCTTTTCTCGCTCTGAAAAGCATTTTGCACGCATAAAAACTGGAAAAGTGAATAACTCAGTCACTTTCAATGCAAACGTGTAACTGAGCTTAAATAGGGTTATTTATGCCATCGCGCACCATTTGGAAGTGGAGAGCGTTGGTTTTGAGCATAATTCACGTGTTAGGGTCAAAAACACATTGTGGGTCAAAACATGCTTTTCTCGCTCTGAAAAGCATTTTGCACGCATAAAAACTGGAAAAGTTGATAATTCAGTCCCTTTCAATGCAAACGTGTAGCTAAGCTTAAATAGGGTTATTTATGCCATCGCGCACCATTTGGAAGTGGAGAGCGTTGGTTTTGAGCATAATTCACGTGTTAGGGTCAAAAACACATTGTGGGTCAAAACATGCTTTTCTCGCTCTGAAAAGCATTTTGCACACATAAAAACTGGAAAAGTGAATAACTCAGTCACTTTCAATGCAAACGTGTAACTGAGCTTAAATAGGGTTATTTATGCCATTGCGCACCATTTGGAAGTGGAGAGCATTGGTTTTGAGCACAATTCACGTGTCAGGGTCAAAAACACATTGTGGGTCAAAACATGCTTTTCTCGCTCTGAAAATCATTTTGCACGCATAAAAACTGGAAAAGTTGATAACTCAGTCCCTTTCAATGCAAACGTGTAACTAGGCTTAAATAGGGTTAGTTATGCCATCGCGCACCATTTGGAAGTGGAGAGCGTTGGTTTTGAGCATAATTCACATGTTAGGGTCAAAAACACATTGTGGGTCAAAAAGTGTTTTTCTGGCTCTGAAAAGCATTTTGCACGCATAAAAACTGGAAAAGTGAATAACTCAGTCACTTTCAATGCAAACGTGTAACTGAGCTTAAATAGGGTTATTTATGCCATTGCGCACCATTTGGAAGTGGAGAGCATTGGTTTTGAGCACAATTCACGTGTCACTGACGTGTAACTGAGCTTAAATAGGGTTATTTATGCCATCGCGCACCATTTGGAAGTGGAGAGCGTTGGTTTTGAGCATAATTCACGTGTTAGGGTCAAAAACACATTGTGGGTCAAAACATGCTTTTCTCGCTCTGAAAAGCATTTTGCACGCATAAAAACTGGAAAAGTGAATAACTCAGTCACTTTCAATGCAAACGTGTAACTGAGCTTAAATAGGGTTATTTATGCCATTGCGCACCATTTGGAAGTGGAGAGCATTGGTTTTGAGCACAATTCACGTGTCAGGGTCAAAAACACATTTTTGGTCAAAAAGTGATTCTCTCGCTCTGAAAAGCATTTTGCACGCATAAAAACTGGAAAAGTGACTTTAACTGGAAAAGTGAATAATTACACGTTTCAATGCAAACGTGTAACTGAGCTTAAATAGGGTTATTTATGCCATCGCGCAACATTTGGAAGTGGAGAGCGTTGGTTTTGAGCATAATTCACGTGTTAGGGTCAAAAACACATTGTGGGTCAAAACATGCTTCTCTCGCTCTGAAAAGCATTTTGCACGCATAAAAACTGGAAAAGTTGATAACTCAGTCCCTTTCAATGCAAACGTGTAACTGAGCTTAAATAGGGTTATTTATGCCATCGCGCACCATTTGGAAGTGGAGAGCATTAGTTTTGAGCATAATTCACGTGTTAGGGTCAAAAACACATTGTGGGTCAAAACATGCTTTTCTCGCTCTGAAAAGCATTTTGCACGCATAAAAACTGGAAAAGTGAATAACTCAGTCACTTTCAATGCAAACGTGTAACTGAGCTTAAATAGGGTTATTTATGCCATCGCGCACCATTTGGAAGTGGAGAGCGTTGGTTTTGAGCATAATTCACGTGTTAGGGTCAAAAACACATTGTGGGTCAAAACATGCTTTTCTCGCTCTGAAAAGCATTTTGCACGCATAAAAACTGGAAAAGTTGATAATTCAGTCCCTTTCAATGCAAACGTGTAGCTAAGCTTAAATAGGGTTATTTATGCCATCGCGCACCATTTGGAAGTGGAGAGCGTTGGTTTTGAGCATAATTCACGTGTTAGGGTCAAAAACACATTGTGGGTCAAAACATGCTTTTCTCGCTCTGAAAAGCATTTTGCACACATAAAAACTGGAAAAGTGAATAACTCAGTCACTTTCAATGCAAACGTGTAACTGAGCTTAAATAGGGTTATTTATGCCATTGCGCACCATTTGGAAGTGGAGAGCATTGGTTTTGAGCACAATTCACGTGTCAGGGTCAAAAACACATTGTGGGTCAAAACATGCTTTTCTCGCTCTGAAAAGCATTTTGCACGCATAAAAACTGGAAAAGTTGATAACTCAGTCCCTTTCAATGCAAACGTGTAACTAGGCTTAAATAGGGTTAGTTATGCCATCGCGCACCATTTGGAAGTGGAGAGCGTTGGTTTTGAGCATAATTCACATGTTAGGGTCAAAAACACATTGTGGGTCAAAAAGTGTTTTTCTGGCTCTGAAAAGCATTTTGCACGCATAAAAACTGGAAAAGTTGATAACTCAGTCCATTTCAATGCGAACGTGTAACTAAGCTTAAATAGGGTTATTTATGCCATTGCGCACCATTTGGAAGTGGAGAGCGTTGGTTTTGAGCATAATTCACGTGGTAGGGTCAAAAACACATTGTGGGTCAAAAAGTGTTATTCTCGCTCTGAAAAGCATTTTGCACGCATAAAAACTGGAAAAGTTGATTACTCAGTCCATTTCAATGCGAACGTGTAACTAAGCTTAAATAGGGTTATTTATGCCATCGCGCACCATTTGGAAGTGGAGAGCATTGGTTTTGAGCACAATTCACGTGTCAGGGTCAAAAACACATTGTGGGTCAAAACATGCTTTTCTCGCTCTGAAAAGCATTTTGCACGCATAAAAACTGGAAAAGTTGATAACTCAGTCCCTTTCAATGCAAACGTGTAACTAAGCTTAAATAGGGTTATTTATGCCATTGCACACCATTTGGAAGTGGAGAGCATTAGTTTTGAGCATAATTCACGTGTTAGGGTCAAAAACACATTGTGGGTCAAAACATGCTTTTCTCGCTCTGAAAAGCATTTTGCACGCATAAAAACTGGAAAAGTTGATAACTCAGTCCATTTCAATGCGAACGTGTAACTAAGCTTAAATAGGGTTATTTATGCCATTGCATACCATTTGGAAGTAGAGAGCGTTGGTTTTGAGCATAATTCACGTGTTAGGGTCAAAAACACATTGTGGGTCAAAAAGTGTTTTTCTCGCTCTGAAAAGAATTTTGCACGCATTAAAACTGGAAAAGTTGATAATTCAGTCCATTTCAATGCAAACATGTAACTAAGCTTAAATAGGGTTATTTATGCCATTGCGCACCATTTGGAAGTGGAGAGCATTGGTTTTGAGCACAATTCACGTATCAGGGTCAAAAACACATTGTGGGTCAAAACATGCTTTTCTCGCTCTGAAAAGCATTTTGCAAGCATAAAAACTGGAAAAGTGAATAACTCAGTCACTTTCAATGCAAACGTATAACTGAGCTTAAATAGGGCTATTTATGCCATTGCGCACCATTTGGAAGTGAAGAGCAGTTGTTTTGAGCACAATTCACGTGTCAGGGTCAAAAACACATTTTTGGTCAAAAAGTGATTCTCTCGCCCTGAAAAGCATTTTGCACGCATAAAAACTGGAAAAGTGAATAACTCAGTCACTTTCAATGCAAACGTGTAACTGAGCTTAAATAGGGTTATTTATGCCAATGCGCACCATTTGGAAGTGGAGAGCATTGGTTTTGAGCACAATTCACGTGTCAGGGTCAAAAACACATTGTGGGTCAAAGCATGCTTTTCTCGCTCTGAAAAGCATTTTGCACGCATAAAAACTGGAAAAGTTGATAACTCAGTCCCTTTCAATGCAAACGTGTAACTAAGCTTAAATAGGGTTATTTATGCCATCGCGCACCATTTGGAAGTGGAGAGCGTTGGTTTTGAGCATAATTCACGTGTTAGGGTCAAAAACACATTTTTGGTCAAAAAGTGCTTCTCTCGCTCTGAAAAGCATTTTGCACGCATAAAAACTGGAAAAGTTGATAACTCAGTCCCTTTCAATGCAAACGTGTAACTAAGCTTAAATAGGGTTATTTATGCCATCGCGCACCATTTGGAATTGGAGAGCGTTGGTTTTGAGCATAATTCACGTGTTAGGGTCAAAAACACATTGTTGGTCAAAAAGTGCTTCTCTCGCTCTGAAAAGCATTTTGCATGCATAAAAACTGGAAAAGTTGATAACTCAGTCCATTTCAATGCGAACGTGTAACTAAGCTTAAATAGGGTTATTTATGCCATTGCATACCATTTGGAAGTAGAGAGCGTTGGTTTTGAGCATAATTCATGTGTTAGGGTAAAAAACACATTGTGGGTCAAAAAGTGTTTTTCTCGCTCTGAAAAGCATTTTGCACGCATAAAAACTGGAAAAGTTGATTACTCAGTCCATTTCAATGCGAACGTGTAACTAAGCTTAAATAGGGTTATTTATGCCATTGCGCACCATTTGGAAGTGGAGAGTGTTGGTTTTGAGCATAATTCACGTGTTAGGGTCAAAAACACATTGTGGGTCAAAAAGTGTTTTTCTCGCTCTGAAAAGCATTTTGCAAGCATAAAAACTGGAAAAGTGAATAACTCAGTCCCTTTCAATGCAAACGTGTAACTAAGCTTAAATAGGGTTATTTATGCCATCGCGCACCATTTGGAATTGGAGAGCGTTGGTTTTGAGCATAATTCACGTGTTAGGGTCAAAAACACATTGTTGGTCAAAAAGTGCTTCTCTCGCTCTGAAAAGCATTTTGCATGCATAAAAACTGGAAAAGTTGATAACTCAGTCCATTTCAATGCGAACGTGTAACTAAGCTTAAATAGGGTTATTTATGCCATTGCATACCATTTGGAAGTAGAGAGCGTTGGTTTTGAGCATAATTCATTTGTTAGGGTAAAAAACACATTGTGGGTCAAAAAGTGTTTTTCTCGCTCTGAAAAGCATTTTGCACGCATAAAAACTAGAAAAGTTGATTACTCAGTCCATTTCAATGCGAACGTGTAACTAAGCTTAAATAGGGTTATTTATGCCATTGCGCACCATTTGGAAGTGGAGAGCATTGGTTTTGAGCACAATTCACGTGTCAGGGTCAAAAACACATTGTGGGTCAAAACATGCTTTTCTCGCTCTGAAAAGCATTTTGCACGCATAAAAACTGGAAAAGTTGATAACTCAGTCCCTTTCAATGCAAACGTGTAACTAAGCTTAAATAGGGTTATTTATGCCATTGCACACCATTTGGAAGTGGAGAGCATTAGTTTTGAGCATAATTCACGTGTTAGGGTCAAAAACACATTGTGGGTCAAAACATGCTTTTCTCGCTCTGAAAAGCATTTTGCACGCATAAAAACTGGAAAAGTTGATAACTCAGTCCATTTCAATGCGAACGTGTAACTAAGCTTAAATAGGGTTATTTATGCCATTGCATACCATTTGGAAGTAGAGAGCGTTGGTTTTGAGCATAATTCACGTGTTAGGGTCAAAAACACATTGTGGGTCAAAAAGTGTTTTTCTCGCTCTGAAAAGAATTTTGCACGCATTAAAACTGGAAAAGTTGATAATTCAGTCCCTTTCAATGCAAACATGTAACTAAGCTTAAATAGGGTTATTTATGCCATTGCGCACCATTTGGAAGTGGAGAGCATTGGTTTTGAGCACAATTCACGTGTCAGGGTCAAAAACACATTGTGGGTCAAAACATGCTTTTCTCGCTCTGAAAAGCATTTTGCACGCATAAAAACTGGAAAAGTTGATAACTCAGTCCCTTTCAATGCAAACGTGTAACTAAGCTTAAATAGGGTTATTTATGCCATCGCGCACCATTTGGAAGTGGAGAGCGTTGGTTTTGAGCATAATTCACGTGTTAGGGTCAAAAACACATTTTTGGTCAAAAAGTGCTTCTCTCGCTCTGAAAAGCATTTTGCACGCATAAAAACTGGAAAAGTTGATAACTCAGTCCCTTTCAATGCAAACGTGTAACTAAGCTTAAATAGGGTTATTTATGCCATCGCGCACCATTTGGAATTGGAGAGCGTTGGTTTTGAGCATAATTCACGTGTTAGGGTCAAAAACACATTGTTGGTCAAAAAGTGCTTCTCTCGCTCTGAAAAGCATTTTGCATGCATAAAAACTGGAAAAGTTGATAACTCAGTCCATTTCAATGCGAACGTGTAACTAAGCTTAAATAGGGTTATTTATGCCATTGCATACCATTTGGAAGTAGAGAGCGTTGGTTTTGAGCATAATTCATGTGTTAGGGTAAAAAACACATTGTGGGTCAAAAAGTGTTTTTCTCGCTCTGAAAAGCATTTTGCACGCATAAAAACTGGAAAAGTTGATTACTCAGTCCATTTCAATGCGAACGTGTAACTAAGCTTAAATAGGGTTATTTATGCCATTGCGCACCATTTGGAAGTGGAGAGTGTTGGTTTTGAGCATAATTCACGTGTTAGGGTCAAAAACACATTGTGGGTCAAAAAGTGTTTTTCTCGCTCTGAAAAGCATTTTGCAAGCATAAAAACTGGAAAAGTGAATAACTCAGTCCCTTTCAATGCAAACGTGTAACTAAGCTTAAATAGGGGTATTTATGCCATCGCGCACCATTTGGAATTGGAGAGCGTTGGTTTTGAGCATAATTCACGTGTTAGGGTCAAAAACACATTGTGGGTCAAAAAGTGTTTTTCTCGCTCTGAAAAGCATTTTGCAAGCATAAAAACTGGAAAAGTGAATAACTCAGTCCCTTTCAATGCAAACGTGTAACTAAGCTTAAATAGGGTTATTTATGCCATCGCGCACCATTTGGAATTGGAGAGCGTTGGTTTTGAGCATAATTCACGTGTTAGGGTCAAAAACACATTGTTGGTCAAAAAGTGCTTCTCTCGCTCTGAAAAGCATTTTGCATGCATAAAAACTGGAAAAGTTGATAACTCAGTCCATTTCAATGCGAACGTGTAACTAAGCTTAAATAGGGTTATTTATGCCATTGCATACCATTTGGAAGTAGAGAGCGTTGGTTTTGAGCATAATTCATGTGTTAGGGTAAAAAACACATTGTGGGTCAAAAAGTGTTTTTCTCGCTCTGAAAAGCATTTTGCACGCATAAAAACTAGAAAAGTTGATTACTCAGTCCATTTCAATGCGAACGTGTAACTAAGCTTAAATAGGGTTATTTATGCCATTGCGCACCATTTGGAAGTGGAGAGCATTGGTTTTGAGCACAATTCACGTGTCAGGGTCAAAAACACATTGTGGGTCAAAACATGCTTTTCTCGCTCTGAAAAGCATTTTGCACGCATAAAAACTGGAAAAGTTGATAACTCAGTCCCTTTCAATGCAAACGTGTAACTAAGCTTAAATAGGGTTATTTATGCCATTGCACACCATTTGGAAGTGGAGAGCATTAGTTTTGAGCATAATTCACGTGTTAGGGTCAAAAACACATTGTGGGTCAAAACATGCTTTTCTCGCTCTGAAAAGCATTTTGCACGCATAAAAACTGGAAAAGTGAATAACTCAGTCACTTTCAATGCAAACGTATAACTGAGCTTAAATAGGGCTATTTATGCCATTGCGCACCATTTGGAAGTGAAGAGCAGTTGTTTTGAGCACAATTCACGTGTCAGGGTCAAAAACACATTTTTGGTCAAAAAGTGATTCTCTCGCCCTGAAAAGCATTTTGCACGCATAAAAACTGGAAAAGTGAATAACTCAGTCTCTTTCAATGCAAACGTGTAACTGAGCTTAAATAGGGTTATTTATGCCATTGCGCACCATTTGGAAGTGGAGAGCATTGGTTTTGAGCACAATTCACGTGTCAGGGTCAAAAACACATTGTGGGTCAAAACATGCTTTTCTCGCTCTGAAAAGCATTTTGCACGCATAAAAACTGGAAAAGTTGATAACTCAGTCCCTTTCAATGCAAACGTGTAACTAAGCTTAAATAGGGTTATTTATGCCATCGCGCACCATTTGGAAGTGGAGAGCGTTGGTTTTGAGCATAATTCACGTGTTAGGGTCAAAAACACATTTTTGGTCAAAAAGTGCTTCTCTCGCTCTGAAAAGCATTTTGCACGCATAAAAACTGGAAAAGTTGATAACTCAGTCCCTTTCAATGCAAACGTGTAACTAAGCTTAAATAGGGTTATTTATGCCATAGCGCACCATTTGGAATTGGAGAGCGTTGGTTTTGAGCATAATTCACGTGTTAGGGTCAAAAACACATTGTTGGTCAAAAAGTGCTTCTCTCGCTCTGAAAAGCATTTTGCATGCATAAAAACTGGAAAAGTTGATAACTCAGTCCATTTCAATGCGAACGTGTAACCAAGCTTAAATAGGGTTATTTATGCCATTGCATACCATTTGGAAGTAGAGAGCGTTGGTTTTGAGCATAATTCATGTGTTAGGGTAAAAAACACATTGTGGGTCAAAAAGTGTTTTTCTCGCTCTGAAAAGCATTTTGCACGCATAAAAACTGGAAAAGTTGATTACTCAGTCCATTTCAATGCGAACGTGTAACTAAGCTTAAATAGGGTTATTTATGCCATTGCGCACCATTTGGAAGTGGAGAGTGTTGGTTTTGAGCATAATTCACGTGTTAGGGTCAAAAACACATTGTGGGTCAAAAAGTGTTTTTCTCGCTCTGAAAAGCATTTTGCAAGCATAAAAACTGGAAAAGTGAATAACTCAGTCCCTTTCAATGCAAACGTGTAACTAAGCTTAAATAGGGTTATTTATGCCATCGCGCACCATTTGGAATTGGAGAGCGTTGGTTTTGAGCATAATTCACGTGTTAGGGTCAAAAACACATTGTTGGTCAAAAAGTGCTTCTCTCGCTCTGAAAAGCATTTTGCATGCATAAAAACTGGAAAAGTTGATAACTCAGTCCATTTCAATGCGAACGTGTAACTAAGCTTAAATAGGGTTATTTATGCCATTGCATACCATTTGGAAGTAGAGAGCGTTGGTTTTGAGCATAATTCATGTGTTAGGGTCAAAAACACATTGTGGGTCAAAACATGCTTTTCTCGCTCTGAAAAGCATTTTGCACGCATAAAAACTAGAAAAGTTGATAACTCAGTCCATTTCAATGCGAACGTGTAACTAAGCTTAAATAGGGTTATTTATGCCATTGCATACCATTTGGAAGTAGAGAGCGTTGGTTTTGAGCATAATTCATGTGTTAGGGTAAAAAACACATTGTGGGTCAAAAAGTGTTTTTCTCGCTCTGAAAAGCATTTTGCACGCATAAAAACTGGAAAAGTTGATTACTCAGTCCATTTCAATGCGAACGTGTAACTAAGCTTAAATAGGGTTATTTATGCCATTGCGCACCATTTGGAAGTGGAGAGTGTTGGTTTTGAGCATAATTCACGTGTTAGGGTCAAAAACACATTGTGGGTCAAAAAGTGTTTTTCTCGCTCTGAAAAGCATTTTGCAAGCATAAAAACTGGAAAAGTGAATAACTCAGTCCCTTTCAATGCAAACGTGTAACTAAGCTTAAATAGGGTTATTTATGCCATCGCGCACCATTTGGAATTGGAGAGCGTTGGTTTTGAGCATAATTCACGTGTTAGGGTCAAAAACACATTGTTGGTCAAAAAGTGCTTCTCTCGCTCTGAAAAGCATTTTGCATGCATAAAAACTGGAAAAGTTGATAACTCAGTCCATTTCAATGCGAACGTGTAACTAAGCTTAAATAGGGTTATTTATGCCATTGCATACCATTTGGAAGTAGAGAGCGTTGGTTTTGAGCATAATTCATGTGTTAGGGTAAAAAACACATTGTGGGTCAAAAAGTGTTTTTCTCGCTCTGAAAAGCATTTTGCACGCATAAAAACTAGAAAAGTTGATTACTCAGTCCATTTCAATGCGAACGTGTAACTAAGCTTAAATAGGGTTATTTATGCCATTGCGCACCATTTGGAAGTGGAGAGCATTGGTTTTGAGCACAATTCACGTGTCAGGGTCAAAAACACATTGTGGGTCAAAACATGCTTTTCTCGCTCTGAAAAGCATTTTGCACGCATAAAAACTGGAAAAGTTGATAACTCAGTCCCTTTCAATGCAAACGTGTAACTAAGCTTAAATAGGGTTATTTATGCCATTGCACACCATTTGGAAGTGGAGAGCATTAGTTTTGAGCATAATTCACGTGTTAGGGTCAAAAACACATTGTGGGTCAAAACATGCTTTTCTCGCTCTGAAAAGCATTTTGCACGCATAAAAACTGGAAAAGTTGATAACTCAGTCCATTTCAATGCGAACGTGTAACTAAGCTTAAATAGGGTTATTTATGCCATTGCATACCATTTGGAAGTAGAATGCATTGGTTTTGAGCACAATTCACGTGTCAGGGTCAAAAACACATTTTTGGTCAAAAAGTGATTCTCTCGCCCTGAAAAGCATTTTGCACGCATTAAAACTGGAAAAGTTGATAATTCAGTCCCTTTCAATGCAAACATGTAACTAAGCTTAAATAGGGTTATTTATGCCATTGCGCACCATTTGGAAGTGGAGAGCAGTTGTTTTGACTATAATTCACGTGTTAGGGTCAAAAACACATTGTGGGTCAAAACATGCTTTTCTCGCTCTGAAAAGCATTTTGCACGCATAAAAACTGGAAAAGTTGATAACTCAGTCCCTTTCAATGCAAACGTGTAACTAAGCTTAAATAGGGTTATTTATGCCATTGCACACCATTTGGAAGTGAAGAGCAGTTGTTTTGAGCACAATTCACGTGTCAGGGTCAAAAACACCTTTTTGGTCAAAAAGTGATTCTCTCGCTCTGAAAAGCATTTTGCACGCATAAAAACTGGAAAAGTTGATAACTCAGTCCCTTTCAATGCAAACATGTAAATGAGCTTAAATAGGGTTATTTATGCCATCGCGCACCATTTGGAAGTGGAGAGCAGTTGTTTCGACTATAATTCACGTGTTAGGGTCAAAAACACATTGTGGGTCAAAACATGCTTTTCTCGCTCTGAAAAGCATTTTGCACGCATAAAAACTGGAAAAGTTGATAACTCAGTCCCTTTCAATGCAAACGTGTAACTGAGCTCAAATAGGGTTATTTATGCCATTGCACACCATTTGGAAGTGAAGAGCAGTTGTTTTGAGCACAATTCACGTGTCAGGGTCAAAAACACCTTTTTGGTCAAAAAGTGATTCTCTCGCTCTGAAAAGCATTTTGCACGCATAAAAACTGGAAAAGTTGATAACTCAGTCCCTTTCAATGCAAACGTGTAACTGAGCTTAAATAGGGTTATTTATGCCATTGCACACCATTTGGAAGTGGAGAGCATTAGTTTTGAGCATAATTCACGTGTTAGGGTCAAAAACACATTGTGGGTCAAAACATGCTTTTCTCGCTCTGAAAAGCATTTTGCACGCATAAAAACTGGAAAAGTTGATAACTCAGTCCATTTCAATGCGAACGTGTAACTAAGCTTAAATAGGGTTATTTATGCCATTGCATACCATTTGGAAGTAGAGAGCGTTGGTTTTGAGCATAATTCACGTGTTAGGGTCAAAAACACATTGTGGGTCAAAAAGTGTTTTTCTCGCTCTGAAAAGAATTTTGCACGCATTAAAACTGGAAAAGTTGATAATTCAGTCCCTTTCAATGCAAACATGTAACTAAGCTTAAATAGGGCTATTTATGCCATTGCGCACCATTTGGAAGTGAAGAGCAGTTGTTTTGAGCACAATTCACGTGTCAGGGTCAAAAACACATTTTTGGTCAAAAAGTGATTCTCTCGCCCTGAAAAGCATTTTGCACGCATAAAAACTGGAAAAGTGAATAACTCAGTCACTTTCAATGCAAACGTGTAACTGAGCTTAAATAGGGTTATTTATGCCATTGCGCACCATTTGGAAGTGGAGAGCATTGGTTTTGAGCACAATTCACGTGTCAGGGTCAAAAACACATTGTGGGTCAAAACATGCTTTTCTCGCTCTGAAAAGCATTTTGAACGCATAAAAACTGGAAAAGTTGATAACTCAGTCCCTTTCAATGCAAACGTGTAACTAAGCTTAAATAGGGTTATTTATGCCATTGCACACCATTTGGAAGTGGAGAGCATTAGTTTTGAGCATAATTCACGTGTTAGGGTCAAAAACACATTGTGGGTCAAAACATGCTTTTCTCGCTCTGAAGAGCATTTTGCACGCATAAAAACTGGAAAGGTTGATAACTCAGTCCCTTTCAATGCAAACGTGTAACTAAGCTTAAATAGGGTTAGTTATGCCATTGCGCACCATTTGGAAGTGGAGAGCGTTGGTTTTGAGCATAATTCACGTGTTAGGGTCAAAAACACATTGTGGGTCAAAACATGCTTTTCTCGCTCTGAAAAGCATTTTGCACGCATAAAAACTGGAAAAGTGAATAACTCAGTCACTTTCAATGCAAACGTGTAACTGAGCTTAAATAGGGTTATTTATGCCATTGCGCACCATTTGGAAGTGGAGAGCATTGGTTTTGAGCACAATTCACGTGTCAGGGTCAAAAACACATTGTGGGTCAAAACATGCTTCTCTCGCTCTGAAAAGCATTTTGCACGCATAAAAACTGGAAAAGTTGATAACTCAGTCCCTTTCAATGCAAACGTGTAACTAAGCTTAAATAGGGTTATTTATGCCATCGCGCACCATTTGGAAGTGGAGAGCAGTTGTTTTGACTATAATTCACGTGTTAGGGTCAAAAACACATTGTGGGTCAAAACATGCTTTTCTCGCTCTGAAAAGCATTTTGCACGCATAAAAACTGGAAAAGTTGATAACTCAGTCCCTTTCAATGCAAACGTGTAACTGAGCTTAAATAGGGTTATTTATGCCATCGCGCACCATTTGGAAGTGGAGAGCAGTTGTTTTGACTATAATTCACGTGTTAGGGTCAAAAACACATTGTGGGTCAAAACATGCTTTTCTCGCTCTGAAAAGCATTTTGCACGCATAAAAACTGGAAAAGTTGATAACTCAGTCCCTTTCAATGCAAACGTGTAACTAAGCTTAAATAGGGTTATTTATGCCATTGCACACCATTTGGAAGTGAAGAGCAGTTGTTTTGAGCACAATTCACGTGTCAGGGTCAAAAACACCTTTTTGGTCAAAAAGTGATTCTCTCGCTCTGAAAAGCATTTTGCACGCATAAAAACTGGAAAAGTTGATAACTCAGTCCCTTTCAATGCAAACATGTAAATGAGCTTAAATAGGGTTATTTATGCCATCGCGCACCATTTGGAAGTGGAGAGCAGTTGTTTCGACTATAATTCACGTGTTAGGGTCAAAAACACATTGTGGGTCAAAACATGCTTTTCTCGCTCTGAAAAGCATTTTGCACGCATAAAAACTGGAAAAGTTGATAACTCAGTCCCTTTCAATGCAAACGTGTAACTGAGCTCAAATAGGGTTATTTATGCCATTGCACACCATTTGGAAGTGAAGAGCAGTTGTTTTGAGCACAATTCACGTGTCAGGGTCAAAAACACCTTTTTGGTCAAAAAGTGATTCTCTCGCTCTGAAAAGCATTTTGCACGCATAAAAACTGGAAAAGTTGATAACTCAGTCCCTTTCAATGCAAACGTGTAACTGAGCTTAAATAGGGTTATTTATGCCATCGCGCACCATTTGGAAGTGGAGAGCAGTTGTTTTGACTATAATTCACGTGTTAGGGTCAAAAACACATTGTGGGTCAAAACATGCTTTTCTCGCTCTGAAAAGCATTTTGCAATCATAAAAACTGGAAAAGTGAATAACTCAGTCACTTTCAATGCAAACGTGTAACTGAGCTTAAATAGGGTTATTTATGCCATTGCGCACCATTTGGAAGTGGAGAGAATTGGTTTTGAGCACAATTCACGTGTCAGGGTCAAAAACACATTGTGGGTCAAAACATGCTTTTCTCGCTCTGAAAAGCATTTTGCAAGCATAAAAACTGGAAAAGTGAATAACTCAGTCCCTTTCAATGCAAACGTGTAACTGAGCTTAAATAGGGTTATTTATGCCATCGCGCACCATTTGGAAGTGGAGAGCAGTTGTTTTGACTATAATTCACGTGTTAGGGTCAAAAACACATTGTGGGTCAAAACATGCTTTTCTCGCTCTGAAAAGCATTTTGCAAGCATAAAAACTGGAAAAGTGAATAACTCAGTCACTTTCAATGCAAACGTGTAACTGAGCTTAAATAGGGTTATTTATGCCATTGCGCACCATTTGGAAGTGAAGAGCAGTTGTTTTGAGCACAATTCACGTGTCAGGGTCAAAAACACCTTTTTGGTCAAAAAGTGATTCTCTCGCTCTGAAAAGCATTTTGCACGCATAAAAACTGGAAAAGTGAATAACTCAGTCACTTTCAATGCAAACGTGTAACTGAGCTTAAATAGGGTTATTTATGCCATTGCGCACCATTTGGAAGTGAAGAGCAGTTGTTTTGAGCACAATTCACGTGTCAGGGTCAAAAACACATTTTTGGTCAAAAAGTGATTCTCTCGCTCTGAAAAGCATTTTGCACGCATAAAAACTGGAAAAGTGAATAACTCAGTCACTTTCAATGCAAACGTGTAACTGAGCTGAAATAGGGTTATTTATGCCATTGCGCACCATTTGGAAGTGGAGAGCATTGGTTTTGAGCACAATTCACGTGTCAGGGTCAAAAACACATTGTGGGTCAAAACATGCTTTTCTCGCTCTGAAAAGCATTTTGCAAGCATAAAAACTGGGAAAGTGAATAACTCAGTCACTTTCAATGCAAACTTGTAACTGAGCTTAAATAGGGTTATTTATGCCATTGCGCACCATTTGGAAGTGGAGAGCATTGGTTTTGAGCACAATTCACGTGTCAGGGTCAAAAACACATTGTGGGTCAAAACATGCTTTTCTCGCTCTGAAAAGCATTTTGCAAGCATAAAAACTGGGAAAGTGAATAACTCAGTCACTTTCAATGCAAACGTGTAACTGAGCTTAAATAGGGTTATTTATGCCATTGCGCACCATTTGGAAGTGGAGAGCATTGGTTTTGAGCACAATTCACGTGTCAGGGTCAAAAACACATTGTGGGTCAAAACATGCTTTTCTCGCTCTGAAAAGCATTTTGCAATCATAAAAGCTGGAAAAGTGAATAACTCAGTCACTTTCAATGCAAATGTGTAACTGAGCTTAAATAGGGTTATTTATGCCATTGCGCACCATTTGGAAGTGAAGAGCAGTTGTTTTGAGCACAATTCACGTGTCAGGGTCAAAAACACATTTTTGGTCAAAAAGTGATTCTCTCGCTCTGAAAAGCATTTTGCACGCATAAAAACTGGAAAAGTTGATAACTCAGTCCCTTTCAATGCAAACGTGTAACTAAGCTTAAATAGGGTTATTTATGCCATTGCGCACCATTTGGAAGTGGAGAGCATTGGTTTTGAGCACAATTCACGTGTCAGGGTCAAAA
Source organism: Micromesistius poutassou (assembly GCF_964030765.1). NCBI lineage: Eukaryota > Metazoa > Chordata > Actinopteri > Gadiformes > Gadidae > Micromesistius > Micromesistius poutassou. The sequence goes on from NC_140273.1 coordinate 18,834,297, forward strand.
ACACATTGTGGGTCAAAACATGCTTTTCTCGCTCTGAAAAGCATTTTGCACGCATAAAAACTGGAAAAGTTGATAACTCAGTCCCTTTCAATGCAAACGTGTAACTAAGCTTAAATAGGGTTATTTATGCCATTGCGCACCATTTGGAAGTGAAGAGCAGTTGTTTTGAGCACAATTCACGTGTCAGGGTGAAAAACACATTTTTGGTCAAAAAGTGATTCTCTCGCTCTGAAAAGCATTTTGCACGCATGAAAAGTGGAAAAGTTGATAATTCAGTCCCTTTCAATGCAAACGTGTAACTAAGCTTAAATAGGGTTATTTATGCCATAGCGCACCATTTGGAAGTGGAGAGCGTTGGTTTTTAGCATAATTCACGTGTTAGGGTCAAAAACACATTGTGGGTCAAAAAGTGTTTTTCTCGCTCTGAAAAGCATTTTGCACGCATAAAAAGTGGAAAACTTGATAACTCAGTCCCTTTCAATGCAAACGTGTAACTAAGCTTAAATAGGGTTATTTATGCCATTGCACACCATTTGGAAGTGGAGAGCATTGGTTTTGAGCACAATTCACGTGTCAGGGTCAAAAACACATTGTGGGTCAAAACATGCTTTTCTCGCTCTGAAAAGCATTTTGCACGCATATAAACTGGAAAAGTTGATAACTCAGTCCCTTCCAATGCAAACGTGTAACTAAGCTTAAATAGGGTTATTTATGCCATTGCACACCATTTGGAAGTGGAGAGCATTAGTTTTGAGCATAATTCACGTGTTAGGGTCAAAAACACATCGTGGGTCAAAAAGTGTTTTTCTCGCTCTGAAAAGAATTTTGCACGCATTAAAACTGGAAAAGTTGATAATTCAGTCCCTTTCAATGCAAACATGTAACTAAGCTTAAATAGGGTTATTTATGCCATTGCGCACCATTTGGAAGTGGAGAGCATTGGTTTTGAGCACAATTCACGTATCAGGGTCAAAAACACATTGTGGGTCAAAACATGCTTTTCTCGCTCTGAAAAGCATTTTGCAAGCATAAAAACTGGAAAAGTGAATAACTCAGTCACTTTCAATGCAAACGTATAACTGAGCTTAAATAGGGCTATTTATGCCATTGCGCACCATTTGGAAGTGAAGAGCAGTTGTTTTGAGCACAATTCACGTGTCAGGGTCAAAAACACATTTTTGGTCAAAAAGTGATTCTCTCGCCCTGAAAAGCATTTTGCACGCATAAAAACTGGAAAAGTGAATAACTCAGTCACTTTCAATGCAAACGTGTAACTGAGCTTAAATAGGGTTATTTATGCCATTGCGCACCATTTGGAAGTGGAGAGCATTGGTTTTGAGCACAATTCACGTGTCAGGGTCAAAAACACATTGTGGGTCAAAACATGCTTTTCTCGCTCTGAAAAGCATTTTGCACGCATAAAAACTGGAAAAGTTGATAACTCAGTCCCTTTCAATGCAAACGTGTAACTAAGCTTAAATAGGGTTATTTATGCCATCGCGCACCATTTGGAAGTGGAGAGCGTTGGTTTTGAGCATAATTCACGTGTTAGGGTCAAAAACACATTTTTGGTCAAAAAGTGCTTCTCTCGCTCTGAAAAGCATTTTGCACGCATAAAAACTGGAAAAGTTGATAACTCAGTCCCTTTCAATGCAAACGTGTAACTAAGCTTAAATAGGGTTATTTATGCCATCGCGCACCATTTGGAATTGGAGAGCGTTGGTTTTGAGCATAATTCACGTGTTAGGGTCAAAAACACATCGTGGGTCAAAAAGTGTTTTTCTCGCTCTGAAAAGAATTTTGCACGCATTAAAACTGGAAAAGTTGATAATTCAGTCCCTTTCAATGCAAACATGTAACTAAGCTTAAATAGGGTTATTTATGCCATTGCGCACCATTTGGAAGTGGAGAGCATTGGTTTTGAGCACAATTCACGTATCAGGGTCAAAAACACATTGTGGGTCAAAACATGCTTTTCTCGCTCTGAAAAGCATTTTGCAAGCATAAAAACTGGAAAAGTGAATAACTCAGTCACTTTCAATGCAAACGTATAACTGAGCTTAAATAGGGCTATTTATGCCATTGCGCACCATTTGGAAGTGAAGAGCAGTTGTTTTGAGCACAATTCACGTGTCAGGGTCAAAAACACATTTTTGGTCAAAAAGTGATTCTCTCGCCCTGAAAAGCATTTTGCACGCATAAAAACTGGAAAAGTGAATAACTCAGTCACTTTCAATGCAAACGTGTAACTGAGCTTAAATAGGGTTATTTATGCCATTGCGCACCATTTGGAAGTGGAGAGCATTGGTTTTGAGCACAATTCACGTGTCAGGGTCAAAAACACATTGTGGGTCAAAACATGCTTTTCTCGCTCTGAAAAGCATTTTGCACGCATAAAAACTGGAAAAGTTGATAACTCAGTCCCTTTCAATGCAAACGTGTAACTAAGCTTAAATAGGGTTATTTATGCCATCGCGCACCATTTGGAAGTGGAGAGCGTTGGTTTTGAGCATAATTCACGTGTTAGGGTCAAAAACACATTTTTGGTCAAAAAGTGCTTCTCTCGCTCTGAAAAGCATTTTGCACGCATAAAAACTGGAAAAGTTGATAACTCAGTCCCTTTCAATGCAAACGTGTAACTAAGCTTAAATAGGGTTATTTATGCCATCGCGCACCATTTGGAATTGGAGAGCGTTGGTTTTGAGCATAATTCACGTGTTAGGGTCAAAAACACATTGTTGGTCAAAAAGTGCTTCTCTCGCTCTGAAAAGCATTTTGCATGCATAAAAACTGGAAAAGTTGATAACTCAGTCCATTTCAATGCGAACGTGTAACTAAGCTTAAATAGGGTTATTTATGCCATTGCATACCATTTGGAAGTAGAGAGCGTTGGTTTTGAGCATAATTCATGTGTTAGGGTAAAAAACACATTGTGGGTCAAAAAGTGTTTTTCTCGCTCTGAAAAGCATTTTGCACGCATAAAAACTAGAAAAGTTGATTACTCAGTCCATTTCAATGCGAACGTGTAACTAAGCTTAAATAGGGTTATTTATGCCATTGCGCACCATTTGGAAGTGGAGAGCATTGGTTTTGAGCACAATTCACGTGTCAGGGTCAAAAACACATTGTGGGTCAAAACATGCTTTTCTCGCTCTGAAAAGCATTTTGCACGCATAAAAACTGGAAAAGTTGATAACTCAGTCCCTTTCAATGCAAACGTGTAACTAAGCTTAAATAGGGTTATTTATGCCATTGCACACCATTTGGAAGTGGAGAGCATTAGTTTTGAGCATAATTCTCGTGTCAGGGTCAAAAACACATTTTTGGTCAAAAAGTGATTCTCTCGCCCTGAAAAGCATTTTGCACGCATAAAAACTGGAAAAGTGAATAACTCAGTCACTTTCAATGCAAACGTGTAACTGAGCTTAAATAGGGTTATTTATGCCATTGCGCACCATTTGGAAGTGGAGAGCATTGGTTTTGAGCACAATTCACGTGTCAGGGTCAAAAACACATTGTGGGTCAAAACATGCTTTTCTCGCTCTGAAAAGCATTTTGCACGCATAAAAACTGGAAAAGTTGATAACTCAGTCCCTTTCAATGCAAACGTGTAACTAAGCTTAAATAGGGTTATTTATGCCATCGCGCACCATTTGGAAGTGGAGAGCGTTGGTTTTGAGCATAATTCACGTGTTAGGGTCAAAAACACATTTTTGGTCAAAAAGTGCTTCTCTCGCTCTGAAAAGCATTTTGCACGCATAAAAACTGGAAAAGTTGATAACTCAGTCCCTTTCAATGCAAACGTGTAACTAAGCTTAAATAGGGTTATTTATGCCATCGCGCACCATTTGGAATTGGAGAGCGTTGGTTTTGAGCATAATTCACGTGTTAGGGTCAAAAACACATTGTTGGTCAAAAAGTGCTTCTCTCGCTCTGAAAAGCATTTTGCATGCATAAAAACTGGAAAAGTTGATAACTCAGTCCATTTCAATGCGAACGTGTAACTAAGCTTAAATAGGGTTATTTATGCCATTGCATACCATTTGGAAGTAGAGAGCGTTGGTTTTGAGCATAATTCATGTGTTAGGGTAAAAAACACATTGTGGGTCAAAAAGTGTTTTTCTCGCTCTGAAAAGCATTTTGCAAGCATAAAAACTGGAAAAGTGAATAACTCAGTCCCTTTCAATGCAAACGTGTAACTAAGCTTAAATAGGGTTATTTATGCCATTGCGCACCATTTGGAATTGGAGAGCGTTGGTTTTGAGCATAATTCACGTGTTAGGGTCAAAAACACATTGTTGGTCAAAAAGTGCTTCTCTCGCTCTGAAAAGCATTTTGCATGCATAAAAACTGGAAAAGTTGATAACTCAGTCCATTTCAATGCGAACGTGTAACTAAGCTTAAATAGGGTTATTTATGCCATTGCATACCATTTGGAAGTAGAGAGCGTTGGTTTTGAGCATAATTCATGTGTTAGGGTAAAAAACACATTGTGGGTCAAAAAGTGTTTTTCTCGCTCTGAAAAGCATTTTGCACGCATAAAAACTAGAAAAGTTGATTACTCAGTCCATTTCAATGCGAACGTGTAACTAAGCTTAAATAGGGTTATTTATGCCATTGCGCACCATTCGGAAGTGGAGAGCATTGGTTTTGAGCACAATTCACGTGTCAGGGTCAAAAACACATTGTGGGTCAAAACATGCTTTTCTCGCTCTGAAAAGCATTTTGCACGCATAAAAACTGGAAAAGTTGATAACTCAGTCCCTTTCAATGCAAACGTGTAACTAAGCTTAAATAGGGTTATTTATGCCATTGCACACCATTTGGAAGTGGAGAGCATTAGTTTTGAGCATAATTCACGTGTTAGGGTCAAAAACACATTGTGGGTCAAAACATGCTTTTCTCGCTCTGAAAAGCATTTTGCACGCATAAAAACTGGAAAAGTTGATAACTCAGTCCATTTCAATGCGAACGTGTAACTAAGCTTAAATAGGGTTATTTATGCCATTGCATACCATTTGGAAGTAGAGAGCGTTGGTTTTGAGCATAATTCACGTGTTAGGGTCAAAAACACATTGTGGGTCAAAAAGTGTTTTTCTCGCTCTGAAAAGAATTTTGCACGCATTAAAACTGGAAAAGTTGATAACTCAGTCCCTTTCAATGCAAACGTGTAACTAAGCTTAAATAGGGTTATTTATGCCATTGCACACCATTTGGAAGTGGAGAGCATTAGTTTTGAGCATAATTCACGTGTTAGGGTCAAAAACACATTGTGGGTCAAAACATGCTTTTCTCTCTCTGAAAAGCATTTTGCACGCATAAAAACTGGAAAAGTTGATAACTCAGTCCATTTCAATGCGAACGTGTAACTAAGCTTAAATAGGGTTATTTATGCCATTGCGCACCATTTGGAAGTGAAGAGCAGTTGTTTTGAGCACAATTCACGTGTCAGGGTCAAAAACACATTTTTGGTCAAAAAGTGATTCTCTCGCTCTGAAAAGCATTTTGCACGCATAAAAACTGGAAAAGTTGATAACTCAGTCCCTTTCAATGCAAACGTGTAACTAAGCTTAAATAGGGTTATTTATGCCATTGCGCACCATTTGGAAGTGGAGAGCATTGGTTTTGAGCACAATTCACGTGTCAGGGTCAAAAACACATTGTGGGTCAAAACATGCTTTTCTCGCTCTGAAAAGCATTTTGCACGCATAAAAACTGGAAAAGTGAATAACTCAGTCACTTTCAATGCAAACGTGTAACTGAGCTTAAATAGGGTTATTTATGCCATTGCGCACCATTTGGAAGTGGAGAGCATTTGTTTTGAGCAAAATTCACGTGTCAGGGTCAAAAACACATTTTTGGTCAAAAAGTGATTCTCTCGCTCTGAAAAGCATTTTGCACGCATAAAAACTGGAAAAGTTGATAACTCAGTCCATTTCAATGCGAACGTGTAACTAAGCTTAAATAGGGTTATTTATGCCATTGCGCACCATTTGGAAGTGAAGAGCAGTTGTTTTGAGCACAATTCACGTGTCAGGGTCAAAAACACATTTTTGGTCAAAAAGTGCTTCTCTCGCTCTGAAAAGCATTTTGCATGCATAAAAACTGGAAAAGTTGATAACTCAGTCCATTTCAATGCGAACGTGTAACTAAGCTTAAATAGGGTTATTTATGCCATTGCATACCATTTGGAAGTAGAGAGCGTTGGTTTTGAGCATAATTCATGTGTTAGGGTAAAAAACACATTGTGGGTCAAAAAGTGTTTTTCTCGCTCTGAAAAGCATTTTGCACGCATAAAAACTAGAAAGGTTGATTACTCAGTCCATTTCAATGCGAACGTGTAACTAAGCTTAAATAGGGTTATTTATGCCATTGCGCACCATTTGGAAGTGGAGAGCATTGGTTTTGAGCACAATTCACGTGTCAGGGTCAAAAACACATTGTGGGTCAAAACATGGTTTTCTCGCTCTGAAAAGCATTTTGCACGCATAAAAACTGGAAAAGTTGATAACTCAGTCCCTTTCAATGCAAACGTGTAACTAAGCTTAAATAGGGTTATTTATGCCATTGCACACCATTTGGAAGTGGAGAGCATTAGTTTTGAGCATAATTCACGTGTTAGGGTCAAAAACACATTGTGGGTCAAAACATGCTTTTCTCGCTCTGAAAAGCATTTTGCACGCATAAAAACTGGAAAAGTTGATAACTCAGTCCATTTCAATGCGAACGTGTAACTAAGCTTAAATAGGGTTATTTATGCCATTGCATACCATTTGGAAGTAGAGAGCGTTGGTTTTGAGCATAATTCACGTGTTAGGGTCAAAAACACATTGTGGGTCAAAAAGTGTTTTTCTCGCTCTGAAAAGAATTTTGCACGCATTAAAACTGGAAAAGTTGATAATTCAGTCCCTTTCAATGCAAACATGTAACTAAGCTTAAATAGGGTTATTTATGCCATTGCGCACCATTTGGAAGTGGAGAGCATTGGTTTTGAGCACAATTCACGTATCAGGGTCAAAAACACATTGTGGGTCAAAACATGCTTTTCTCGCTCTGAAAAGCATTTTGCAAGCATAAAAACTGGAAAAGTGAATAACTCAGTCACTTTCAATGCAAACGTATAACTGAGCTTAAATAGGGCTATTTATGCCATTGCGCACCATTTGGAAGTGAAGAGCAGTTGTTTTGAGCACAATTCACGTGTCAGGGTCAAAAACACATTTTTGGTCAAAAAGTGATTCTCTCGCCCTGAAAAGCATTTTGCACGCATAAAAACTGGAAAAGTGAATAACTCAGTCACTTTCAATGCAAACGTGTAACTGAGCTTAAATAGGTTTATTTATGCCATTGCGCACCATTTGGAAGTGGAGAGCATTGGTTTTGAGCACAATTCACGTGTCAGGGTCAAAAACACATTGTGGGTCAAAACATGCTTTTCTCGCTCTGAAAAGCATTTTGCACGCATAAAAACTGGAAAAGTTGATAACTCAGTCCCTTTCAATGCAAACGTGTAACTAAGCTTAAATAGGGTTATTTATGCCATCGCGCACCATTTGGAAGTGGAGAGCGTTGGTTTTGAGCATAATTCACGTGTTAGGGTCAAAAACACATTTTTGGTCAAAAAGTGCTTCTCTCGCTCTGAAAAGCATTTTGCACGCATAAAAACTGGAAAAGTTGATAACTCAGTCCCTTTCAATGCAAACGTGTAACTAAGCTTAAATAGGGTTATTTATGCCATCGCGCACCATTTGGAATTGGAGAGCGTTGGTTTTGAGCATAATTCACGTGTTAGGGTCAAAAACACATTGTTGGTCAAAAAGTGCTTCTCTCGCTCTGAAAAGCATTTTGCATGCATAAAAACTGGAAAAGTTGATAACTCAGTCCATTTCAATGCGAACGTGTAACTAAGCTTAAATAGGGTTATTTATGCCATTGCATACCATTTGGAAGTAGAGAGCGTTGGTTTTGAGCATAATTCATGTGTTAGGGTAAAAAACACATTGTGGGTCAAAAAGTGTTTTTCTCGCTCTGAAAAGCAATTTGCACGCATAAAAACTGGAAAAGTTGATTACTCAGTCCATTTCAATGCGAACGTGTAACTAAGCTTAAATAGGGTTATTTATGCCATTGCATACCATTTGGAAGTAGAGAGCGTTGGTTTTGAGCATAATTCACGTGTTAGGGTCAAAAACACATTGTGGGTCAAAAAGTGTTTTTCTCGCTCTGAAAAGAATTTTGCACGCATTAAAACTGGAAAAGTTGATAATTCAGTCCCTTTCAATGCAAACATGTAACTAAGCTTAAATAGGGCTATTTATGCCATTGCGCACCATTTGGAAGTGAAGAGCAGTTGTTTTGAGCACAATTCACGTGTCAGGGTCAAAAACACATTTTTGGTCAAAAAGTGATTCTCTCGCCCTGAAAAGCATTTTGCACGCATAAAAACTGGAAAAGTGAATAACTCAGTCACTTTCAATGCAAACGTGTAACTGAGCTTAAATAGGGTTATTTATGCCATTGCGCACCATTTGGAAGTGGAGAGCATTGGTTTTGAGCACAATTCACGTGTCAGGGTCAAAAACACATTGTGGGTCAAAACATGCTTTTCTCGCTCTGAAAAGCATTTTGAACGCATAAAAACTGGAAAAGTTGATAACTCAGTCCCTTTCAATGCAAACGTGTAACTAAGCTTAAATAGGGTTATTTATGCCATTGCACACCATTTGGAAGTGGAGAGCATTAGTTTTGAGCATAATTCACGTGTTAGGGTCAAAAACACATTGTGGGTCAAAACATGCTTTTCTCACTCTGAAAAGCATTTTGCACGCATAAAAACTGGAAAAGTTGATAACTCAGTCCATTTCAATGCGAACGTGTAACTAAGCTTAAATAGGGTTATTTATGCCATTGCGCACCATTTGGAAGTGAAGAGCAGTTGTTTTGAGCACAATTCACGTGTCAGGGTCAAAAACACATTGTGGGTCAAAAAGTGTTTTTCTGGCTCTGAAAAGCATTTTGCACGCATAAAAACTGGAAAAGTTGATAACTCAGTCCATTTCAATGCGAACGTGTAACTAAGCTTAAATAGGGTTATTTATGCCATTGCGCACCATTTGGAAGTGGAGAGCGTTGGTTTTGAGCATAATTCACGTGTTAGGGTCAAAAACACATTGTGGGTCAAAACATGCTTTTCTCGCTCTGAAAAGCATTTTGCACGCATAAAAACTGGAAAAGTTGATAACTCAGTCCCTTTCAATGCAAACGTGTAACTAAGCTTAAATAGGGTTATTTATGCCATTGCACACCATTTGGAAGTGGAGAGCATTAGTTTTGAGCATAATTCACGTGTTAGGGTCAAAAACACATTGTGGGTCAAAAAGTGTTTTTCTCGCTCTGAAAAGAATTTTGCACGCATTAAAACTGGAAAAGTTGATAATTCAGTCCCTTTCAATGCAAACATGTAACTAAGCTTAAATAGGGTTATTCATGCCATTGCGCACCATTTGGAAGTGGAGAGCATTGGTTTTGAGCACAATTCACGTGTCAGGGTCAAAAACACATTGTGGGTCAAAACATGCTTTTCTCGCTCTGAAGAGCATTTTGCAAGCATAAAAACTGGGAAAGTGAATAACTCAGTCACTTTCAATGCAAACTTGTAACTGAGCTTAAATAGGGTTATTTATGCCATTGCGCACCATTTGGAAGTGGAGAGCATTGGTTTTGAGCACAATTCACGTGTCAGGGTCAAAAACACATTGTGGGTCAAAACATGCTTTTCTCGCTCTGAAAAGCATTTTGCACGCATAAAAACTGGAAAAGTGAATAACTCAGTCACTTTCAATGCAAACGTGTAACTGAGCTGAAATAGGGTCATTTATGCCATTGCGCACCATTTGGAAGTGGAGAGCATTGGTTTTGAGCACAATTCACGTGTCAGGGTCAAAAACACATTGTGGGTCAAAACATGCTTTTCTCGCTCTGAAAAGCATTTTGCACGCATAAAAACTGGAAAAGTGAATAACTCAGTCACTTTCAATGCAAACGTGTAACTGAGCTTAAATAGGTTTATTTATGCCATTGCGCACCATTTGGAAGTGGAGAGCATTGGTTTTGAGCACAATTCACGTGTCAGGGTCAAAAACACATTGTGGGTCAAAACATGCTTTTCTCGCTCTGAAAAGCATTTTGCACGCATAAAAACTGGAAAAGTTGATAACTCAGTCCCTTTCAATGCAAACGTGTAACTAAGCTTAAATAGGGTTATTTATGCCATCGCGCACCATTTGGAAGTGGAGAGCGTTGGTTTTGAGCATAATTCACGTGTTAGGGTCAAAAACACATTTTTGGTCAAAAAGTGCTTCTCTCGCTCTGAAAAGCATTTTGCACGCATAAAAACTGGAAAAGTTGATAACTCAGTCCCTTTCAATGCAAACGTGTAACTAAGCTTAAATAGGGTTATTTATGCCATCGCGCACCATTTGGAATTGGAGAGCGTTGGTTTTGAGCATAATTCACGTGTTAGGGTCAAAAACACATTGTTGGTCAAAAAGTGCTTCTCTCGCTCTGAAAAGCATTTTGAATGCATAAAAACTGGAAAAGTTGATAACTCAGTCCATTTCAATGCGAACGTGTAACTAAGCTTAAATAGGGTTATTTATGCCATTGCATACCATTTGGAAGTAGAGAGCGTTGGTTTTGAGCATAATTCATGTGTTAGGGTAAAAAACACATTGTGGGTCAAAAAGTGTTTTTCTCGCTCTGAAAAGCATTTTGCACGCATAAAAACTGGAAAAGTTGATTACTCAGTCCATTTCAATGCGAACGTGTAACTAAGCTTAAATAGGGTTATTTATGCCATTGCGCACCATTTGGAAGTGGAGAGCATTGGTTTTGAGCACAATTCACGTGTCAGGGTCAAAAACACATTGTGGGTCAAAACATGCTTTTCTCGCTCTGAAAAGCATTTTGCACGCATAAAAACTGGAAAAGTTGATAACTCAGTCCCTTTCAATGCAAACGTGTAACTAAGCTTAAATAGGGTTATTTATGCCATTGCACACCATTTGGAAGTGGAGAGCATTAGTTTTGAGCATAATTCACGTGTTAGGGTCAAAAACACATTGTGGGTCAAAACATGCTTTTCTCGCTCTGAAAAGCATTTTGCACGCATAAAAACTGGAAAAGTTGATAACTCAGTCCATTTCAATGCGAACGTGTAACTAAGCTTAAATAGGGTTATTTATGCCATTGCATACCATTTGGAAGTAGAGAGCGTTGGTTTTGAGCATAATTCACGTGTTAGGGTCAAAAACACATTGTGGGTCAAAAAGTGTTTTTCTCGCTCTGAAAAGAATTTTGCACGCATTAAAACTGGAAAAGTTGATAATTCAGTCCCTTTCAATGCAAACATGTAACTAAGCTTAAATAGGGCTATTTATGCCATTGCGCACCATTTGGAAGTGAAGAGCAGTTGTTTTGAGCACAATTCACGTGTCAGGGTCAAAAACACATTTTTGGTCAAAAAGTGATTCTCTCGCCCTGAAAAGCATTTTGCACGCATAAAAACTGGAAAAGTGAATAACTCAGTCACTTTCAATGCAAACGTGTAACTGAGCTTAAATAGGGTTATTTATGCCATTGCGCACCATTTGGAAGTGGAGAGCATTGGTTTTGAGCACAATTCACGTGTCAGGGTCAAAAACACATTGTGGGTCAAAACATGCTTTTCTCGCTCTGAAAAGCATTTTGAACGCATAAAAACTGGAAAAGTTGATAACTCAGTCCCTTTCAATGCAAACGTGTAACTAAGCTTAAATAGGGTTATTTATGCCATTGCACACCATTTGGAAGTGGAGAGCATTAGTTTTGAGCATAATTCACGTGTTAGGGTCAAAAACACATTGTGGGTCAAAACATGCTTTTCTCACTCTGAAAAGCATTTTGCACGCATAAAAACTGGAAAAGTTGATAACTCAGTCCATTTCAATGCGAACGTGTAACTAAGCTTAAATAGGGTTATTTATGCCATTGCGCACCATTTGGAAGTGAAGAGCAGTTGTTTTGAGCACAATTCACGTGTCAGGGTCAAAAACACATTGTGGGTCAAAAAGTGTTTTTCTGGCTCTGAAAAGCATTTTGCACGCATAAAAACTGGAAAAGTTGATAACTCAGTCCATTTCAATGCGAACGTGTAACTAAGCTTAAATAGGGTTATTTATGCCATTGCGCACCATTTGGAAGTGGAGAGCGTTGGTTTTGAGCATAATTCACGTGTTAGGGTCAAAAACACATTGTGGGTCAAAACATGCTTTTCTCGCTCTGAAAAGCATTTTGCACGCATAAAAACTGGAAAAGTTGATAACTCAGTCCCTTTCAATGCAAACGTGTAACTAAGCTTAAATAGGGTTATTTATGCCATTGCACACCATTTGGAAGTGGAGAGCATTAGTTTTGAGCATAATTCACGTGTTAGGGTCAAAAACACATTGTGGGTCAAAACATGCTTTTCTCGCTCTGAAAAGCATTTTGCACGCATAAAAACTGGAAAAGTTGATAACTCAGTCCATTTCAATGCGAACGTGTAACTAAGCTTAAATAGGGTTATTTATGCCATTGCATACCATTTGGAAGTAGAGAGCGTTGGTTTTGAGCATAATTCACGTGTTAGGGTCAAAAACACATTGTGGGTCAAAAAGTGTTTTTCTCGCTCTGAAAAGAATTTTGCACGCATTAAAACTGGAAAAGTTGATAATTCAGTCCCTTTCAATGCAAACATGTAACTAAGCTTAAATAGGGTTATTTATGCCATTGCGCACCATTTGGAAGTGGAGAGCATTGGTTTTGAGCACAATTCACGTGTCAGGGTCAAAAACACATTGTGGGTCAAAACATGCTTTTCTCGCTCTGAAAAGCATTTTGCAAGCATAAAAACTGGGAAAGTGAATAACTCAGTCACTTTCAATGCAAACTTGTAACTGAGCTTAAATAGGGTTATTTATGCCATTGCGCACCATTTGGAAGTGGAGAGCATTGGTTTTGAGCACAATTCACGTGTCAGGGTCAAAAACACATTGTGGGTCAAAACATGCTTTTCTCGCTCTGAAAAGCATTTTGCACGCATAAAAACTGGAAAAGTGAATAACTCAGTCACTTTCAATGCAAACGTGTAACTGAGCTGAAATAGGGTTATTTATGCCATTGCGCACCATTTGGAAGTGGAGAGCATTGGTTTTGAGCACAATTCACGTGTCAGGGTCAAAAACACATTGTGGGTCAAAACATGCTTTTCTCGCTCTGAAAAGCATTTTGCATGCATAAAAACTGGAAAAGTTGATAACTCAGTCCATTTCAATGCGAACGTGTAACTAAGCTTAAATAGGGTTATTTATGCCATTGCATACCATTTGGAAGTAGAGAGCGTTGGTTTTGAGCATAATTCATGTGTTAGGGTAAAAAACACATTGTGGGTCAAAAAGTGTTTTTCTCGCTCTGAAAAGCATTTTGCACGCATAAAAACTGGAAAAGTTGATTACTCAGTCCATTTCAATGCGAACGTGTAACTAAGCTTAAATAGGGTTATTTATGCCATTGCGCACCATTTGGAAGTGGAGAGTGTTGGTTTTGAGCATAATTCACGTGTTAGGGTCAAAAACACATTGTGGGTCAAAAAGTGTTTTTCTCGCTCTGAAAAGCATTTTGCAAGCATAAAAACTGGAAAAGTGAATAACTCAGTCCCTTTCAATGCAAACGTGTAACTAAGCTTAAATAGGGTTATTTATGCCATCGCGCACCATTTGGAATTGGAGAGCGTTGGTTTTGAGCATAATTCACGTGTTAGGGTCAAAAACACATTGTGGGTCAAAACATGCTTTTCTCGCTCTGAAAAGCATTTTGCAATCATAAAAGCTGGAAAAGTGAATAACTCAGTCACTTTCAATGCAAACGTGTAACTGAGCTTAAATAGGGTTATTTATGCCATTGCGCACCATTTGGAAGTGAAGAGCAGTTGTTTTGAGCACAATTCACGTGTCAGGGTCAAAAACACATTTTTGGTCAAAAAGTGATTCTCTCGCTCTGAAAAGCATTTTGCACGCATAAAAACTGGAAAAGTTGATAACTCAGTCCCTTTCAATGCAAACGTGTAACTAAGCTTAAATAGGGTTATTTATGCCATTGCGCACCATTTGGAAGTGGAGAGCATTGGTTTTGAGCACAATTCACGTGTCAGGGTCAAAAACACATTGTGGGTCAAAACATGCTTTTCTCGCTCTGAAAAGCATTTTGCACGCATAAAAACTGGAAAAGTGAATAACTCAGTCACTTTCAATGCAAACGTGTAACTGAGCTTGAATAGGGTTATTTATGCCATTGCGCACCATTTGGAAGTGGAGAGCATTTGTTTTGAGCAAAATTCACGTGTCAGGGTCAAAAACACATTTTTGGTCAAAAAGTGATTCTCTCGCTCTGAAAAGCATTTTGCACGCATAAAAACTTGAAAATGTTGATAACTCAGTCCCTTTCAATGCAAACGTGTAACTAAGCTTAAATAGGGTTATTTATGCCATTGCGCACCATTTGGAAGTGAAGAGCAGTTGTTTTGAGCACAATTCACGTGTCAGGGTGAAAAACACATTTTTGGTCAAAAAGTGATTCTCTCGCTCTGAAAAGCATTTTGCACGTATGAAAAGTGGAAAAGTTGATAATTCAGTCCCTTTCAATGCAAACGTGTAACTAAGCTTAAATAGGGTTATTTATGCCATCGCGCACCATTTGGAAGTGGAGAGCGTTGGTTTTTAGCATAATTCACGTGTTAGGGTCAAAAACACATTGTGGGTCAAAAAGTGTTTTTCTCGCTCTGAAAAGCATTTTGCACGCATAAAAAGTGGAAAACTTGATAACTCAGTCCCTTTCAATGCAAACGTGTAACTAAGCTTAAATAGGGTTATTTATGCCATTGCACACCATTTGGAAGTGGAGAGCATTGGTTTTGAGCACAATTCACGTGTCAGGGTCAAAAACACATTGTGGGTCAAAACATGCTTTTCTCGCTCTGAAAAGCATTTTGCACGCATATAAACTGGAAAAGTTGATAACTCAGTCCCTTCCAATGCAAACGTGTAACTAAGCTTAAATAGGGTTATTTATGCCATCGCGCACCATTTGGAAGTGGAGAGCGTTGGTTTTGAGCATAATTCACGTGTTAGGGTCAAAAACACATTTTTGGTCAAAAAGTGCTTCTCTCGCTCTGAAAAGCATTTTGCACGCATAAAAACTGGAAAAGTTGATAACTCAGTCCCTTTCAATGCAAACGTGTAACTAAGCTTAAATAGGGTTATTTATGCAATCGCGCACCATTTGGAATTGGAGAGCGTTGGTTTTGAGCATAATTCACGTGTTAGGGTCAAAAACACATTGTTGGTCAAAAAGTGCTTCTCTCGCTCTGAAAAGCATTTTGCATGCATAAAAACTGGAAAAGTTGATAACTCAGTCCATTTCAATGCGAACGTGTAACTAAGCTTAAATAGGGTTATTTATGCCATTGCATACCATTTGGAAGTAGAGAGCGTTGGTTTTGAGCATAATTCATGTGTTAGGGTAAAAAACACATTGTGGGTCAAAAAGTGTTTTTCTCGCTCTGAAAAGCATTTTGCACGCATAAAAACTGGAAAAGTTGATTACTCAGTCCATTTCAATGCGAACGTGTAACTAAGCTTAAATAGGGTTATTTATGCCATCGCGCACCATTTGGAATTGGAGAGCGTTGGTTTTGAGCATAATTCACGTGTTAGGGTCAAAAACACATTGTTGGTCAAAAAGTGCTTCTCTCGCTCTGAAAAGCATTTTGCATGCATAAAAACTGGAAAAGTTGATAACTCAGTCCATTTCAATGCGAACGTGTAACTAAGCTTAAATAGGGTTATTTATGCCATTGCATACCATTTGGAAGTAGAGAGCGTTGGTTTTGAGCATAATTCATGTGTTAGGGTAAAAAACACATTGTGGGTCAAAAAGTGTTTTTCTCGCTCTGAAAAGCATTTTGCACGCATAAAAACTGGAAAAGTTGATTACTCAGTCCATTTCAATGCGAACGTGTAACTAAGCTTAAATAGGGTTATTTATGCCATTGCGCACCATTTGGAAGTGGAGAGTGTTGGTTTTGAGCATAATTCACGTGTTAGGGTCAAAAACACATTGTGGGTCAAAAAGTGTTTTTCTCGCTCTGAAAAGCATTTTGCAAGCATAAAAACTGGAAAAGTGAATAACTCAGTCCCTTTCAATGCAAACGTGTAACTAAGCTTAAATAGGGTTATTTATGCCATCGCGCACCATTTGGAATTGGAGAGCGTTGGTTTTGAGCATAATTCACGTGTTAGGGTCAAAAACACATTGTTGGTCAAAAAGTGCTTCTCTCGCTCTGAAAAGCATTTTGCATGCATAAAAACTGGAAAAGTTGATAACTCAGTCCATTTCAATGCAAACGTGTAACTAAGCTTAAATAGGGTTATTTATGCCATTGCACACCATTTGGAAGTGGAGAGCATTAGTTTTGAGCATAATTCACGTGTTAGGGTCAAAAACACATTGTGGGTCAAAACATGCTTTTCTCGCTCTGAAAAGCATTTTGCACGCATAAAAACTGGAAAAGTTGATAACTCAGTCCATTTCAATGCGAACGTGTAACTAAGCTTAAATAGGGTTATTTATGCCATTGCATACCATTTGGAAGTAGAGAGCGTTGGTTTTGAGCATAATTCACGTGTTAGGGTCAAAAACACATTGTGGGTCAAAAAGTGTTTTTCTCGCTCTGAAAAGAATTTTGCACGCATTAAAACTGGAAAAGTTGATAATTCAGTCCCTTTCAATGCAAACGTGTAACTAAGCTTAAATAGGGTTATTTATGCCATTGCACACCATTTGGAAGTGGAGAGCATTAGTTTTGAGCATAATTCACGTGTTAGGGTCAAAAACACATTGTGGGTCAAAACATGCTTTTCTCTCTCTGAAAAGCATTTTGCACGCATAAAAACTGGAAAAGTTGATAACTCAGTCCATTTCAATGCGAACGTGTAACTAAGCTTAAATAGGGTTATTTATGCCATTGCGCACCATTTGGAAGTGAAGAGCAGTTGTTTTGAGCACAATTCACGTGTCAGGGTCAAAAACACATTGTGGGTCAAAAAGTGTTTTTCTGGCTCTGAAAAGCATTTTGCACGCATAAAAACTGGAAAAGTTGATAACTCAGTCCATTTCAATGCGAACGTGTAACTAAGCTTAAATAGGGTTATTTATGCCATTGCGCACCATTTGGAAGTGGAGAGCGTTGGTTTTGAGCATAATTCACGTGTTAGGGTCAAAAACACATTGTGGGTCAAAAAGTGTTTTTCTCGCTCTGAAAAGCATTTTGCACGCATAAAAACTGGAAAAGTTGATTACTCAGTCCATTTCAATGCGAACGTGTAACTAAGCTTAAATAGGGTTATTTATGCCATTGCGCACCATTTGGAAGTGGAGAGTGTTGGTTTTGAGCATAATTCACGTGTTAGGGTCAAAAACACATTGTGGGTCAAAAAGTGTTTTTCTCGCTCTGAAAAGCATTTTGCAAGCATAAAAACTGGAAAAGTGAATAACTCAGTCCCTTTCAATGCAAACGTGTAACTAAGCTTAAATAGGGTTATTTATGCCATCGCGCACCATTTGGAATTGGAGAGCGTTGGTTTTGAGCATAATTCACGTGTTAGGGTCAAAAACACATTGTGGGTCAAAACATGCTTTTCTCGCTCTGAAAAGCATTTTGCAATCATAAAAGCTGGAAAAGTGAATAACTCAGTCACTTTCAATGCAAACGTGTAACTGAGCTTAAATAGGGTTATTTATGCCATTGCGCACCATTTGGAAGTGAAGAGCAGTTGTTTTGAGCACAATTCACGTGTCAGGGTCAAAAACACATTTTTGGTCAAAAAGTGATTCTCTCGCTCTGAAAAGCATTTTGCACGCATAAAAACTGGAAAAGTTGATAACTCAGTCCCTTTCAATGCAAACGTGTAACTAAGCTTAAATAGGGTTATTTATGCCATTGCGCACCATTTGGAAGTGGAGAGCATTGGTTTTGAGCACAATTCACGTGTCAGGGTCAAAAACACATTGTGGGTCAAAACATGCTTTTCTCGCTCTGAAAAGCATTTTGCACGCATAAAAACTGGAAAAGTGAATAACTCAGTCACTTTCAATGCAAACGTGTAACTGAGCTTGAATAGGGTTATTTATGCCATTGCGCACCATTTGGAAGTGGAGAGCATTTGTTTTGAGCAAAATTCACGTGTCAGGGTCAAAAACACATTTTTGGTCAAAAAGTGATTCTCTCGCTCTGAAAAGCATTTTGCACGCATAAAAACTGGAAAAGTTGATAACTCAGTCCCTTTCAATGCAAACGTGTAACTAAGCTTAAATAGGGTTATTTATGCCATTGCGCACCATTTGGAAGTGAAGAGCAGTTGTTTTGAGCACAATTCACGTGTCAGGGTGAAAAACACATTTTTGGTCAAAAAGTGATTCTCTCGCTCTGAAAAGCATTTTGCACGTATGAAAAGTGGAAAAGTTGATAATTCAGTCCCTTTCAATGCAAACGTGTAACTAAGCTTAAATAGGGTTATTTATGCCATCGCGCACCATTTGGAAGTGGAGAGCGTTGGTTTTTAGCATAATTCACGTGTTAGGGTCAAAAACACATTGTGGGTCAAAAAGTGTTTTTCTCGCTCTGAAAAGCATTTTGCACGCATAAAAAGTGGAAAACTTGATAACTCAGTCCCTTTCAATGCAAACGTGTAACTAAGCTTAAATAGGGTTATTTATGCCATTGCACACCATTTGGAAGTGGAGAGCATTGGTTTTGAGCACAATTCACGTGTCAGGGTCAAAAACACATTGTGGGTCAAAACATGCTTTTCTCGCTCTGAAAAGCATTTTGCACGCATATAAACTGGAAAAGTTGATAACTCAGTCCCTTCCAATGCAAACGTGTAACTAAGCTTAAATAGGGTTATTTATGCCATCGCGCACCATTTGGAAGTGGAGAGCGTTGGTTTTGAGCATAATTCACGTGTTAGGGTCAAAAACACATTTTTGGTCAAAAAGTGCTTCTCTCGCTCTGAAAAGCATTTTGCATGCATAAAAACTGGAAAAGTTGATAACTCAGTCCATTTCAATGCGAACGTGTAACTAAGCTTAAATAGGGTTATTTATGCCATTGCATACCATTTGGAAGTAGAGAGCGTTGGTTTTGAGCATAATTCATGTGTTAGGGTAAAAAACACATTGTGGGTCAAAAAGTGTTTTTCTCGCTCTGAAAAGCATTTTGCACGCATAAAAACTGGAAAAGTTGATTACTCAGTCCATTTCAATGCGAACGTGTAACTAAGCTTAAATAGGGTTATTTATGCCATTGCGCACCATTTGGAAGTGGAGAGTGTTGGTTTTGAGCATAATTCACGTGTTAGGGTCAAAAACACATTGTGGGTCAAAAAGTGTTTTTCTCGCTCTGAAAAGCATTTTGCAAGCATAAAAACTGGAAAAGTGAATAACTCAGTCCCTTTCAATGCAAACGTGTAACTAAGCTTAAATAGGGTTATTTATGCCATCGCGCACCATTTGGAATTGGAGAGCGTTGGTTTTGAGCATAATTCACGTGTTAGGGTCAAAAACACATTGTTGGTCAAAAAGTGCTTCTCTCGCTCTGAAAAGCATTTTGCATGCATAAAAACTGGAAAAGTTGATAACTCAGTCCATTTCAATGCAAACGTGTAACTAAGCTTAAATAGGGTTATTTATGCCATTGCACACCATTTGGAAGTGGAGAGCATTAGTTTTGAGCATAATTCACGTGTTAGGGTCAAAAACACATTGTGGGTCAAAACATGCTTTTCTCGCTCTGAAAAGCATTTTGCACGCATAAAAACTGGAAAAGTTGATAACTCAGTCCATTTCAATGCGAACGTGTAACTAAGCTTAAATAGGGTTATTTATGCCATTGCATACCATTTGGAAGTAGAGAGCGTTGGTTTTGAGCATAATTCACGTGTTAGGGTCAAAAACACATTGTGGGTCAAAAAGTGTTTTTCTCGCTCTGAAAAGAATTTTGCACGCATTAAAACTGGAAAAGTTGATAATTCAGTCCCTTTCAATGCAAACGTGTAACTAAGCTTAAATAGGGTTATTTATGCCATTGCACACCATTTGGAAGTGGAGAGCATTAGTTTTGAGCATAATTCACGTGTTAGGGTCAAAAACACATTGTGGGTCAAAACATGCTTTTCTCTCTCTGAAAAGCATTTTGCACGCATAAAAACTGGAAAAGTTGATAACTCAGTCCATTTCAATGCGAACGTGTAACTAAGCTTAAATAGGGTTATTTATGCCATTGCGCACCATTTGGAAGTGAAGAGCAGTTGTTTTGAGCACAATTCACGTGTCAGGGTCAAAAACACATTGTGGGTCAAAAAGTGTTTTTCTGGCTCTGAAAAGCATTTTGCACGCATAAAAACTGGAAAAGTTGATAACTCAGTCCATTTCAATGCGAACGTGTAACTAAGCTTAAATAGGGTTATTTATGCCATTGCGCACCATTTGGAAGTGGAGAGCGTTGGTTTTGAGCATAATTCACGTGTTAGGGTCAAAAACACATTGTGGGTCAAAAAGTGTTTTTCTCGCTCTGAAAAGCATTTTGCACGCATAAAAACTGGAAAAGTTGATTACTCAGTCCATTTCAATGCGAACGTGTAACTAAGCTTAAATAGGGTTATTTATGCCATTGCGCACCATTTGGAAGTGGAGAGTGTTGGTTTTGAGCATAATTCACGTGTTAGGGTCAAAAACACATTGTGGGTCAAAAAGTGTTTTTCTCGCTCTGAAAAGCATTTTGCAAGCATAAAAACTGGAAAAGTGAATAACTCAGTCCCTTTCAATGCAAACGTGTAACTAAGCTTAAATAGGGTTATTTATGCCATCGCGCACCATTTGGAATTGGAGAGCGTTGGTTTTGAGCATAATTCACGTGTTAGGGTCAAAAACACATTGTGGGTCAAAACATGCTTTTCTCGCTCTGAAAAGCATTTTGCAATCATAAAAGCTGGAAAAGTGAATAACTCAGTCACTTTCAATGCAAACGTGTAACTGAGCTTAAATAGGGTTATTTATGCCATTGCGCACCATTTGGAAGTGAAGAGCAGTTGTTTTGAGCACAATTCACGTGTCAGGGTCAAAAACACATTTTTGGTCAAAAAGTGATTCTCTCGCTCTGAAAAGCATTTTGCACGCATAAAAACTGGAAAAGTTGATAACTCAGTCCCTTTCAATGCAAACGTGTAACTAAGCTTAAATAGGGTTATTTATGCCATTGCGCACCATTTGGAAGTGGAGAGCATTGGTTTTGAGCACAATTCACGTGTCAGGGTCAAAAACACATTGTGGGTCAAAACATGCTTTTCTCGCTCTGAAAAGCATTTTGCACGCATAAAAACTGGAAAAGTGAATAACTCAGTCACTTTCAATGCAAACGTGTAACTGAGCTTGAATAGGGTTATTTATGCCATTGCGCACCATTTGGAAGTGGAGAGCATTTGTTTTGAGCAAAATTCACGTGTCAGGGTCAAAAACACATTTTTGGTCAAAAAGTGATTCTCTCGCTCTGAAAAGCATTTTGCACGCATAAAAACTGGAAAAGTTGATAACTCAGTCCCTTTCAATGCAAACGTGTAACTAAGCTTAAATAGGGTTATTTATGCCATTGCGCACCATTTGGAAGTGAAGAGCAGTTGTTTTGAGCACAATTCACGTGTCAGGGTGAAAAACACATTTTTGGTCAAAAAGTGATTCTCTCGCTCTGAAAAGCATTTTGCACGTATGAAAAGTGGAAAAGTTGATAATTCAGTCCCTTTCAATGCAAACGTGTAACTAAGCTTAAATAGGGTTATTTATGCCATCGCGCACCATTTGGAAGTGGAGAGCGTTGGTTTTTAGCATAATTCACGTGTTAGGGTCAAAAACACATTGTGGGTCAAAAAGTGTTTTTCTCGCTCTGAAAAGCATTTTGCACGCATAAAAAGTGGAAAACTTGATAACTCAGTCCCTTTCAATGCAAACGTGTAACTAAGCTTAAATAGGGTTATTTATGCCATTGCACACCATTTGGAAGTGGAGAGCATTGGTTTTGAGCACAATTCACGTGTCAGGGTCAAAAACACATTGTGGGTCAAAACATGCTTTTCTCGCTCTGAAAAGCATTTTGCACGCATATAAACTGGAAAAGTTGATAACTCAGTCCCTTCCAATGCAAACGTGTAACTAAGCTTAAATAGGGTTATTTATGCCATCGCGCACCATTTGGAAGTGGAGAGCGTTGGTTTTGAGCATAATTCACGTGTTAGGGTCAAAAACACATTTTTGGTCAAAAAGTGCTTCTCTCGCTCTGAAAAGCATTTTGCACGCATAAAAACTGGAAAAGTTGATAACTCAGTCCCTTTCAATGCAAACGTGTAACTAAGCTTAAATAGGGTTATTTATGCAATCGCGCACCATTTGGAATTGGAGAGCGTTGGTTTTGAGCATAATTCACGTGTTAGGGTCAAAAACACATTGTTGGTCAAAAAGTGCTTCTCTCGCTCTGAAAAGCATTTTGCATGCATAAAAACTGGAAAAGTTGATAACTCAGTCCATTTCAATGCGAACGTGTAACTAAGCTTAAATAGGGTTATTTATGCCATTGCATACCATTTGGAAGTAGAGAGCGTTGGTTTTGAGCATAATTCATGTGTTAGGGTAAAAAACACATTGTGGGTCAAAAAGTGTTTTTCTCGCTCTGAAAAGCATTTTGCACGCATAAAAACTGGAAAAGTTGATTACTCAGTCCATTTCAATGCGAACGTGTAACTAAGCTTAAATAGGGTTATTTATGCCATCGCGCACCATTTGGAATTGGAGAGCGTTGGTTTTGAGCATAATTCACGTGTTAGGGTCAAAAACACATTGTTGGTCAAAAAGTGCTTCTCTCGCTCTGAAAAGCATTTTGCATGCATAAAAACTGGAAAAGTTGATAACTCAGTCCATTTCAATGCGAACGTGTAACTAAGCTTAAATAGGGTTATTTATGCCATTGCATACCATTTGGAAGTAGAGAGCGTTGGTTTTGAGCATAATTCATGTGTTAGGGTAAAAAACACATTGTGGGTCAAAAAGTGTTTTTCTCGCTCTGAAAAGCATTTTGCACGCATAAAAACTGGAAAAGTTGATTACTCAGTCCATTTCAATGCGAACGTGTAACTAAGCTTAAATAGGGTTATTTATGCCATTGCGCACCATTTGGAAGTGGAGAGTGTTGGTTTTGAGCATAATTCACGTGTTAGGGTCAAAAACACATTGTGGGTCAAAAAGTGTTTTTCTCGCTCTGAAAAGCATTTTGCAAGCATAAAAACTGGAAAAGTGAATAACTCAGTCCCTTTCAATGCAAACGTGTAACTAAGCTTAAATAGGGTTATTTATGCCATCGCGCACCATTTGGAATTGGAGAGCGTTGGTTTTGAGCATAATTCACGTGTTAGGGTCAAAAACACATTGTTGGTCAAAAAGTGCTTCTCTCGCTCTGAAAAGCATTTTGCATGCATAAAAACTGGAAAAGTTGATAACTCAGTCCATTTCAATGCAAACGTGTAACTAAGCTTAAATAGGGTTATTTATGCCATTGCACACCATTTGGAAGTGGAGAGCATTAGTTTTGAGCATAATTCACGTGTTAGGGTCAAAAACACATTGTGGGTCAAAACATGCTTTTCTCGCTCTGAAAAGCATTTTGCACGCATAAAAACTGGAAAAGTTGATAACTCAGTCCATTTCAATGCGAACGTGTAACTAAGCTTAAATAGGGTTATTTATGCCATTGCATACCATTTGGAAGTAGAGAGCGTTGGTTTTGAGCATAATTCACGTGTTAGGGTCAAAAACACATTGTGGGTCAAAAAGTGTTTTTCTCGCTCTGAAAAGAATTTTGCACGCATTAAAACTGGAAAAGTTGATAATTCAGTCCCTTTCAATGCAAACGTGTAACTAAGCTTAAATAGGGTTATTTATGCCATTGCACACCATTTGGAAATGGAGAGCATTAGTTTTGAGCATAATTCACGTGTTAGGGTCAAAAACACATTGTGGGTCAAAACATGCTTTTCTCTCTCTGAAAAGCATTTTGCACGCATAAAAACTGGAAAAGTTGATAACTCAGTCCATTTCAATGCGAACGTGTAACTAAGCTTAAATAGGGTTATTTATGCCATTGCGCACCATTTGGAAGTGAAGAGCAGTTGTTTTGAGCACAATTCACGTGTCAGGGTCAAAAACACATTGTGGGTCAAAAAGTGTTTTTCTGGCTCTGAAAAGCATTTTGCACGCATAAAAACTGGAAAAGTTGATAACTCAGTCCATTTCAATGCGAACGTGTAACTAAGCTTAAATAGGGTTATTTATGCCATTGCGCAATATTTGGAAGTGGAGAGCGTTGGTTTTGAGCATAATTCACGTGTTAGGGTCAAAAACACATTGTGGGTCAAAAAGTGTTTTTCTCGCTCTGAAAAGCATTTTGCACGCATAAAAACTGGAAAAGTTGATAACTCAGTCCATTTCAATGCGAACGTGTAACTAAGCTTAAATAGGGTTATTTATGCCATTGCATACCATTTGGAAGTAGAGAGCGTTGGTTTTGAGCATAATTCATGTGTTAGGGTAAAAAACACATTGTGGGTCAAAAAGTGTTTTTCTCGCTCTGAAAAGCATTTTGCACGCATAAAAACTGGAAAAGTTGATAACTCAGTCCATTTCAACGCGAACGTGTAACTAAGCTTAAATAGGGTTATTTATGCCATTGCATACCATTTGGAAGTAGAGAGCGTTGGTTTTGAGCATAATTCATGTGTTAGGGTAAAAAACACATTGTGGGTCAAAAAGTGTTTTTCTCGCTCTGAAAAGCATTTTGCACGCATAAAAACTGGAAAAGTTGATTACTCAGTCAATTTCAATGCGAACGTGTAACTAAGCTTAAATAGGGTTATTTATGCCATTGCGCACCATTTGGAAGTGGAGAGTGTTGGTTTTGAGCATAATTCACGTGTTAGCGTCAAAAACACATTGTGGGTCAAAAAGTGTTTTTCTCGCTCTGAAAAGCATTTTGCACGCATAAAAACTGGAAAAGTTGATAATTCAGTCCCTTTCAATGCAAACGTGTAACTAAGCTTAAATAGGGTTATTTATGCCATCGCGCACCATTTGGAAGTGGAGAGCGTTGGTTTTTAGCATAATTCACGTGTTAGGGTCAAAAACACATTGTGGGTCAAAAAGTGTTTTTCTCGCTCTGAAAAGCATTTTGCACGCATAAAAACTGGAAAAGTTGATAACTCAGTCCATTTCAATGCGAACGTGTAACTAAGCTTAAATAGGGTTATTTATGCCATTGCGCACCATTTGGAAGTAGAGAGCGTTGGTTTTGAGCATAATTCATGTGTTAGGGTAAAAAACACATTGTGGGTCAAAAAGTGTTTTTCTCGCTCTGAAAAGCATTTTGCACGCATAAAAACTGGAAAAGTTGATAACTCAGTCCATTTCAACGCGAACGTGTAACTAAGCTTAAATAGGGTTATTTATGCCATTGCATACCATTTGGAAGTAGAGAGCGTTGGTTTTGAGCATAATTCATGTGTTAGGGTAAAAAACACATTGTGGGTCAAAAAGTGTTTTTCTCGCTCTGAAAAGCATTTTGCACGCATAAAAACTGGAAAAGTTGATTACTCAGTCAATTTCAATGCGAACGTGTAACTAAGCTTAAATAGGGTTATTTATGCCATTGCGCACCATTTGGAAGTGGAGAGCATTGGTTTTGAGCACAATTCACGTATCAGGGTCAAAAACACATTGTGGGTCAAAACATGCTTTTCTCGCTCTGAAAAGCATTTTGCAAGCATAAAAACTGGAAAAGTGAATAACTCAGTCACTTTCAATGCAAACGTATAACTGAGCTTAAATAGGGCTATTTATGCCATTGCGCACCATTTGGAAGTGAAGAGCAGTTGTTTTGAGCACAATTCACGTGTCAGGGTCAAAAACACATTTTTGGTCAAAAAGTGATTCTCTCGCCCTGAAAAGCATTTTGCACGCATAAAAACTGGAAAAGTGAATAACTCAGTCACTTTCAATGCAAACGTGTAACTGAGCTTAAATAGGGTTATTTATGCCATTGCGCACCATTTGGAAGTGGAGAGCATTGGTTTTGAGCACAATTCACGTGTCAGGGTCAAAAACACATTGTGGGTCAAAACATGCTTTTCTCTCTCTGAAAAGCATTTTGCACGCATAAAAACTGGAAAAGTTGATAACTCAGTCCATTTCAATGCGAACGTGTAACTAAGCTTAAATAGGGTTATTTATGCCATTGCGCACCATTTGGAAGTGAAGAGCAGTTGTTTTGAGCACAATTCACGTGTCAGGGTCAAAAACACATTGTGGGTCAAAAAGTGTTTTTCTGGCTCTGAAAAGCATTTTGCACGCATAAAAACTGGAAAAGTTGATAACTCAGTCCATTTCAATGCGAACGTGTAACTAAGCTTAAATAGGGTTATTTATGCCATTGCGCACCATTTGGAAGTGGAGAGCGTTGGTTTTGAGCATAATTCACGTGTTAGGGTCAAAAACACATTGTGGGTCAAAAAGTGTTTTTCTCGCTCTGAAAAGCATTTTGCACGCATAAAAACTGGAAAAGTTGATAACTCAGTCCATTTCAATGCGAACGTGTAACTAAGCTTAAATAGGGTTATTTATGCCATTGCATACCATTTGGAAGTAGAGAGCGTTGGTTTTGAGCATAATTCATGTGTTAGGGTAAAAAACACATTGTGGGTCAAAAAGTGTTTTTCTCGCTCTGAAAAGCATTTTGCACGCATAAAAACTGGAAAAGTTGATTACTCAGTCAATTTCAATGCGAACGTGTAACTAAGCTTAAATAGGGTTATTTATGCCATTGCGCACCATTTGGAAGTGGAGAGTGTTGGTTTTGAGCATAATTCACGTGTTAGCGTCAAAAACACATTGTGGGTCAAAAAGTGTTTTTCTCGCTCTGAAAAGCATTTTGCACGCATAAAAACTGGAAAAGTTGATAATTCAGTCCCTTTCAATGCAAACGTGTAACTAAGCTTAAATAGGGTTATTTATGCCATCGCGCACCATTTGGAAGTGGAGAGCGTTGGTTTTTAGCATAATTCACGTGTTAGGGTCAAAAACACATTGTGGGTCAAAAAGTGTTTTTCTCGCTCTGAAAAGCATTTTGCACGCATAAAAACTGGAAAAGTTGATAACTCAGTCCATTTCAATGCGAACGTGTAACTAAGCTTAAATAGGGTTATTTATGCCATTGCGCACCATTTGGAAGTAGAGAGCGTTGGTTTTGAGCATAATTCATGTGTTAGGGTAAAAAACACATTGTGGGTCAAAAAGTGTTTTTCTCGCTCTGAAAAGCATTTTGCACGCATAAAAACTGGAAAAGTTGATAACTCAGTCCATTTCAACGCGAACGTGTAACTAAGCTTAAATAGGGTTATTTATGCCATTGCATACCATTTGGAAGTAGAGAGCGTTGGTTTTGAGCATAATTCATGTGTTAGGGTAAAAAACACATTGTGGGTCAAAAAGTGTTTTTCTCGCTCTGAAAAGCATTTTGCACGCATAAAAACTGGAAAAGTTGATTACTCAGTCAATTTCAATGCGAACGTGTAACTAAGCTTAAATAGGGTTATTTATGCCATTGCGCACCATTTGGAAGTGGAGAGCATTGGTTTTGAGCACAATTCACGTATCAGGGTCAAAAACACATTGTGGGTCAAAACATGCTTTTCTCGCTCTGAAAAGCATTTTGCAAGCATAAAAACTGGAAAAGTGAATAACTCAGTCACTTTCAATGCAAACGTATAACTGAGCTTAAATAGGGCTATTTATGCCATTGCGCACCATTTGGAAGTGAAGAGCAGTTGTTTTGAGCACAATTCACGTGTCAGGGTCAAAAACACATTTTTGGTCAAAAAGTGATTCTCTCGCCCTGAAAAGCATTTTGCACGCATAAAAACTGGAAAAGTGAATAACTCAGTCACTTTCAATGCAAACGTGTAACTGAGCTTAAATAGGGTTATTTATGCCATTGCGCACCATTTGGAAGTGGAGAGCATTGGTTTTGAGCACAATTCACGTGTCAGGGTCAAAAACACATTCTGGGTCAAAACATGCTTTTCTCGCTCTGAAAAGCATTTTGCACGCATAAAAACTGGAAAAGTTGATAACTCAGTCCCTTTCAATGCAAACGTGTAACTAAGCTTAAATAGGGTTATTTATGCCATCGCGCACCATTTGGAAGTGGAGAGCGTTGGTTTTGAGCATAATTCACGTGTTAGGGTCAAAAACACATTTTTGGTCAAAAAGTGCTTCTCTCGCTCTGAAAAGCATTTTGCACGCATAAAAACTGGAAAAGTTGATAACTCAGTCCCTTTCAATGCAAACGTGTAACTAAGCTTAAATAGGGTTATTTATGCCATCGCGCACCATTTGGAAGTGGAGAGCGTTGGTTTTTAGCATAATTCACGTGTTAGGGTCAAAAACACATTGTGGGTCAAAAAGTGTTTTTCTCGCTCTGAAAAGCATTTTGCACGCATAAAAACTGGAAAAGTTGATAACTCAGTCCATTTCAATGCGAACGTGTAACTAAGCTTAAATAGGGTTATTTATGCCATTGCGCACCATTTGGAAGTAGAGAGCGTTGGTTTTGAGCATAATTCATGTGTTAGGGTAAAAAACACATTGTGGGTCAAAAAGTGTTTTTCTCGCTCTGAAAAGCATTTTGCACGCATAAAAACTGGAAAAGTTGATAACTCAGTCCATTTCAACGCGAACGTGTAACTAAGCTTAAATAGGGTTATTTATGCCATTGCATACCATTTGGAAGTAGAGAGCGTTGGTTTTGAGCATAATTCATGTGTTAGGGTAAAAAACACATTGTGGGTCAAAAAGTGTTTTTCTCGCTCTGAAAAGCATTTTGCACGCATAAAAACTGGAAAAGTTGATTACTCAGTCAATTTCAATGCGAACGTGTAACTAAGCTTAAATAGGGTTATTTATGCCATTGCGCACCATTTGGAAGTGGAGAGCATTGGTTTTGAGCACAATTCACGTATCAGGGTCAAAAACACATTGTGGGTCAAAACATGCTTTTCTCGCTCTGAAAAGCATTTTGCAAGCATAAAAACTGGAAAAGTGAATAACTCAGTCACTTTCAATGCAAACGTATAACTGAGCTTAAATAGGGCTATTTATGCCATTGCGCACCATTTGGAAGTGAAGAGCAGTTGTTTTGAGCACAATTCACGTGTCAGGGTCAAAAACACATTTTTGGTCAAAAAGTGATTCTCTCGCCCTGAAAAGCATTTTGCACGCATAAAAACTGGAAAAGTGAATAACTCAGTCACTTTCAATGCAAACGTGTAACTGAGCTTAAATAGGGTTATTTATGCCATTGCGCACCATTTGGAAGTGGAGAGCATTGGTTTTGAGCACAATTCACGTGTCAGGGTCAAAAACACATTGTGGGTCAAAACATGCTTTTCTCGCTCTGAAAAGCATTTTGCACGCATAAAAACTGGAAAAGTTGATAACTCAGTCCCTTTCAATGCAAACGTGTAACTAAGCTTAAATAGGGTTATTTATGCCATCGCGCACCATTTGGAAGTGGAGAGCGTTGGTTTTGAGCATAATTCACGTGTTAGGGTCAAAAACACATTTTTGGTCAAAAAGTGCTTCTCTCGCTCTGAAAAGCATTTTGCACGCATAAAAACTGGAAAAGTTGATAACTCAGTCCCTTTCAATGCAAACGTGTAACTAAGCTTAAATAGGGTTATTTATGCCATCGCGCACCATTTGGAAGTGGAGAGCGTTGGTTTTTAGCATAATTCACGTGTTAGGGTCAAAAACACATTGTGGGTCAAAAAGTGTTTTTCTCGCTCTGAAAAGCATTTTGCACGCATAAAAACTGGAAAAGTTGATAACTCAGTCCATTTCAATGCGAACGTGTAACTAAGCTTAAATAGGGTTATTTATGCCATTGCGCACCATTTGGAAGTAGAGAGCGTTGGTTTTGAGCATAATTCATGTGTTAGGGTAAAAAACACATTGTGGGTCAAAAAGTGTTTTTCTCGCTCTGAAAAGCATTTTGCACGCATAAAAACTGGAAAAGTTGATAACTCAGTCCATTTCAACGCGAACGTGTAACTAAGCTTAAATAGGGTTATTTATGCCATTGCATACCATTTGGAAGTAGAGAGCGTTGGTTTTGAGCATAATTCATGTGTTAGGGTAAAAAACACATTGTGGGTCAAAAAGTGTTTTTCTCGCTCTGAAAAGCATTTTGCACGCATAAAAACTGGAAAAGTTGATTACTCAGTCAATTTCAATGCGAACGTGTAACTAAGCTTAAATAGGGTTATTTATGCCATTGCGCACCATTTGGAAGTGGAGAGCATTGGTTTTGAGCACAATTCACGTATCAGGGTCAAAAACACATTGTGGGTCAAAACATGCTTTTCTCGCTCTGAAAAGCATTTTGCAAGCATAAAAACTGGAAAAGTGAATAACTCAGTCACTTTCAATGCAAACGTATAACTGAGCTTAAATAGGGCTATTTATGCCATTGCGCACCATTTGGAAGTAAAGAGCAGTTGTTTTGAGCACAATTCACGTGTCAGGGTCAAAAACACATTTTTGGTCAAAAAGTGATTCTCTCGCCCTGAAAAGCATTTTGCACGCATAAAAACTGGAAAAGTGAATAACTCAGTCACTTTCAATGCAAACGTGTAACTGAGCTTAAATAGGGTTATTTATGCCATTGCGCACCATTTGGAAGTGGAGAGCATTGGTTTTGAGCACAATTCACGTGTCAGGGTCAAAAACACA
Source organism: Micromesistius poutassou (assembly GCF_964030765.1). Classification (NCBI taxonomy): domain Eukaryota; kingdom Metazoa; phylum Chordata; class Actinopteri; order Gadiformes; family Gadidae; genus Micromesistius; species Micromesistius poutassou. Next base: position 18,865,308 of record NC_140273.1, read on the forward strand.
TTGTGGGTCAAAACATGGTTTTCTCGCTCTGAAAAGCATTTTGCACGCATAAAAACTGGAAAAGTTGATAACTCAGTCCCTTTCAATGCAAACGTGTAACTAAGCTTAAATAGGGTTATTTATGCCATCGCGCACCATTTGGAAGTGGAGAGCGTTGGTTTTGAGCATAATTCACGTGTTAGGGTCAAAAACACATTTTTGGTCAAAAAGTGCTTCTCTCGCTCTGAAAAGCATTTTGCACGCATAAAAACTGGAAAAGTTGATAACTCAGTCCCTTTCAATGCAAACGTGTAACTAAGCTTAAATAGGGTTATTTATGCCATCGCGCACCATTTGGAATTGGAGAGCGTTGGTTTTGAGCATAATTCACGTGTTAGGGTCAAAAACACATTGTTGGTCAAAAAGTGCTTCTCTCGCTCTGAAAAGCATTTTGCATGCATAAAAACTGGAAAAGTTGATAACTCAGTCCATTTCAATGCGAACGTGTAACTAAGCTTAAATAGGGTTATTTATGCCATTGCATACCATTTGGAAGTAGAGAGCGTTGGTTTTGAGCATAATTCATGTGTTAGGGTAAAAAACACATTGTGGGTCAAAAAGTGTTTTTCTCGCTCTGAAAAGCATTTTGCACGCATAAAAACTGGAAAAGTTGATTACTCAGTCCATTTCAATGCGAACGTGTAACTAAGCTTAAATAGGGTTATTTATGCCATTGCGCACCATTTGGAAGTGGAGAGTGTTGGTTTTGAGCATAATTCACGTGTTAGCGTCAAAAACACATTGTGGGTCAAAAAGTGTTTTTCTCGCTCTGAAAAGCATTTTGCACGCATAAAAACTGGAAAAGTTGATAATTCAGTCCCTTTCAATGCAAACGTGTAACTAAGCTTAAATAGGGTTATTTATGCCATCGCGCACCATTTGGAAGTGGAGAGCGTTGGTTTTTAGCATAATTCACGTGTTAGGGTCAAAAACACATTGTGGGTCAAAAAGTGTTTTTCTCGCTCTGAAAAGCATTTTGCACGCATAAAAACTGGAAAAGTTGATAACTCAGTCCATTTCAATGCGAACGTGTAACTAAGCTTAAATAGGGTTATTTATGCCATTGCGCACCATTTGGAAGTAGAGAGCGTTGGTTTTGAGCATAATTCATGTGTTAGGGTAAAAAACACATTGTGGGTCAAAAAGTGTTTTTCTCGCTCTGAAAAGCATTTTGCACGCATAAAAACTGGAAAAGTTGATACCTCAGTCCATTTCAACGCGAACGTGTAACTAAGCTTAAATAGGGTTATTTATGCCATTGCATACCATTTGGAAGTAGAGAGCGTTGGTTTTGAGCATAATTCATGTGTTAGGGTAAAAAACACATTGTGGGTCAAAAAGTGTTTTTCTCGCTCTGAAAAGCATTTTGCACGCATAAAAACTGGAAAAGTTGATTACTCAGTCAATTTCAATGCGAACGTGTAACTAAGCTTAAATAGGGTTATTTATGCCATTGCGCACCATTTGGAAGTGGAGAGCATTGGTTTTGAGCACAATTCACGTATCAGGGTCAAAAACACATTGTGGGTCAAAACATGCTTTTCTCGCTCTGAAAAGCATTTTGCAAGCATAAAAACTGGAAAAGTGAATAACTCAGTCACTTTCAATGCAAACGTATAACTGAGCTTAAATAGGGCTATTTATGCCATTGCGCACCATTTGGAAGTGAAGAGCAGTTGTTTTGAGCACAATTCACGTGTCAGGGTCAAAAACACATTTTTGGTCAAAAAGTGATTCTCTCGCCCTGAAAAGCATTTTGCACGCATAAAAACTGGAAAAGTGAATAACTCAGTCACTTTCAATGCAAACGTGTAACTGAGCTTAAATAGGGTTATTTATGCCATTGCGCACCATTTGGAAGTGGAGAGCATTGGTTTTGAGCACAATTCACGTGTCAGGGTCAAAAACACATTGTGGGTCAAAACATGCTTTTCTCGCTCTGAAAAGCATTTTGCACGCATAAAAACTGGAAAAGTTGATAACTCAGTCCCTTTCAATGCAAACGTGTAACTAAGCTTAAATAGGGTTATTTATGCCATCGCGCACCATTTGGAAGTGGAGAGCGTTGGTTTTGAGCATAATTCACGTGTTAGGGTCAAAAACACATTTTTGGTCAAAAAGTGCTTCTCTCGCTCTGAAAAGCATTTTGCACGCATAAAAACTGGAAAAGTTGATAACTCAGTCCCTTTCAATGCAAACGTGTAACTAAGCTTAAATAGGGTTATTTATGCCATCGCGCACCATTTGGAATTGGAGAGCGTTGGTTTTGAGCATAATTCACGTGTTAGGGTCAAAAACACATTGTTGGTCAAAAAGTGCTTCTCTCGCTCTGAAAAGCATTTTGCATGCATAAAAACTGGAAAAGTTGATAACTCAGTCCATTTCAATGCGAACGTGTAACTAAGCTTAAATAGGGTTATTTATGCCATTGCATACCATTTGGAAGTAGAGAGCGTTGGTTTTGAGCATAATTCATGTGTTAGGGTAAAAAACACATTGTGGGTCAAAAAGTGTTTTTCTCGCTCTGAAAAGCATTTTGCACGCATAAAAACTGGAAAAGTTGATTACTCAGTCCATTTCAATGCGAACGTGTAACTAAGCTTAAATAGGGTTATTTATGCCATTGCGCACCATTTGGAAGTGGAGAGTGTTGGTTTTGAGCATAATTCACGTGTTAGGGTCAAAAACACATTGTGGGTCAAAAAGTGTTTTTCTCGCTCTGAAAAGCATTTTGCAAGCATAAAAACTGGAAAAGTGAATAACTCAGTCCCTTTCAATGCAAACGTGTAACTAAGCTTAAATAGGGTTATTTATGCCATCGCGCACCATTTGGAATTGGAGAGCGTTGGTTTTGAGCATAATTCACGTGTTAGGGTCAAAAACACATTGTTGGTCAAAAAGTGCTTCTCTCGCTCTGAAAAGCATTTTGCATGCATAAAAACTGGAAAAGTTGATAACTCAGTCCATTTCAATGCGAACGTGTAACTAAGCTTAAATAGGGTTATTTATGCCATTGCATACCATTTGGAAGTAGAGAGCGTTGGTTTTGAGCATAATTCATGTGTTAGGGTAAAAAACACATTGTGGGTCAAAAAGTGTTTTTCTCGCTCTGAAAAGCATTTTGCACGCATAAAAACTGGAAAAGTTGATTACTCAGTCAATTTCAATGCGAACGTGTAACTAAGCTTAAATAGGGTTATTTATGCCATTGCGCACCATTTGGAAGTGGAGAGTGTTGGTTTTGAGCATAATTCACGTGTTAGGGTCAAAAACACATTGTGGGTCAAAAAGTGTTTTTCTCGCTCTGAAAAGCATTTTGCACGCATAAAAACTGGAAAAGTTGATAACTCAGTCCCTTTCAATGCAAACGTGTAACTAAGCTTAAATAGGGTTAGTTATGCCATCGCGCACCATTTGGAAGTGGAGAGCGTTGGTTTTGAGCATAATTCACGTGTTAGGGTCAAAAACACATTGTGGGTCAAAACATGCTTTTCTCGCTCTGAAAAGCATTTTGCACGCATAATAACTGGAAAAGTTGATAACTCAGTCCCTTTCAATGCAAACGTGTAACTAAGCTTAAATAGGGTTATTTATGCCATTGCATACCATTTGGAAGTAGAGAGCGTTGATTTTGAGCATAATTCACGTGTTAGGGTCAAAAACACATTGTGGGTCAAAAAGTGTTTTTCTCGCTCTGAAAAGCATTTTGCACGCATAAAAACTGGAAAAGTTGATAATTCAGTCCCTTTCAATGCAAACGTGTAGCTAAGCTTAAATAGGGTTATTTATGCCATCGCGCACCATTTGGAAGTGGAGAGCGTTGGTTTTGAGCATAATTCACGTGTTAGGGTCAAAAACACATTGTGGGTCAAAACATGCTTTTCTCGCTCTGAAAAGCATTTTGCACACATAAAAACTGGAAAAGTGAATAACTCAGTCACTTTCAATGCAAACGTGTAACTGAGCTTAAATAGGGTTATTTATGCCATTGCGCACCATTTGGAAGTGGAGAGCATTGGTTTTGAGCACAATTCACGTGTCAGGGTCAAAAACACATTGTGGGTCAAAACATGCTTTTCTCGCTCTGAAAAGCATTTTGCACGCATAAAAACTGGAAAAGTTGATAACTCAGTCCATTTCAATGCGAACGTGTAACTAAGCTTAAATAGGGTTATTTATGCCATTGCGCACCATTTGGAAGTGGAGAGCGTTGGTTTTGAGCATAATTCACGTGGTAGGGTCAAAAACACATTGTGGGTCAAAAAGTGTTATTCTCGCTCTGAAAAGCATTTTGCACGCATAAAAACTGGAAAAGTTGATTACTCAGTCCATTTCAATGCGAACGTGTAACTAAGCTTAAATAGGGTTATTTATGCCATCGCGCACCATTTGGAAGTGGAGAGCATTGGTTTTGAGCACAATTCACGTGTCAGGGTCAAAAACACATTGTGGGTCAAAAAGTGTTTTTCTGGCTCTGAAAAGCATTTTGCACGCATAAAAACTGGAAAAGTTGATAAATCAGTCCATTTCAATGCGAACGTGTAACTAAGCTTAAATAGGGTTATTTATGCCATTGCGCACCATTTGGAAGTGTAGAGCGTTGGTTTTGAGCATAATTCACGTGGTAGGGTCAAAAACACATTGTGGGTCAAAAAGTGTTTTTCTCGCTCTGAAAAGCATTTTGCACGCATAAAAACTGGAAAAGTTGATTACTCAGTCCATTTCAATGCGAACGTGTAACTAAGCTTAAATAGGGTTATTTATGCCATTGCGCACCATTTGGAAGTGGAGAGTGTTGGTTTTGAGCATAATTCACGTGTTAGGGTCAAAAACACATTGTGGGTCAAAACATGCTTTTCTCGCTCTGAAAAGCATTTTGCACACATAAAAACTGGAAAAGTGAATAACTCAGTCACTTTCAATGCAAACGTGTAACTGAGCTTAAATAGGGTTATTTATGCCATTGCGCACCATTTGGAAGTGGAGAGCATTGGTTTTGAGCACAATTCACGTGTCAGGGTCAAAAACACATTGTGGGTCAAAACATGCTTTTCTCGCTCTGAAAAGCATTTTGCACGCATAAAAACTGGAAAAGTTGATAACTCAGTCCCTTTCAATGCAAACGTGTAACTAGGCTTAAATAGGGTTAGTTATGCCATCGCGCACCATTTGGAAGTGGAGAGCGTTGGTTTTGAGCATAATTCACATGTTAGGGTCAAAAACACATTGTGGGTCAAAAAGTGTTTTTCTGGCTCTGAAAAGCATTTTGCACGCATAAAAACTGGAAAAGTTGATAACTCAGTCCATTTCAATGCGAACGTGTAACTAAGCTTAAATAGGGTTATTTATGCCATTGCGCACCATTTGGAAGTGGAGAGCGTTGGTTTTGAGCATAATTCACGTGGTAGGGTCAAAAACACATTGTGGGTCAAAAAGTGTTTTTCTCGCTCTGAAAAGCATTTTGCACGCATAAAAACTGGAAAAGTTGATAATTCAGTCCCTTTCAATGCAAACGTGTAGCTAAGCTTAAATAGGGTTATTTATGCCATCGCGCACCATTTGGAAGTGGAGAGCGTTGGTTTTGAGCATAATTCACGTGTTAGGGTCAAAAACACATTGTGGGTCAAAACATGCTTTTCTCGCTCTGAAAAGCATTTTGCACACATAAAAACTGGAAAAGTGAATAACTCAGTCACTTTCAATGCAAACGTGTAACTGAGCTTAAATAGGGTTATTTATGCCATTGCGCACCATTTGGAAGTGGAGAGCATTGGTTTTGAGCACAATTCACGTGTCAGGGTCAAAAACACATTGTGGGTCAAAACATGCTTTTCTCGCTCTGAAAAGCATTTTGCACGCATAAAAACTGGAAAAGTTGATAACTCAGTCCATTTCAATGCGAACGTGTAACTAAGCTTAAATAGGGTTATTTATGCCATTGCGCACCATTTGGAAGTGGAGAGCGTTGGTTTTGAGCATAATTCACGTGGTAGGGTCAAAAACACATTGTGGGTCAAAAAGTGTTATTCTCGCTCTGAAAAGCATTTTGCACGCATAAAAACTGGAAAAGTTGATTACTCAGTCCATTTCAATGCGAACGTGTAACTAAGCTTAAATAGGGTTATTTATGCCATCGCGCACCATTTGGAAGTGGAGAGCATTGGTTTTGAGCACAATTCACGTGTCAGGGTCAAAAACACATTGTGGGTCAAAAAGTGTTTTTCTGGCTCTGAAAAGCATTTTGCACGCATAAAAACTGGAAAAGTTGATAAATCAGTCCATTTCAATGCGAACGTGTAACTAAGCTTAAATAGGGTTATTTATGCCATTGCGCACCATTTGGAAGTGTAGAGCGTTGGTTTTGAGCATAATTCACGTGGTAGGGTCAAAAACACATTGTGGGTCAAAAAGTGTTTTTCTCGCTCTGAAAAGCATTTTGCACGCATAAAAACTGGAAAAGTTGATTACTCAGTCCATTTCAATGCGAACGTGTAACTAAGCTTAAATAGGGTTATTTATGCCATTGCGCACCATTTGGAAGTGGAGAGTGTTGGTTTTGAGCATAATTCACGTGTTAGGGTCAAAAACACATTGTGGGTCAAAACATGCTTTTCTCGCTCTGAAAAGCATTTTGCACACATAAAAACTGGAAAAGTGAATAACTCAGTCACTTTCAATGCAAACGTGTAACTGAGCTTAAATAGGGTTATTTATGCCATTGCGCACCATTTGGAAGTGGAGAGCATTGGTTTTGAGCACAATTCACGTGTCAGGGTCAAAAACACATTGTGGGTCAAAACATGCTTTTCTCGCTCTGAAAAGCATTTTGCACGCATAAAAACTGGAAAAGTTGATAACTCAGTCCCTTTCAATGCAAACGTGTAACTAGGCTTAAATAGGGTTAGTTATGCCATCGCGCACCATTTGGAAGTGGAGAGCGTTGGTTTTGAGCATAATTCACATGTTAGGGTCAAAAACACATTGTGGGTCAAAAAGTGTTTTTCTGGCTCTGAAAAGCATTTTGCACGCATAAAAACTGGAAAAGTTGATAACTCAGTCCATTTCAATGCGAACGTGTAACTAAGCTTAAATAGGGTTATTTATGCCATTGCGCACCATTTGGAAGTGGAGAGCGTTGGTTTTGAGCATAATTCACGTGGTAGGGTCAAAAACACATTGTGGGTCAAAAAGTGTTTTTCTCGCTCTGAAAAGCATTTTGCACGCATAAAAACTGGAAAAGTTGATAACTCAGTCCCTTTCAATGCAAACGTGTAACTAAGCTTAAATAGGGTTAGTTATGCCATCGCGCACCATTTGGAAGTGGAGAGCGTTGGTTTTGAGCATAATTCACGTGTTAGGGTCAAAAACACATTGTGGGTCAAAACATGCTTTTCTCGCTCTGAAAAGCATTTTGCACGCATAATAACTGGAAAAGTTGATAACTCAGTCCCTTTCAATGCAAACGTGTAACTAAGCTTAAATAGGGTTATTTATGCCATTGCATACCATTTGGAAGTAGAGAGCGTTGATTTTGAGCATAATTCACGTGTTAGGGTCAAAAACACATTGTGGGTCAAAAAGTGTTTTTCTCGCTCTGAAAAGCATTTTGCACGCATAAAAACTGGAAAAGTTGATAATTCAGTCCCTTTCAATGCAAACGTGTAGCTAAGCTTAAATAGGGTTATTTATGCCATCGCGCACCATTTGGAAGTGGAGAGCGTTGGTTTTGAGCATAATTCACGTGTTAGGGTCAAAAACACATTGTGGGTCAAAACATGCTTTTCTCGCTCTGAAAAGCATTTTGCACACATAAAAACTGGAAAAGTGAATAACTCAGTCACTTTCAATGCAAACGTGTAACTGAGCTTAAATAGGGTTATTTATGCCATTGCGCACCATTTGGAAGTGGAGAGCATTGGTTTTGAGCACAATTCACGTGTCAGGGTCAAAAACACATTGTGGGTCAAAACATGCTTTTCTCGCTCTGAAAAGCATTTTGCACGCATAAAAACTGGAAAAGTTGATAACTCAGTCCATTTCAATGCGAACGTGTAACTAAGCTTAAATAGGGTTATTTATGCCATTGCGCACCATTTGGAAGTGGAGAGCGTTGGTTTTGAGCATAATTCACGTGGTAGGGTCAAAAACACATTGTGGGTCAAAAAGTGTTATTCTCGCTCTGAAAAGCATTTTGCACGCATAAAAACTGGAAAAGTTGATTACTCAGTCCATTTCAATGCGAACGTGTAACTAAGCTTAAATAGGGTTATTTATGCCATCGCGCACCATTTGGAAGTGGAGAGCATTGGTTTTGAGCACAATTCACGTGTCAGGGTCAAAAACACATTGTGGGTCAAAAAGTGTTTTTCTGGCTCTGAAAAGCATTTTGCACGCATAAAAACTGGAAAAGTTGATAAATCAGTCCATTTCAATGCGAACGTGTAACTAAGCTTAAATAGGGTTATTTATGCCATTGCGCACCATTTGGAAGTGTAGAGCGTTGGTTTTGAGCATAATTCACGTGGTAGGGTCAAAAACACATTGTGGGTCAAAAAGTGTTTTTCTCGCTCTGAAAAGCATTTTGCACGCATAAAAACTGGAAAAGTTGATTACTCAGTCCATTTCAATGCGAACGTGTAACTAAGCTTAAATAGGGTTATTTATGCCATTGCGCACCATTTGGAAGTGGAGAGTGTTGGTTTTGAGCATAATTCACGTGTTAGGGTCAAAAACACATTGTGGGTCAAAACATGCTTTTCTCGCTCTGAAAAGCATTTTGCACACATAAAAACTGGAAAAGTGAATAACTCAGTCACTTTCAATGCAAACGTGTAACTGAGCTTAAATAGGGTTATTTATGCCATTGCGCACCATTTGGAAGTGGAGAGCATTGGTTTTGAGCACAATTCACGTGTCAGGGTCAAAAACACATTGTGGGTCAAAACATGCTTTTCTCGCTCTGAAAAGCATTTTGCACGCATAAAAACTGGAAAAGTTGATAACTCAGTCCCTTTCAATGCAAACGTGTAACTAGGCTTAAATAGGGTTAGTTATGCCATCGCGCACCATTTGGAAGTGGAGAGCGTTGGTTTTGAGCATAATTCACATGTTAGGGTCAAAAACACATTGTGGGTCAAAAAGTGTTTTTCTGGCTCTGAAAAGCATTTTGCACGCATAAAAACTGGAAAAGTTGATAACTCAGTCCATTTCAATGCGAACGTGTAACTAAGCTTAAATAGGGTTATTTATGCCATTGCGCACCATTTGGAAGTGGAGAGCGTTGGTTTTGAGCATAATTCACGTGGTAGGGTCAAAAACACATTGTGGGTCAAAAAGTGTTTTTCTCGCTCTGAAAAGCATTTTGCACGCATAAAAACTGGAAAAGTTGATTACTCAGTCCATTTCAATGCGAACGTGTAACTAAGCTTAAATAGGGTTATTTATGCCATTGCGCACCATTTGGAAGTGGAGAGTGTTGGTTTTGAGCATAATTCACGTGTTAGGGTCAAAAACACATTGTGGGTCAAAACATGCTTTTCTCGCTCTGAAAAGCATTTTGCACGCATATAAACTGGAAAAGTTGATAACTCAGTCCCTTTCAATGCAAACGTGTAACTAAGCTTAAATAGGGTTATTTATGCCATTGCATACCATTTGGAAGTAGAGAGCGTTGGTTTTGAGCATAATTCACGTGTTAGGGTCAAAAACACATTGTGGGTCAAAAAGTGTTTTTCTCGCTCTGAAAAGCCATTTGCACGCATAAAAAGTGGAAAAGTTGATAATTCAGTCCCTTTCAATGCAAACGTGTAACTAAGCTTAAATAGGGTTATTTATACCATTGCATACCATTTGGAAGTGGAGAGCATTAGTTTTGAGCATAATTCACGTGTTAGGGTCAAAAACACATTGTGGGTCAAAAAGTGTTTTTCTCGCTCTGAAAAGCATTTTGCACGCATAAAAACTGGAAAAGTTGATAACTCAGTCCATTTCAATGCGAACGTGTAACTAAGCTTAAATAGGGTTATTTATGCCATTGCGCACCATTTGGAAGTGGAGAGCGTTGGTTTTGAGCATAATTCACGTGTTAGGGTCAAAAACACATTGTGGGTCAAAAAGTATTTTTCTCGCTCTGAAAAGCATTTTGCACGCATAAAAACTGGAAAAGTTGATAACTCAGTCCATTTCAACGCGAACGTGTAACTAAGCTTAAATAGGGTTATTTATGCCATTGCATACCATTTGGAAGTAGAGAGCGTTGGTTTTGAGCATAATTCATGTGTTAGGGTAAAAAACACATTGTGGGTCAAAAAGTGTTTTTCTCGCTCTGAAAAGCATTTTGCACGCATAAAAACTGGAAAAGTTGATAATTCAGTCCCTTTCAATGCAAACGTGTAACTAAGCTTAAATAGGGTTATTTATGCCATCGCGCACCATTTGGAAGTGGAGAGCGTTGGTTTTTAGCATAATTCACGTGTTAGGGTCAAAAACACATTGTGGGTCAAAAAGTGTTTTTCTCGCTCTGAAAAGCATTTTGCACGCATAAAAACTGGAAAAGTTGATAACTCAGTCCCTTTCAATGCAAACGTGTAACTAAGCTTAAATAGGGTTATTTATGCCATTGCACACCATTTGGAAGTGGAGAGCATTAGTTTTGAGCATAATTCACGTGTTAGGGTCAAAAACACATTGTGGGTCAAAACATGCTTTTCTCGCTCTGAAGAGCATTTTGCACGCATAAAAACTGGAAAGGTTGACAACTCAGTCCCTTTCAATGCAAACGTGTAACTAAGCTTAAATAGGGTTAGTTATGCCATCGCGCACCATTTGGAAGTGGAGAGCGTTGGTTTTGAGCATAATTCACGTGTTAGGGTCAAAAACACATTGTGGGTCAAAAAGTGTTTTTCTCGCTCTGAAAAGCATTTTGCACGCATAAAAACTGGAAAAGTTGATTACTTAGTCCATTTCAATGCGAACGTGTAACTAAGCTTAAATAGGGTTATTTATGCCATTGCGCACCATTTGGAAGTGGAGAGTGTTGGTTTTGAGCATAATTCACGTGTTAGGGTCAAAAACACATTGTGGGTCAAAACATGCTTTTCTCGCTCTGAAAAGCATTTTGCACACATAAAAACTGGAAAAGTGAATAACTCAGTCACTTTCAATGCAAACGTGTAACTGAGCTTAAATAGGGTTATTTATGCCATTGCGCACCATTTGGAAGTGGAGAGCATTGGTTTTGAGCACAATTCACGTGTCAGGGTCAAAAACACATTGTGGGTCAAAACATGCTTTTCTCGCTCTGAAAAGCATTTTGCACGCATAAAAACTGGAAAAGTGAATAACTCAGTCACTTTCAATGCAAACGTGTAACTGAGCTTAAATAGGGTTATTTATGCAATTGCGCACCATTTGGAAGTGGAGAGCATTGGTTTTGAGCACAATTCACGTGTCAGGGTCAAAAACACATTGTGGGTCAAAACATGCTTTTCTCGCTCTGAAAAGCATTTTGCACGCATAAAAACTGGAAAAGTTGATAACTCAGTCCCTTTCAATGCAAACGTGTGACTAAGCTTAAATAGGGTTATTTATGCCATCGCGCACCATTTGGAATTGGAGAGCGTTGGTTTTGAGCATAATTCACGTGTTAGGGTCAAAAACACATTGTTGGTCAAAAAGTGCTTCTCTCGCTCTGAAAAGCATTTTGCATGCATAAAAACTGGAAAAGTTGATAACTCAGTCCATTTCAATGCGAACGTGTAACTAAGCTTAAATAGGGTTATTTATGCAATTGCATACCATTTGGAGGTAGAGAACGTTGGTTTTGAGCATAATTCATGTGTTAGGGTAAAAAACACATTGTGGGTCAAAAAGTGTTTTTCTCGCTCTGAAAAGCATTTTGCACGCATAAAAACTGGAAAAGTTGATTACTCAGTCCATTTCAATGCGAACGTGTAACTAAGCTTAAATAGGGTTATTTATGCCATTGCGCACCATTTGGAAGTGGAGAGTGTTGGTTTTGAGCATAATTCCCGTGTTAGGGTCAAAAACACATTGTGGGTCAAAAAGTGTTTTTCTCGCTCTGAAAAGCATTTTGCAAGCATAAAAACTGGAAAAGTTGATAATTCAGTCCCTTTCAATGCAAACGTGTAACTAAGCTTAAATAGGGTTATTTATGCCATTGCACACCATTTGGAAGTGGAGAGCATTGGTTTTGAGCACAATTCACGTGTCAGGGTCAAAAACACATTGTGGGTCAAAACATGCTTTTCTCGCTCTGAAAAGCATTTTGCACGCATAAAAACTGGAAAAGTTGATAACTCAGTCCCTTTCAATGCAAACGTGTAACTAGGATTACATAGGGTTAGTTATGCCATCGCGCACCATTTGGAAGTGGAGAGCGTTGGTTTTGAGCATAATTCACGTGTTAGGGTCAAAAACACATTGTGGGTCAAAAAGTGTTTTTCTGGCTCTGAAAAGCATTTTGCACGCATAAAAACTGGAAAAGTTGATAACTCAGTCCATTTCAATGCGAACGTGTAACTAAGCTTAAATAGGGTTATTTATGCCATTGCGCACCATTTGGAAGTGGAGAGCGTTGGTTTTGAGCATAATTCACGTGTTAGGGTCAAAAACACATTGTGGGTCAAAAAGTATTTTTCTCGCTCTGAAAAGCATTTTGCACGCATAAAAACTGGAAAAGTTGATAACTCAGTCCATTTCAACGCGAACGTGTAACTAAGCTTAAATAGGGTTATTTATGCCATTGCATACCATTTGGAAGTAGAGAGCGTTGGTTTTGAGCATAATTCATGTGTTAGGGTAAAAAACACATTGTGGGTCAAAAAGTGTTTTTCTCGCTCTGAAAAGCATTTTGCACGCATAAAAACTGGAAAAGTTGATAATTCAGTCCCTTTCAATGCAAACGTGTAACTAAGCTTAAATAGGGTTATTTATGCCATCGCGCACCATTTGGAAGTGGAGAGCGTTGGTTTTTAGCATAATTCACGTGTTAGGGTCAAAAACACATTGTGGGTCAAAAAGTGTTTTTCTCGCTCTGAAAAGCATTTTGCACGCATAAAAACTGGAAAAGTTGATAACTCAGTCCCTTTCAATGCAAACGTGTAACTAAGCTTAAATAGGGTTATTTATGCCATTGCACACCATTTGGAAGTGGAGAGCATTAGTTTTGAGCATAATTCACGTGTTAGGGTCAAAAACACATTGTGGGTCAAAACATGCTTTTCTCGCTCTGAAGAGCATTTTGCACGCATAAAAACTGGAAAGGTTGACAACTCAGTCCCTTTCAATGCAAACGTGTAACTAAGCTTAAATAGGGTTAGTTATGCCATCGCGCACCATTTGGAAGTGGAGAGCGTTGGTTTTGAGCATAATTCACGTGTTAGGGTCAAAAACACATTGTGGGTCAAAAAGTGTTTTTCTCGCTCTGAAAAGCATTTTGCACGCATAAAAACTGGAAAAGTTGATTACTTAGTCCATTTCAATGCGAACGTGTAACTAAGCTTAAATAGGGTTATTTATGCCATTGCGCACCATTTGGAAGTGGAGAGTGTTGGTTTTGAGCATAATTCACGTGTTAGGGTCAAAAACACATTGTGGGTCAAAACATGCTTTTCTCGCTCTGAAAAGCATTTTGCACACATAAAAACTGGAAAAGTGAATAACTCAGTCACTTTCAATGCAAACGTGTAACTGAGCTTAAATAGGGTTATTTATGCCATTGCGCACCATTTGGAAGTGGAGAGCATTGGTTTTGAGCACAATTCACGTGTCAGGGTCAAAAACACATTGTGGGTCAAAACATGCTTTTCTCGCTCTGAAAAGCATTTTGCACGCATAAAAACTGGAAAAGTGAATAACTCAGTCACTTTCAATGCAAACGTGTAACTGAGCTTAAATAGGGTTATTTATGCAATTGCGCACCATTTGGAAGTGGAGAGCATTGGTTTTGAGCACAATTCACGTGTCAGGGTCAAAAACACATTGTGGGTCAAAACATGCTTTTCTCGCTCTGAAAAGCATTTTGCACGCATAAAAACTGGAAAAGTTGATAACTCAGTCCCTTTCAATGCAAACGTGTGACTAAGCTTAAATAGGGTTATTTATGCCATCGCGCACCATTTGGAATTGGAGAGCGTTGGTTTTGAGCATAATTCACGTGTTAGGGTCAAAAACACATTGTTGGTCAAAAAGTGCTTCTCTCGCTCTGAAAAGCATTTTGCATGCATAAAAACTGGAAAAGTTGATAACTCAGTCCATTTCAATGCGAACGTGTAACTAAGCTTAAATAGGGTTATTTATGCAATTGCATACCATTTGGAGGTAGAGAACGTTGGTTTTGAGCATAATTCATGTGTTAGGGTAAAAAACACATTGTGGGTCAAAAAGTGTTTTTCTCGCTCTGAAAAGCATTTTGCACGCATAAAAACTGGAAAAGTTGATTACTCAGTCCATTTCAATGCGAACGTGTAACTAAGCTTAAATAGGGTTATTTATGCCATTGCGCACCATTTGGAAGTGGAGAGTGTTGGTTTTGAGCATAATTCACGTGTTAGGGTCAAAAACACATTGTGGGTCAAAAAGTGTTTTTCTCGCTCTGAAAAGCATTTTGCAAGCATAAAAACTGGAAAAGTGAATAACTCAGTCCCTTTCAATGCAAACGTGTAACTAAGCTTAAATAGGGTTATTTATGCCATCGCGCACCATTTGGAATTGGAGAGCGTTGGTTTTGAGCATAATTCACGTGTTAGGGTCAAAAACACATTGTTGGTCAAAAAGTGCTTCTCTCGCTCTGAAAAGCATTTTGCATGCATAAAAACTGGAAAAGTTGATAACTCAGTCCATTTCAATGCGAACGTGTAACTAAGCTTAAATAGGGTTATTTATGCCATTGCATACCATTTGGAAGTAGAGAGCGTTGGTTTTGAGCATAATTCATGTGTTAGGGTAAAAAACACATTGTGGGTCAAAAAGTGTTTTTCTCGCTCTGAAAAGCATTTTGCACGCATAAAAACTGGAAAAGTTGATTACTCAGTCCATTTCAATGCGAACGTGTAACTAAGCTTAAATAGGGTTATTTATGCCATTGCGCACCATTTGGAAGTGGAGAGTGTTGGTTTTGAGCATAATTCCCGTGTTAGGGTCAAAAACACATTGTGGGTCAAAAAGTGTTTTTCTCGCTCTGAAAAGCATTTTGCAAGCATAAAAACTGGAAAAGTTGATAATTCAGTCCCTTTCAATGCAAACGTGTAACTAAGCTTAAATAGGGTTATTTATGCCATTGCACACCATTTGGAAGTGGAGAGCATTGGTTTTGAGCACAATTCACGTGTCAGGGTCAAAAACACATTGTGGGTCAAAACATGCTTTTCTCGCTCTGAAAAGCATTTTGCACGCATAAAAACTGGAAAAGTTGATAACTCAGTCCCTTTCAATGCAAACGTGTAACTAGGATTACATAGGGTTAGTTATGCCATCGCGCACCATTTGGAAGTGGAGAGCGTTGGTTTTGAGCATAATTCACGTGTTAGGGTCAAAAACACATTGTGGGTCAAAAAGTGTTTTTCTGGCTCTGAAAAGCATTTTGCACGCATAAAAACTGGAAAAGTTGATAACTCAGTCCATTTCAATGCGAACGTGTAACTAAGCTTAAATAGGGTTATTTATGCCATTGCGCACCATTTGGAAGTGGAGAGCGTTGGTTTTGAGCATAATTCACGTGTTAGGGTCAAAAACACATTGTGGGTCAAAAAGTATTTTTCTCGCTCTGAAAAGCATTTTGCACGCATAAAAACTGGAAAAGTTGATAACTCAGTCCATTTCAACGCGAACGTGTAACTAAGCTTAAATAGGGTTATTTATGCCATTGCATACCATTTGGAAGTAGAGAGCGTTGGTTTTGAGCATAATTCATGTGTTAGGGTAAAAAACACATTGTGGGTCAAAAAGTGTTTTTCTCGCTCTGAAAAGCATTTTGCACGCATAAAAACTGGAAAAGTTGATAACTCAGTCCCTTTCAATGCAAACGTGTAACTAAGCTTAAATAGGGTTATTTATGCCATTGCACACCATTTGGAAGTGGAGAGCATTAGTTTTGAGCATAATTCACGTGTTAGGGTCAAAAACACATTGTGGGTCAAAACATGCTTTTCTCGCTCTGAAGAGCATTTTGCACGCATAAAAACTGGAAAGGTTGACAACTCAGTCCCTTTCAATGCAAACGTGTAACTAAGCTTAAATAGGGTTAGTTATGCCATCGCGCACCATTTGGAAGTGGAGAGCGTTGGTTTTGAGCATAATTCACGTGTTAGGGTCAAAAACACATTGTGGGTCAAAACATGCTTTTCTCGCTCTGAAAAGCATTTTGCACGCATAAAAACTGGAAAAGTTGGTAACTCAGTCCCTTTCAATGCAAACGTGTAACTAAGCTTAAATAGGGTTATTTATGCCATTGCATACCATTTGGAAGTAGAGAGCGTTGATTTTGAGCATAATTCACGTGTTAGGGTCAAAAACACATTGTGGGTCAAAAAGTGTTTTTCTCGCTCTGAAAAGCATTTTGCACGCATAAAAACTGGAAAAGTTGATAATTCAGTCCCTTTCAATGCAAACGTGTAGCTAAGCTTAAATAGGGTTATTTATGCCATCGCGCACCATTTGGAAGTGGAGAGCGTTGGTTTTGAGCATAATTCACGTGTTAGGGTCAAAAACACATTGTGGGTCAAAACATGCTTTTCTCGCTCTGAAAAGCATTTTGCACACATAAAAACTGGAAAAGTGAATAACTCAGTCACTTTCAATGCAAACGTGTAACTGAGCTTAAATAGGGTTATTTATGCCATTGCGCACCATTTGGAAGTGGAGAGCATTGGTTTTGAGCACAATTCACGTGTCAGGGTCAAAAACACATTGTGGGTCAAAACATGCTTTTCTCGCTCTGAAAAGCATTTTGCACGCATAAAAACTGGAAAAGTTGATAACTCAGTCCCTTTCAATGCAAACGTGTAACTAGGCTTAAATAGGGTTAGTTATGCCATCGCGCACCATTTGGAAGTGGAGAGCGTTGGTTTTGAGCATAATTCACATGTTAGGGTCAAAAACACATTGTGGGTCAAAAAGTGTTTTTCTGGCTCTGAAAAGCATTTTGCACGCATAAAAACTGGAAAAGTTGATAATTCAGTCCCTTTCAATGCAAACGTGTAGCTAAGCTTAAATAGGGTTATTTATGCCATCGCGCACCATTTGGAAGTGGAGAGCGTTGGTTTTGAGCATAATTCACGTGTTAGGGTCAAAAACACATTGTGGGTCAAAACATGCTTTTCTCGCTCTGAAAAGCATTTTGCACACATAAAAACTGGAAAAGTGAATAACTCAGTCACTTTCAATGCAAACGTGTAACTGAGCTTAAATAGGGTTATTTATGCCATTGCGCACCATTTGGAAGTGGAGAGCATTGGTTTTGAGCACAATTCACGTGTCAGGGTCAAAAACACATTGTGGGTCAAAACATGCTTTTCTCGCTCTGAAAAGCATTTTGCACGCATAAAAACTGGAAAAGTTGATAACTCAGTCCCTTTCAATGCAAACGTGTAACTAGGCTTAAATAGGGTTAGTTATGCCATCGCGCACCATTTGGAAGTGGAGAGCGTTGGTTTTGAGCATAATTCACATGTTAGGGTCAAAAACACATTGTGGGTCAAAAAGTGTTTTTCTGGCTCTGAAAAGCATTTTGCACGCATAAAAACTGGAAAAGTTGATAACTCAGTCCATTTCAATGCGAACGTGTAACTAAGCTTAAATAGGGTTATTTATGCCATTGTGCACCATTTGGAAGTGGAGAGTGTTGGTTTTGAGCATAATTCACGTGTTAGGGTCAAAAACACATTGTGGGTCAAAACATGCTTTTCTCGCTCTGAAGAGCATTTTGCACGCATAAAAACTGGAAAGGTTGATAACTCAGTCCCTTTCAATGCAAACGTGTAACTAAGCTTAAATAGGGTTAGTTATGCCATCGCGCACCATTTGGAAGTGGAGAGCGTTGGTTTTGAGCATAATTCACGTGTTAGGGTCAAAAACACATTGTGGGTCAAAACATGCTTTTCTCGCTCTGAAAAGCATTTTGCACGCATAAAAACTGGAAAAGTTGATAACTCAGTCCCTTTCAATGCAAACGTGTAACTAAGCTTAAATAGGGTTATTTATGCCATTGCATACCATTTGGAAGTAGAGAGCGTTGATTTTGAGCATAATTCACGTGTTAGGGTCAAAAACACATTGTGGGTCAAAAAGTGTTTTTCTCGCTCTGAAAAGCATTTTGCACGCATAAAAACTGGAAAAGTTTATAATTCAGTCCCTTTCAATGCGAACGTGTAACTAAGCTTAAATAGGGTTATTTATGCCATTGCGCACCATTTGGAAGTGGAGAGCGTTGGTTTTGAGCATAATTCACGTGGTAGGGTCAAAAACACATTGTGGGTCAAAAAGTGTTTTTCTCGCTCTGAAAAGCATTTTGCACGCATAAAAACTGGAAAAGTTGATTACTCAGTCCATTTCAATGCGAACGTGTAACTAAGCTTAAATAGGGTTATTTATGCCATTGCGCACCATTTGGAAGTGGAGAGTGTTGGTTTTGAGCATAATTCACGTGTTAGGGTCAAAAACACATTGTGGGTCAAAACATGCTTTTCTCGCTCTGAAAAGCATTTTGCACGCATATAAACTGGAAAAGTTGATAACTCAGTCCCTTTCAATGCAAACGTGTAACTAAGCTTAAATAGGGTTATTTATGCCATTGCATACCATTTGGAAGTGGAGAGCATTAGTTTTGAGCATAATTCACGTGTTAGGGTCAAAAACACATTGTGGGTCAAAAAGTGTTTTTCTCGCTCTGAAAAGCCATTTGCACGCATAAAAACTGGAAAAGTTGATAATTCAGTCCCTTTCAATGCAAACGTGTAACTAAGCTTAAATAGGGTTATTTATGCCATTGCATACCATTTGGAAGTGGAGAGCATTAGTTTTGAGCATAATTCACGTGTTAGGGTCAAAAACACATTGTGGGTCAAAAAGTGTTTTTCTGGCTCTGAAAAGCATTTTGCACGCATAAAAACTGGAAAAGTTGATAACTCAGTCCATTTCAATGCGAACGTGTAACTAAGCTTAAATAGGGTTATTTATGAAATTGCGCACCATTTGGAAGTGGAGAGCGTTGGTTTTGAGCATAATTCACGTGTTAGGGTCAAAAACACATTGTGGGTCAAAAAGTGTTTTTCTCGCTCTGAAAAGCATTTTGCACGCATAAAAACTGGAAAAGTTGATTACTTAGTCCATTTCAATGCGAACGTGTAACTAAGCTTAATAGGGTTATTTATGCCATTGCGCACCATTTGGAAGTGGAGAGTGTTGGTTTTGAGCATAATTCACGTGTTAGGGTCAAAAACACATTGTGGGTCAAAACATGCTTTTCTCGCTCTGAAAAGCATTTTGCACGCATATAAACTGGAAAAGTTGATAACTCAGTCCCTTTCAATGCAAACGTGTAACTAAGCTTAAATAGGGTTATTTATGCCATTGCATACCATTTGGAAGTAGAGAGCGTTGGTTTTGAGCATAATTCACGTGTTAGGGTCAAAAACACATTGTGGGTCAAAAAGTGTTTTTCTCGCTCTGAAAAGCCATTTGCACGCATAAAAACTGGAAAAGTTGATAATTCAGTCCCTTTCAATGCAAACGTGTAACTAAGCTTAAATAGGGTTATTTATGCCATTGCATACCATTTGGAAGTGGAGAGCATTAGTTTTGAGCATAATTCACGTGTTAGGGTCAAAAACACATTGTGGGTCAAAAAGTGTTTTTCTGGCTCTGAAAAGCATCTTGCACGCATAAAAACTGGAAAAGTTGATAACTCAGTCCATTTCAATGCGAACGTGTAACTAAGCTTAAATAGGGTTATTTATGAAATTGCGCACCATTTGGAAGTGGAGAGCGTTGGTTTTGAGCATAATTCACGTGTTAGGGTCAAAAACGTAAGTTATGACCATAACTATGGATCTATGAGACCGAACGATGACCGTCACCACGGTCTTACTACGAATGATGCCATTCAACTACTTGTCGCGAGACCCTTATATCAAAATTGTCACCTGTGACTGATTGGAGGCAGGTCCTGCCGCATAAAGCGGATGCCAGGACATGGCTCTTCCTCCTTGCCTGGAACGCTTCGGTTTGTTCCGAGCGACAAAGGAGGGTGACGGTCATCGTTCGGTCTCATAGATCCATAGTTATGGTCATAACTTACGATCTATTTCGACCTCTCTCTGACCGTCACCACGGTCTTACTACGGATGACTAGTACCAGAAGTGTCGCGAGGAACCGAGGATCCCCCTTCACTAGTCTGTTTGGCAGCCGTCATGAGAACAGTGGCGCCGACCGTGGTGGATGTCACATTGATTCTATAAAACCTGGCGAAAGTACATGGAGTACTCCAGGATGCTGCCGCACAAATGTCCGCAAGAGCAACCCCTTTCAAAGCTGCCCATGAGGTGGCCATGCTTCGTGTGGAGTGAGCCACCAGGCCCTCAGGAACTGGGAAACCCCTCCCGGCATAAGCTTGGGCAATAGTGTCCACTAACCAGTGGGACACGCGCTGTTTCGAGACTGGGTGACCCAACTGCCTAGCTCCATAGCATACAAAAAGCTGAGTGTGGTCACGTCTCAGCTGCTGTGTTTGATCCACATAGGCCCTCAAAGCTCTGACTGGGCATAATGTGTGAAGAGCCACCCCTGCCTGACAGGCTGGCTCAGGGTAAAATGCCTCCAGCTCAATAGCCCTATTAATTGACTGAGGATTTAGCACTTTGGGGAGGAAGAATGGATTCGGCCAAAGCGACACCGCTGCATCTTCAGGCTTCCACCTCATGCACTCAGTACTCACAGAGAGTGCGTGCAGCTCGCTCACCCTCTTGGTAGAGCACAAGGCCAGTAAAAACACTGTCTTCTGTGTTAAAAACTTAAGATCAGTCTGCCCCAACGGCTCGTATGGGGCTGTGGTCAAAGACCTCAATACCAGGGGAAGGTCCCAAGATGGGGCCCTCAAACACCTGCCTGGACGTAGACGGTTTGCACCTTTTAAAAATTGTGACACCATACGGTGTTTCCCGATAGACAGGCCCCCGATCAAATCATGGAATGCAGAGATCGCGGCTGCATAAACCCTTAAGGTGCTGGCTGCCCTCCTAGTGTCCAAGAGAGACTGGAGGAAATGGAGTACCACTTCCACTGGGCAGGTCTTTGGGTCAAGACCCCTGTCTTTGCACCATAAAGAGAATAACCTCCATCTCTGCTGGTAATTTGCCCGAGTGGAGGGTGCTCTAGCATTACTTATGGTCTCCAACACAGCCTCACTCAACCTTTGATGCAGGGGCTGAGGAGGGGCCAGGCCCACAGCTGCAGGACAGCCGGCCTGGGATGCCAAATTCGACCCCCCACTTGCGAGAGAAGGTCTGCCCTGACTGGCAGAGGCCAGGGTTGGCCGTGAACAAGACGCAGGAGGGCCGGAAACCAATGTCTCGCTGGCCAGCGTGGAGCCACTAACAGCACTCGGTAGGAGCCCTGGCGTATTCTCTCGAGTACCAGTGGAATCAAGGGTATTGGAGGGAAAGCGTACAACATTCCTCCCGGCCACTCGTGAGACAGTGCATCCAGCCCCAGTGGGCCGCACGGATAGCTCAGGGAGAACCACATTTGGCAGTGGGTCGTCTCCCTCGATGCAAAGAGATCCACCTGGGCTACGCCAAAGCGTGCCCACAAATTTGCGACCACCTCTGCGTGCAGCCTCCACTCCCCCGGAGGGGGTCCTGACCTGGAGAGGAGATCTGCTGCTTGGTTCAGCGCACCAGGAATATGAACTGCTCTTAATGAGGTCAGGCGTGGGAATGCCCAAAGGAGGAGTCCCTGGGCGGTCTTGAGGCAACGCCGAGATCTTGTGCCCCCCTGGTGATTGACGTAATAGACGGCTGAGCGATTGTCCGTACGTACTAGCACATGCTTGCCCTGTATAAAGGGAAGAAGTGCTCTCAGGCCAAGGTGTATTGCTCTGAGCTCCAGGACATTGATGTGTTCTTTGTCCCACGGGTGTTCCCAATGGCCTCTCACCGTCCGACCCTCCCAGACTGCTCCCCAGCCCGTCTGGGAGGCATCTGTAGACACTAGCGTCCGCCTGGAAGGTACCCTTCCCAGAGGAACTCCCTGTGTCAACCAGCTGACGTTCCGCCAGGGTAGCAAGGCTTGCAAACATAATTGGGTCACCTTGAGCTTTCTGTGCCTGTACCTCCGTGGGTGAAGGCCGAAAGCATTCAGCCAACACTGCAATGGTCGGGCCCTTAGAAGGCCCAGTGGGACCACCACTGCTGCAGCAGACATCAACCCCAACATCCTCTGAAAGTAAAGCAGCTCTATACGCCTGTTCTGGCGAAAAGCACGAAGGGTTGCCTGGATCCCGGCTACTCTCTGAGGGGTGAGAGATGCCCTCATCGTGAGAGAGTTCAGGCAGAGTCCCAAAAAGGACGTTTCCTGTCTTGGATTCAGGTTGCTCTTTTTCGAGTTGACTTGGAAGCTGAGAGACCGAATGTGGGACAGTACTGACTCTGTATCCTCCACAACCTGCTGGCGGGATGGGGCACATACGAGCCAGTCGTCGAGGTAGGGCATAATCCTTAAACCCCTCCTCTGAAGGGGTGCCAAGGCGGCCGCCACTACCCTGGTGAACACCCTCGGGGACAGGGAGAGGCCGAATGGAAGGACCTGAAATTGATAGGCTTGTCCCTGAAAGGCGAAACGGAGGAACGGCTGATGTTCTTGACAAATTGGGACGTGGAAGTACGCATCTTTTAAATCGATCGTAGTGAACCACTCGCCCGGCTCTATTGACTCTAGGATGTGCTTTGTCTGGAGCATTTTGAAGGTCAGGGTTTTCAAGTGCGCGTTCAAGCGGCGCAGGTCTAAAATGGGGCGTAGCCCACCGTCCTTTTTGGGGACCAGGAAATATATTGAATAAAAGCCAGCTTGCTGTTCGCTGGTGCTCACCCTTGTTATGGCGCCTTTCTGCAGTAGTGTCGCCACTTCTTCTGCTAAAATGTTTGCCTGGACTGGGTCCTTGACTGTGGTCGGATGGAACCCCGAAAAGGGTGGAGGCCGCCGCCAAAACTGGAGTCTGTAACCCCTTAAAATTGTGTCCAACACCCAAGGGTCTGAAGTCTCCCTCTCCCAGCCATCCAGGCGTAGCTGCGAGTGAACCTCTGCAGCTGACCCCCGTATCCTACTTACGGCCCCCACGAGTCCTTGGACCCCTGGGGGGGCGCCCGCGTTGGGCCGTCCTATTCGCCACTGACTGGGGTAGACGTTCCCCCTGATAGTGCCCAGGCCGGGCCGGACCTTGCCCGCTGAAACCCCGGCGTGTGTTACCCGACCAGGGTTCCTGACGTCTCCAGATACGTGTATGTGTGTGCTGACTACTTGCTGTTCCAGCTGTGGGTGGATGAAATGACCTTTTTACACCCTCGCGAGCACGCACAGACTCCTGAGCTTTAACCAGCACGGACTGTGAGTCGGGATGGAACACCTTGGCTGGCAGTACCGGCATATTTATGAGCTCTGCCCTCACACCCTCAGGGAGGGCAGTCTGAGCCAGCCAGATCTGCCTGCGAGCTAGAGTCGCCGATGACATGGCAGAGCCCACGTCACGCGTCATCTGGGCAAGGGCAGACAAGGCCGCATCCATAAGGTCCTTGGTGTCCTGATCACCTGCACCAACAGTCTTCCTTACAGCAGCTAAAAGAACCGCCAATGCATTTCCGGACCGAGCAGCACGAGCAGACGCATTATAGGCCTTACAAACAAGGCGATCAGTCCTGTCA
Organism: Micromesistius poutassou; assembly: GCF_964030765.1. Lineage (NCBI taxonomy): Eukaryota > Metazoa > Chordata > Actinopteri > Gadiformes > Gadidae > Micromesistius > Micromesistius poutassou. The sequence goes on from NC_140273.1 coordinate 18,889,278, forward strand.
CACTCCCTCCGAGGGCAGTGTGGGTCTGCAGTCAACCTCGGTGGTCCAGAGGAAGTCAGAGCAGCCATCTCCCTTTCTACAGGCGGCATATCCCCCAACCCGGTCTCCGGTGGGTATGACGCCCTAGCCAGCTTCCTGCAACCTGCGTTAAACTGACAAGGTTTGCTCGGAGCATCCCAGGTTTTCCTCAACATTTGGCAGAAATCATCTGCCGCAGGGAGGGACACTGTGGGCCGGGACTGGACAATACCGGCCCAGACCCCATCAGCTGGGCTAGCACCCTGCACCGGGATTGCGAGCCCCACAATTTTCGCAGCAGTAAGAACCTTCTCTGCCAGATCCACTGCACCGGCGACATCTGTGCCATCACCTCCTGATGTTGAATCCCCTGGGTAGGAGGAAGCACCACTGTGCCCACCCTCAGGGTTCCCCTGGTCTTGCCCAACCCCGAGGAGGGAGCCTTGAGCATAAAGCGAAATGGCGTCAGGATGCCTTTGCTCCTGAAAAGAGGGCAGGTGATCAAGTGAGGCCTCCGCTGAGCCAACAGCCTCGGCCTCGGCCTGCCGAGGGTGGGTTTCGAAGCTGTTCACCCTGTCTGTCAGGCCACGAACGGCTGCCAGAAGCTGGGTGTACATGCTCTCCTTCTCTACAGAATCCCGCACGGGCGAACTTGGAGGGAGCACGGGGGAGTTGACAGCGTCTGCGGTTCTCCTCCTCTTGTGCTTATGAGGAGGCTTATGGGACGACCTGTGCTTCCTTTTCGAGGGCTTAACCTCTGGTTCATAGGACTGCCCTCCATGAGTGGAAGAGGAGTCAGTCAGTGACACAGGTGCTGCCTGCAGGCCAGCCCTACGAGCCCTCTCCTCGAGAGGTAAGTCGAGTGCGGCGGGGCATGGGTTCTTGACATCTCCCAAGAGATGAGCCCTGCCTAAACACCCAGGGCACTCCCGGTGGCCATCACGTGAGTCCATGGTCGCGCCGCAAAAGATGCACATATGGGATGCCATCTCGGCAATCAGGACACTCACGCCTTAATATGCCGTAAGCGTGTACAACAATAGCAGCCCCAACAACTGTTTACCCTGCCCACTGCGAACAGTAGCCAGCGGGATCAAGGCAATTGCTGCCAAGCTAGGTGGAGCAGACACCACACTGACCAACGTCGTTTGTGTACTGGCCCAGCCTGCTGCGAACAGCCGCCAAGGGGACACTAAATGTAGCTTTACTGCGCACAGTAAGCGTATCCACCACTTTTTTGTCCGGCCTGCTGCGTACAGTGGCCAACGGACTGAGAAAGTTGTTTTATTTATATTTATTTATCTATTATTATTATTATTTTTTTTTTTTTTATTATTATTATTATTTTGCTACAGTCAATCGTAGGAAAGTAACTAGGCTCTGACTAAATTGTTTACATACACTAACAAGGCTTACTGATTTATCATAATAAACAGAGTAACTTCACCCACAGACCCAGCACAATTCACGCGAACGTGGGGGTCTTCACGGTGGAACAGAAATTAATGACCGCACCTGGCAGCCACGCCCATTGGAGTTATCTTAATAACAAAGTAACTATTTCACAAACCCAGCACAACTCACGCGAACGTGGGTGGGGTTTTCACGGGCGGAACAGAAATTAACGACCGCACCTTGCAGTCATGCTCATTGAAACTATCTTAATAAATAAATTAAATATCTCACGCACGAGCCCAGCACAATTCACGCGAACGTGGGTGGGGGTTTCACGGGCGGAACAGAAATTAAGGACCGCACCTGGCAGTCATTCTCATTGGGATTATCTTAATAAACAAATTAAATATCTCACGCACAAACCCAGCACAATTCACGCGAACGTGGGTGGGGGAACTATTTAATAAACAAACCCCGCACAATTCACGCGGACGTGTGTGGGGGTTTCACGGCACAACCCGACTGCTGCTGCAGAGGGGAGTCAGCCTATCACTTCAGCCTTGTGTTTAGTGTTTAACTTCAGAGCCTATAACAATCAAAATATACAAAGCATTCAAACAGGGTAGAAACGTTTCTTCCCGCTGCTTCGTTTCACGGCACAACCCGACTGCTGCTGCAGAGGGGAGCGCTCGTTCACCAGTACTTCTCTCCTGCACACAAGCAAAGTTGGTTAACCAGGGAAAAAACCAGCGAAAACTTTAACGGGAAAACTTTAAACAGTCCTCAGGGGCTTAAAGCGCCTGCACGATTTAACGTGACGGATTGTAGATTTCCCAAGTTTCAAACTTACCGGGTCTCACGAAAACCGAAGCGAGAAGGCAAAAGAGGAAGAGCCATGTCCTGGCATCCGCTTTATGCGGCAGGACCTGCCTCCAATCAGTCACAGGTGACAATTTTGATATAAGGGTCTCGCGACAAGTAGTTGAATGGCATCATTCGTAGTAAGACCGTGGTGACGGTCAGAGAGAGGTCGAAATAGATCACATTGTGGGTCAAAAAGTGTTTTTCTCGCTCTGAAAAGCATTTTGCACGCATAAAAACTGGAAAAGTTGATTACTTAGTCCATTTCAATGCGAACGTGTAACTAAGCTTAATAGGGTTATTTATGCCATTGCGCACCATTTGGAAGTGGAGAGTGTTGGTTTTGAGCATAATTCACGTGTTAGGGTCAAAAACACATTGTGGGTCAAAACATGCTTTTCTCGCTCTGAAAAGCATTTTGCACACATAAAAACTGGAAAAGTGAATAACTCAGTCACTTTCAATGCAAACGTGTAACTGAGCTTAAATAGGGTTATTTATGCCATTGCGCACCATTTGGAAGTGGAGAGCATTGGTTTTGAGCACAATTCACGTGTCAGGGTCAAAAACACATTGTGGGTCAAAACATGCTTTTCTCGCTCTGAAAAGCATTTTGCACGCATAAAAACTGGAAAAGTTGATAACTCAGTCCCTTTCAATGCAAACGTGTAACTAGGCTTAAATAGGGTTAGTTATGCCATCGCGCACCATTTGGAAGTGGAGAGCGTTGGTTTTGAGCATAATTCACATGTTAGGGTCAAAAACACATTGTGGGTCAAAAAGTGTTTTTCTGGCTCTGAAAAGCATTTTGCACGCATAAAAACTGGAAAAGTTGATAACTCAGTCCATTTCAATGCGAACGTGTAACTAAGCTTAAATAGGGTTATTTATGCCATTGCGCACCATTTGGAAGTGGAGAGCGTTGGTTTTGAGCATAATTCACGTGGTAGGGTCAAAAACACATTGTGGGTCAAAAAGTGTTTTTCTCGCTCTGAAAAGCATTTTGCACGCATAAAAACTGGAAAAGTTGATTACTCAGTCCATTTCAATGCGAACGTGTAACTAAGCTTAAATAGGGTTATTTATGCCATTGCGCACCATTTGGAAGTGGAGAGTGTTGGCTTTGAGCATAATTCACGTGTTAGGGTCAAAAACACATTGTGGGTCAAAACATGCTTTTCTCGCTCTGAAAAGCATTTTGCACGCATATAAACTGGAAAAGTTGATAACTCAGTCCCTTTCAATGCAAACGTGTAACTAAGCTTAAATAGGGTTATTTATGCCATTGCATACCATTTGGAAGTAGAGAGCGTTGGTTTTGAGCATAATTCACGTGTTAGGGTCAAAAACACATTGTGGGTCAAAAAGTGTTTTTCTCGCTCTGAAAAGCCATTTGCACGCATAAAAAGTGGAAAAGTTGATAATTCAGTCCCTTTCAATGCAAACGTGTAACTAAGCTTAAATAGGGTTATTTATGCCATTGCATACCATTTGGAAGTGGAGAGCATTAGTTTTGAGCATAATTCACGTGTTAGGGTCAAAAACACATTGTGGGTCAAAAAGTGTTTTTCTCGCTCTGAAAAGCATTTTGCACGCATAAAAACTGGAAAAGTTGATTACTCAGTCCATTTCAATGCGAACGTGTAACTAAGCTTAAATAGGGTTATTTATGCCAATGCGCACCATTTGCAAGTGGAGATCGTTGGTTTTGAGCATAATTCACATGTTAGGGTCAAAAACACATTGTGGGTCAAAAAGTGTTTTTCTGGCTCTGAAAAGCATTTTGCACGCATAAAAACTGGAAAAGTTGATAACTCAGTCCATTTCAATGCGAACGTGTAACTAAGCTTAAATAGGGTTATTTATGAAATTGCGCACCATTTGGAAGTGGAGAGCGTTGGTTTTGAGCATAATTCACGTGTTAGGGTCAAAAACACATTGTGGGCCAAAAAGTGTTTTTCTCGCTCTGAAAAGCATTTTGCACGCATAAAAACTGGAAAAGTTGATTACTTAGTCCATTTCAATGCGAACGTGTAACTAAGCTTAAATAGGGTTATTTATGCCATTGCGCACCATTTGGAAGTGGAGAGTGTTGGTTTTGAGCATAATTCACGTGTTAGGGTCAAAAACACATTGTGGGTCAAAACATGCTTTTCTCGCTCTGAAAAGCATTTTGCACACATAAAAACTGGAAAAGTGAATAACTCAGTCACTTTCAATGCAAACGTGTAACTGAGCTTAAATAGGGTTATTTATGCCATTGCGCACCATTTGGAAGTGGAGAGCATTGGTTTTGAGCACAATTCACGTGTCAGGGTCAAAAACACATTGTGGGTCAAAAAGTGTTTTTCTCGCTCTGAAAAGCCATTTGCACGCATAAAAACTGGAAAAGTTGATAATTCAGTCCCTTTCAATGCAAACGTGTAACTAAGCTTAAATAGGGTTATTTATGCCATTGCATACCATTTGGAAGTGGAGAGCATTAGTTTTGAGCATAATTCACGTGTTAGGGTCAAAAACACATTGTGGGTCAAAAAGTGTTTTTCTGGCTCTGAAAAGCATTTTGCACGCATAAAAACTGGAAAAGTTGATAACTCAGTCCATTTCAATGCGAACGTGTAACTAAGCTTAAATAGGGTTATTTATGAAATTGCGCACCATTTGGAAGTGGAGAGCGTTGGTTTTGAGCATAATTCACGTGTTAGGGTAAAAAACACATTGTGGGTCAAAAAGTGTTTTTCTCGCTCTGAAAAGCATTTTGCACGCATAAAAACTGGAAAAGTTGATAATTCAGTCCCTTTCAATGCAAACGTGTAACTAAGCTTAAATAGGGTTATTTATGCCATTGCATACCATTTGGAAGTGGAGAGCATTAGTTTTGAGCATAATTCACGTGTTAGGGTCAAAAACACATTGTGGGTCAAAAAGTGTTTTTCTGGCTCTGAAAAGCATTTTGCACGCATAAAAACTGGAAAAGTTGATAACTCAGTCCATTTCAATGCGAACGTGTAACTAAGCTTAAATAGGGTTATTTATGAAATTGCGCACCATTTGGAAGTGGAGAGCGTTGGTTTTGAGCATAATTCACGTGTTAGGGTCAAAAACACATTGTGGGTCAAAAAGTGTTTTTCTCGCTCTGAAAAGCATTTTGCACGCATAAAAACTGGAAAAGTTGATTACTTAGTCCATTTCAATGCGAACGTGTAACTAAGCTTAATAGGGTTATTTATGCCATTGCGCACCATTTGGAAGTGGAGAGTGTTGGTTTTGAGCATAATTCACGTGTTAGGGTCAAAAACACATTGTGGGTCAAAACATGCTTTTCTCGCTCTGAAAAGCATTTTGCACGCATATAAACTGGAAAAGTTGATAACTCAGTCCCTTTCAATGCAAACGTGTAACTAAGCTTAAATAGGGTTATTTATGCCATTGCATACCATTTGGAAGTAGAGAGCGTTGGTTTTGAGCATAATTCACGTGTTAGGGTCAAAAACACATTGTGGGTCAAAAAGTGTTTTTCTCGCTCTGAAAAGCCATTTGCACGCATAAAAACTGGAAAAGTTGATAATTCAGTCCCTTTCAATGCAAACGTGTAACTAAGCTTAAATAGGGTTATTTATGCCATTGCATACCATTTGGAAGTGGAGAGCATTAGTTTTGAGCATAATTCACGTGTTAGGGTCAAAAACACATTGTGGGTCAAAAAGTGTTTTTCTGGCTCTGAAAAGCATTTTGCACGCATAAAAACTGGAAAAGTTGATAACTCAGTCCATTTCAATGCGAACGTGTAACTAAGCTTAAATAGGGTTATTTATGAAATTGCGCACCATTTGGAAGTGGAGAGCGTTGGTTTTGAGCATAATTCACGTGTTAGGGTCAAAAACACATTGTGGGTCAAAAAGTGTTTTTCTCGCTCTGAAAAGCATTTTGCACGCATAAAAACTGGAAAAGTTGATTACTTAGTCCATTTCAATGCGAACGTGTAACTAAGCTTAATAGGGTTATTTATGCCATCGCGCACCATTTGGAATTGGAGAGCGTTGGTTTTGAGCATAATTCACGTGTTAGGGTCAAAAACACATTGTTGGTCAAAAAGTGCTTCTCTCGCTCTGAAAAGCATTTTGCATGCATAAAAACTGGAAAAGTTGATAACTCAGTCCATTTCAATGCGAACGTGTAACTAAGCTTAAATAGGGTTATTTATGCCATTGCATACCATTTGGAAGTAGAGAGCGTTGGTTTTGAGCATAATTCATGTGTTAGGGTAAAAAACACATTGTGGGTCAAAAAGTGTTTTTCTCGCTCTGAAAAGCATTTTGCACGCATAAAAACTGGAAAAGTTGATTACTCAGTCCATTTCAATGCGAACGTGTAACTAAGCTTAAATAGGGTTATTTATGCCATTGCGCACCATTTGGAAGTGGAGAGTGTTGGTTTTGAGCATAATTCACGTGTTAGGGTCAAAAACACATTGTGGGTCAAAAAGTGTTTTTCTCGCTCTGAAAAGCATTTTGCAAGCATAAAAACTGGAAAAGTTGATAATTCAGTCCCTTTCAATGCAAACGTGTAACTAAGCTTAAATAGGGTTATTTATGCCATTGCACACCATTTGGAAGTGGAGAGCATTGGTTTTGAGCACAATTCACGTGTCAGGGTCAAAAACACATTGTGGGTCAAAACATGCTTTTCTCGCTCTGAAAAGCATTTTGCACCCATAAAAACTGGAAAAGTTGATAACTCAGTCCCTTTCAATGCAAACGTGTAACTAGGATTACATAGGGTTAGTTATGCCATCGCGCACCATTTGGAAGTGGAGAGCGTTGGTTTTGAGCATAATTCACGTGTTAGGGTCAAAAACACATTGTGGGTCAAAAAGTGTTTTTCTGGCTCTGAAAAGCATTTTGCACGCATAAAAACTGGAAAAGTTGATAACTCAGTCCATTTCAATGCGAACGTGTAACTAAGCTTAAATAGGGTTATTTATGCCATTGCGCACCATTTGGAAGTGGAGAGCGTTGGTTTTGAGCATAATTCACGTGTTAGGGTCAAAAACACATTGTGGGTCAAAAAGTGTTTTTCTCGCTCTGAAAAGCATTTTGCACGCATAAAAACTGGAAAAGTTGATAATTCAGTCCCTTTCAATGCAAACGTGTAACTAAGCTTAAATAGGGTTATTTATGCCATTGCATACCATTTGGAAGTGGAGAGCATTAGTTTTGAGCATAATTCACGTGTTAGGGTCAAAAACACATTGTGGGTCAAAAAGTGTTTTTCTGGCTCTGAAAAGCATTTTGCACGCATAAAAACTGGAAAAGTTGATAACTCAGTCCATTTCAATGCGAACGTGTAACTAAGCTTAAATAGGGTTATTTATGAAATTGCGCACCATTTGGAAGTGGAGAGCGTTGGTTTTGAGCATAATTCACGTGTTAGGGTCAAAAACACATTGTGGGTCAAAAAGTGTTTTTCTCGCTCTGAAAAGCATTTTGCACGCATAAAAACTGGAAAAGTTGATTACTTAGTCCATTTCAATGCGAACGTGTAACTAAGCTTAATAGGGTTATTTATGCCATTGCGCACCATTTGGAAGTGGAGAGTGTTGGTTTTGAGCATAATTCACGTGTTAGGGTCAAAAACACATTGTGGGTCAAAACATGCTTTTCTCGCTCTGAAAAGCATTTTGCACGCATATAAACTGGAAAAGTTGATAACTCAGTCCCTTTCAATGCAAACGTGTAACTAAGCTTAAATAGGGTTATTTATGCCATTGCATACCATTTGGAAGTAGAGAGCGTTGGTTTTGAGCATAATTCACGTGTTAGGGTCAAAAACACATTGTGGGTCAAAAAGTGTTTTTCTCGCTCTGAAAAGCCATTTGCACGCATAAAAACTGGAAAAGTTGATAATTCAGTCCCTTTCAATGCAAACGTGTAACTAAGCTTAAATAGGGTTATTTATGCCATTGCATACCATTTGGAAGTGGAGAGCATTAGTTTTGAGCATAATTCACGTGTTAGGGTCAAAAACACATTGTGGGTCAAAAAGTGTTTTTCTGGCTCTGAAAAGCATTTTGCACGCATAAAAACTGGAAAAGTTGATAACTCAGTCCATTTCAATGCGAACGTGTAACTAAGCTTAAATAGGGTTATTTATGAAATTGCGCACCATTTGGAAGTGGAGAGCGTTGGTTTTGAGCATAATTCACGTGTTAGGGTCAAAAACACATTGTGGGTCAAAAAGTGTTTTTCTCGCTCTGAAAAGCATTTTGCACGCATAAAAACTGGAAAAGTTGATTACTTAGTCCATTTCAATGCGAACGTGTAACTAAGCTTAATAGGGTTATTTATGCCATCGCGCACCATTTGGAATTGGAGAGCGTTGGTTTTGAGCATAATTCACGTGTTAGGGTCAAAAACACATTGTTGGTCAAAAAGTGCTTCTCTCGCTCTGAAAAGCATTTTGCATGCATAAAAACTGGAAAAGTTGATAACTCAGTCCATTTCAATGCGAACGTGTAACTAAGCTTAAATAGGGTTATTTATGCCATTGCATACCATTTGGAAGTAGAGAGCGTTGGTTTTGAGCATAATTCATGTGTTAGGGTAAAAAACACATTGTGGGTCAAAAAGTGTTTTTCTCGCTCTGAAAAGCATTTTGCACGCATAAAAACTGGAAAAGTTGATTACTCAGTCCATTTCAATGCGAACGTGTAACTAAGCTTAAATAGGGTTATTTATGCCATTGCGCACCATTTGGAAGTGGAGAGTGTTGGTTTTGAGCATAATTCACGTGTTAGGGTCAAAAACACATTGTGGGTCAAAAAGTGTTTTTCTCGCTCTGAAAAGCATTTTGCAAGCATAAAAACTGGAAAAGTTGATAATTCAGTCCCTTTCAATGCAAACGTGTAACTAAGCTTAAATAGGGTTATTTATGCCATTGCACACCATTTGGAAGTGGAGAGCATTGGTTTTGAGCACAATTCACGTGTCAGGGTCAAAAACACATTGTGGGTCAAAACATGCTTTTCTCGCTCTGAAAAGCATTTTGCACCCATAAAAACTGGAAAAGTTGATAACTCAGTCCCTTTCAATGCAAACGTGTAACTAGGATTACATAGGGTTAGTTATGCCATCGCGCACCATTTGGAAGTGGAGAGCGTTGGTTTTGAGCATAATTCACGTGTTAGGGTCAAAAACACATTGTGGGTCAAAAAGTGTTTTTCTGGCTCTGAAAAGCATTTTGCACGCATAAAAACTGGAAAAGTTGATAACTCAGTCCATTTCAATGCGAACGTGTAACTAAGCTTAAATAGGGTTATTTATGCCATTGCGCACCATTTGGAAGTGGAGAGCGTTGGTTTTGAGCATAATTCACGTGTTAGGGTCAAAAACACATTGTGGGTCAAAAAGTGTTTTTCTCGCTCTGAAAAGCATTTTGCACGCATAAAAACTGGAAAAGTTGATAATTCAGTCCCTTTCAATGCAAACGTGTAACTAAGCTTAAATAGGGTTATTTATGCCATCGCGCACCATTTGGAAGTGGAGAGCGTTGGTTTTTAGCATAATTCACGTGTTAGGGTCAAAAACACATTGTGGGTCAAAAAGTGTTTTTCTCGCTCTGAAAAGCATTTTGCACGCATACAAACTGGAAAAGTTGATAACTCAGTCCCTTTCAATGCAAACGTGTAACTAAGCTTAAATAGGGTTATTTATGCCATTGCACACCATTTGGAAGTGGAGAGCATTAGTTTTGAGCATAATTCACGTGTTAGGGTCAAAAACACATTGTGGGTCAAAACATGCTTTTCTCGCTCTGAAGAGCATTTTGCACGCATAAAAACTGGAAAGGTTGACAACTCAGTCCCTTTCAATGCAAACGTGTAACTGAGCTTAAATAGGGTTATTTATGCCATTGCGCACCATTTGGAAGTGGAGAGCATTGGTTTTGAGCACAATTCACGTGTCAGGGTCAAAAACACATTGTGGGTCAAAAAGTGTTTTTCTCGCTCTGAAAAGCCATTTGCACGCATAAAAACTGGAAAAGTTGATAATTCAGTCCCTTTCAATGCAAACGTGTAACTAAGCTTAAATAGGGTTATTTATGCCATTGCATACCATTTGGAAGTGGAGAGCATTAGTTTTGAGCATAATTCACGTGTTAGGGTCAAAAACACATTGTGGGTCAAAAAGTGTTTTTCTGGCTCTGAAAAGCATTTTGCACGCATAAAAACTGGAAAAGTTGATAACTCAGTCCATTTCAATGCGAACGTGTAACTAAGCTTAAATAGGGTTATTTATGAAATTGCGCACCATTTGGAAGTGGAGAGCGTTGGTTTTGAGCATAATTCACGTGTTAGGGTCAAAAACACATTGTGGGTCAAAAAGTGTTTTTCTCGCTCTGAAAAGCATTTTGCACGCATAAAAACTGGAAAAGTTGATAATTCAGTCCCTTTCAATGCAAACGTGTAACTAAGCTTAAATAGGGTTATTTATGCCATTGCATACCATTTGGAAGTGGAGAGCATTAGTTTTGAGCATAATTCACGTGTTAGGGTCAAAAACACATTGTGGGTCAAAAAGTGTTTTTCTGGCTCTGAAAAGCATTTTGCACGCAAAAAAACTGGAAAAGTTGATAACTCAGTCCATTTCAATGCGAACGTGTAACTAAGCTTAAATAGGGTTATTTATGAAATTGCGCACCATTTGGAAGTGGAGAGCGTTGGTTTTGAGCATAATTCACGTGTTAGGGTCAAAAACACATTGTGGGTCAAAAAGTGTTTTTCTCGCTCTGAAAAGCATTTTGCACGCATAAAAACTGGAAAAGTTGATTACTTAGTCCATTTCAATGCGAACGTGTAACTAAGCTTAATAGGGTTATTTATGCCATTGCGCACCATTTGGAAGTGGAGAGTGTTGGTTTTGAGCATAATTCACGTGTTAGGGTCAAAAACACATTGTGGGTCAAAACATGCTTTTCTCGCTCTGAAAAGCATTTTGCACGCATATAAACTGGAAAAGTTGATAACTCAGTCCCTTTCAATGCAAACGTGTAACTAAGCTTAAATAGGGTTATTTATGCCATTGCATACCATTTGGAAGTAGAGAGCGTTGGTTTTGAGCATAATTCACGTGTTAGGGTCAAAAACACATTGTGGGTCAAAAAGTGTTTTTCTCGCTCTGAAAAGCCATTTGCACGCATAAAAACTGGAAAAGTTGATAATTCAGTCCCTTTCAATGCAAACGTGTAACTAAGCTTAAATAGGGTTATTTATGCCATTGCATACCATTTGGAAGTGGAGAGCATTAGTTTTGAGCATAATTCACGTGTTAGGGTCAAAAACACATTGTGGGTCAAAAAGTGTTTTTCTGGCTCTGAAAAGCATTTTGCACGCATAAAAACTGGAAAAGTTGATAACTCAGTCCATTTCAATGCGAACGTGTAACTAAGCTTAAATAGGGTTATTTATGAAATTGCGCACCATTTGGAAGTGGAGAGCGTTGGTTTTGAGCATAATTCACGTGTTAGGGTCAAAAACACATTGTGGGTCAAAAAGTGTTTTTCTCGCTCTGAAAAGCATTTTGCACGCATAAAAACTGGAAAAGTTGATAATTCAGTCCCTTTCAATGCAAACGTGTAACTAAGCTTAAATAGGGTTATTTATGCCATTGCATACCATTTGGAAGTGGAGAGCATTAGTTTTGAGCATAATTCACGTGTTAGGGTCAAAAACACATTGTGGGTCAAAAAGTGTTTTTCTGGCTCTGAAAAGCATTTTGCACGCATAAAAACTGGAAAAGTTGATAACTCAGTCCATTTCAATGCGAACGTGTAACTAAGCTTAAATAGGGTTATTTATGAAATTGCGCACCATTTGGAAGTGGAGAGCGTTGGTTTTGAGCATAATTCACGTGTTAGGGTCAAAAACACATTGTGGGTCAAAAAGTGTTTTTCTCGCTCTGAAAAGCATTTTGCACGCATAAAAACTGGAAAAGTTGATTACTTAGTCCATTTCAATGCGAACGTGTAACTAAGCTTAATAGGGTTATTTATGCCATTGCGCACCATTTGGAAGTGGAGAGTGTTGGTTTTGAGCATAATTCACGTGTTAGGGTCAAAAACACATTGTGGGTCAAAAAGTGTTTTTCTCGCTCTGAAAAGCATTTTGCACGCATAAAAACTGGAAAAGTTGATAATTCAGTCCCTTTCAATGCAAACGTGTAACTAAGCTTAAATAGGGTTATTTATGCCATTGCATACCATTTGGAAGTGGAGAGCATTAGTTTTGAGCATAATTCACGTGTTAGGGTCAAAAACACATTGTGGGTCAAAAAGTGTTTTTCTGGCTCTGAAAAGCATTTTGCACGCATAAAAACTGGAAAAGTTGATAACTCAGTCCATTTCAATGCGAACGTGTAACTAAGCTTAAATAGGGTTATTTATGAAATTGCGCACCATTTGGAAGTGGAGAGCGTTGGTTTTGAGCATAATTCACGTGTTAGGGTCAAAAACACATTGTGGGTCAAAAAGTGTTTTTCTCGCTCTGAAAAGCATTTTGCACGCATAAAAACTGGAAAAGTTGATTACTTAGTCCATTTCAATGCGAACGTGTAACTAAGCTTAATAGGGTTATTTATGCCATTGCGCACCATTTGGAAGTGGAGAGTGTTGGTTTTGAGCATAATTCACGTGTTAGGGTCAAAAACACATTGTGGGTCAAAACATGCTTTTCTCGCTCTGAAAAGCATTTTGCACGCATATAAACTGGAAAAGTTGATAACTCAGTCCCTTTCAATGCAAACGTGTAACTAAGCTTAAATAGGGTTATTTATGCCATTGCATACCATTTGGAAGTAGAGAGCGTTGGTTTTGAGCATAATTCACGTGTTAGGGTCAAAAACACATTGTGGGTCAAAAAGTGTTTTTCTCGCTCTGAAAAGCCATTTGCACGCATAAAAACTGGAAAAGTTGATAATTCAGTCCCTTTCAATGCAAACGTGTAACTAAGCTTAAATAGGGTTATTTATGCCATTGCATACCATTTGGAAGTGGAGAGCATTAGTTTTGAGCATAATTCACGTGTTAGGGTCAAAAACACATTGTGGGTCAAAAAGTGTTTTTCTGGCTCTGAAAAGCATTTTGCACGCATAAAAACTGGAAAAGTTGATAACTCAGTCCATTTCAATGCGAACGTGTAACTAAGCTTAAATAGGGTTATTTATGAAATTGCGCACCATTTGGAAGTGGAGAGCGTTGGTTTTGAGCATAATTCACGTGTTAGGGTCAAAAACACATTGTGGGTCAAAAAGTGTTTTTCTCGCTCTGAAAAGCATTTTGCACGCATAAAAACTGGAAAAGTTGATTACTTAGTCCATTTCAATGCGAACGTGTAACTAAGCTTAATAGGGTTATTTATGCCATTGCGCACCATTTGGAAGTGGAGAGTGTTGGTTTTGAGCATAATTCACGTGTTAGGGTCAAAAACACATTGTTGGTCAAAAAGTGCTCCTCTCGCTCTGAAAAGCATTTTGCATGCATAAAAACTGGAAAAGTGAATAACTCAGTCACTTTCAATGCAAACGTGTAACTGAGCTTAAATAGGGTTATTTATGCCATTGCGCACCATTTGGAAGTGGAGAGTGTTGGTTTTGAGCATAATTCACGTGTTAGGGTCAAAAACACATTGTGGGTCAAAAAGTGTTTTTCTCGCTCTGAAAAGCATTTTGCAAGCATAAAAACTGGAAAAGTGAATAACTCAGTCCCTTTCAATGCAAACGTGTAACTAAGCTTAAATAGGGTTATTTATGCCATCGCGCACCATTTGGAATTGGAGAGCGTTGGTTTTGAGCATAATTCACGTGTTAGGGTCAAAAACACATTGTTGGTCAAAAAGTGCTTCTCTCGCTCTGAAAAGCATTTTGCATGCATAAAAACTGGAAAAGTTGATAACTCAGTCCATTTCAATGCGAACGTGTAACTAAGCTTAAATAGGGTTATTTATGCCATTGCATACCATTTGGAAGTAGAGAGCGTTGGTTTTGAGCATAATTCATGTGTTAGGGTAAAAAACACATTGTGGGTCAAAAAGTGTTTTTCTCGCTCTGAAAAGCATTTTGCACGCATAAAAACTGGAAAAGTTGATTACTCAGTCCATTTCAATGCGAACGTGTAACTAAGCTTAAATAGGGTTATTTATGCCATTGCGCACCATTTGGAAGTGGAGAGTGTTGGTTTTGAGCATAATTCACGTGTTAGGGTCAAAAACACATTGTGGGTCAAAAAGTGTTTTTCTCGCTCTGAAAAGCATTTTGCAAGCATAAAAACTGGAAAAGTTGATAATTCAGTCCCTTTCAATGCAAACGTGTAACTAAGCTTAAATAGGGTTATTTATGCCATTGCACACCATTTGGAAGTGGAGAGCATTGGTTTTGAGCACAATTCACGTGTCAGGGTCAAAAACACATTGTGGGTCAAAACATGCTTTTCTCGCTCTGAAAAGCATTTTCACCCATAAAAACTGGAAAAGTTGATAACTCAGTCCCTTTCAATGCAAACGTGTAACTAGGATTACATAGGGTTAGTTATGCCATCGCGCACCATTTGGAAGTGGAGAGCGTTGGTTTTGAGCATAATTCACGTGTTAGGGTCAAAAACACATTGTGGGTCAAAAAGTGTTTTTCTGGCTCTGAAAAGCATTTTGCACGCATAAAAACTGGAAAAGTTGATAACTCAGTCCATTTCAATGCGAACGTGTAACTAAGCTTAAATAGGGTTATTTATGCCATTGCGCACCATTTGGAAGTGGAGAGCGTTGGTTTTGAGCATAATTCACGTGTTAGGGTCAAAAACACATTGTGGGTCAAAAAGTGTTTTTCTCGCTCTGAAAAGCATTTTGCACGCATAAAAACTGGAAAAGTTGATAACTCAGTCCATTTCAACGCGAACGTGTAACTAAGCTTAAATAGGGTTATTTATGCCATTGCATACCATTTGGAAGTAGAGAGCGTTGGTTTTGAGCATAATTCATGTGTTAGGGTAAAAAACACATTGTGGGTCAAAAAGTGTTTTTCTCGCTCTGAAAAGCATTTTGCACGCATAAAAACTGGAAAAGTTGATTACTCAGTCAATTTCAATGCGAACGTGTAACTAAGCTTAAATAGGGTTATTTATGCCATTGCGCACCATTTGGAAGTGGAGAGTGTTGGTTTGAGCATAATTCACGTGTTAGGGTCAAAAACACATTGTGGGTCAAAAAGTGTTTTTCTCGCTCTGAAAAGCATTTTGCACGCATAAAAACTGGAAAAGTTGATAATTCAGTCCCTTTCAATGCAAACGTGTAACTAAGCTTAAATAGGGTTATTTATGCCATCGCGCACCATTTGGAAGTGGAGAGCGTTGGTTTTTAGCATAATTCACGTGTTAGGGTCAAAAACACATTGTGGGTCAAAAAGTGTTTTTCTCGCTCTGAAAAGCATTTTGCACGCATACAAACTGGAAAAGTTGATAACTCAGTCCCTTTCAATGCAAACGTGTAACTAAGCTTAAATAGGGTTATTTATGCCATTGCACACCATTTGGAAGTGGAGAGCATTAGTTTTGAGCATAATTCACGTGTTAGGGTCAAAAACACATTGTGGGTCAAAAAGTGTTTTTCTCGCTCTGAAAAGCATTTTGCACGCATAAAAACTGGAAAAGTTGATAATTCAGTCCCTTTCAATGCAAACGTGTAACTAAGCTTAAATAGGGTTATTTATGCCATCGCGCACCATTTGGAAGTGGAGAGCGTTGGTTTTGAGCATAATTCACGTGTTAGGGTCAAAAACACATTGTGGGTCAAAACATGCTTTTCTCGCTCTGAAAAGCATTTTGCACGCATAAAAACTGGAAAAGTTGATAACTCAGTCCATTTCAATGCAAACGTGTAACTAAGCTTAAATAGGGTTATTTATGCCAATGCGCACCATTTGCAAGTGGAGATCGTTGGTTTTGAGCATAATTCACGTGTTAGGGTCAAAAACACATTGTGGGTCAAAAAGTGTTTTTCTCGCTCTGAAAAGCATTTTGCACGCATAAAAACTGGAAAAGTGAATAACTCAGTCACTTTCAATGCAAACGTGTAACTGAGCTTCAATAGGGTTATTTATGCCATTGCGCACCATTTGGAAGTGGAGAGCATTGGTTTTGAGCACAATTCACGTGTCAGGGTCAAAAACACATTGTGGGTCAAAACATGCTTTTCTCGCTCTGAAAAGCATTTTGCACGCATAAAAACTGGAAAAGTTGATAACTCAGTCCATTTCAATGCGAACGTGTAACTAAGCTTAAATAGGGTTATTTATGCCATTGCATACCATTTGGAAGTAGAGAGCGTTGGTTTTGAGCATAATTCACGTGTTAGGGTCAAAAACACATTGTGGGTCAAAAAGTGTTTTTCTCGCTCTGAAAAGCATTTTGCACGCATAAAAACTGGAAAAGTTGATAACTCAGTCCATTTCAATGCGAACGTGTAACTAAGCTTAAATAGGGTTATTTATGCCATTGCGCACCATTTGGAAGTGGAGAGCGTTGGTTTTGAGCATAATTCACGTGGTAGGGTCAAAAACACATTGTGGGTCAAAACATGCTTTTCTCGCTCTGAAAAGCATTTTGCACGCATAAAAACTGGAAAAGTTGATAACTCAGTCCCTTTCAATGCAAACGTGTAACTAAGCTTAAATAGGGTTATTTATGCCATTGCATACCATTTGGAAGTAGAGAGCGTTGATTTTGAGCATAATTCACGTGTTAGGGTCAAAAACACATTGTGGGTCAAAAAGTGTTTTTCTCGCTCTGAAAAGCATTTTGCACGCATAAAAACTGGAAAAGTTGATAATTCAGTCCCTTTCAATGCAAACGTGTAACTAAGCTTAAATAGGGTTATTTATGCCATCGCGCACCATTTGGAAGTGGAGAGTGTTGGTTTTGAGCATAATTCACGTGTTAGGGTCAAAAACACATTGTGGGTCAAAACATGCTTTTCTCGCTCTGAAAAGCATTTTGCACACATAAAAACTGGAAAAGTGAATAACTCAGTCACTTTCAATGCAAACGTGTAACTGAGCTTAAATAGGGTTATTTATGCCATTGCGCACCATTTGGAAGTGGAGAGCATTGGTTTTGAGCACAATTCACGTGTCAGGGTCAAAAACACATTGTGGGTCAAAACATGCTTTTCTCGCTCTGAAAAGCATTTTGCACGCATAAAAACTGGAAAAGTTGATAACTCAGTCCCTTTCAATGCAAACGTGTAACTAGGCTTAAATAGGGTTAGTTATGCCATCGCGCACCATTTGGAAGTGGAGAGCGTTGGTTTTGAGCATAATTCACATGTTAGGGTCAAAAACACATTGTGGGTCAAAACATGCTTTTCTCGCTCTGAAAAGCATTTTGCACACATAAAAACTGGAAAAGTTGATAACTCAGTCCATTTCAATGCAAACGTGTAACTAAGCTTAAATCGGGTTATTTATGCCATTGCGCACCATTTGGAAGTGGAGAGCATTGGTTTTGAGCACAATTCACGTGTCAGGGTCAAAAACACATTGTGGGTCAAAACATGCTTTTCTCGCTCTGAAAAGCATTTTGCACGCATAAAAACTGGAAAAGTTGATAACTCAGTCCCTTTCAATGCAAACGTGTAACTAGGCTTAAATAGGGTTAGTTATGCCATCGCGCACCATTTGGAAGTGGAGAGCGTTGGTTTTGAGCATAATTCACATGTTAGGGTCAAAAACACATTGTGGGTCAAAAAGTGTTTTTCTCGCTCTGAAAAGCATTTTGCACGCATAAAAACTGGAAAAGTTGATAACTCAGTCCCTTTCAATGCAAACGTGTAACTAAGCTTAAATAGGGTTATTTATGCCATTGCACACCATTTGGAAGTGGAGAGCATTAGTTTTGAGCATAATTCACGTGTTAGGGTCAAAAACACATTGTGGGTCAAAACATGCTTTTCTCGCTCTGAAGAGCATTTTGCACGCATAAAAACTGGAAAGGTTGATAACTCAGTCCCTTTCAATGCAAACGTGTAACTAAGCTTAAATAGGGTTAGTTATGCCATCGCGCACCATTTGGAAGTGGAGAGCGTTGGTTTTGAGCATAATTCACGTGTTAGGGTCAAAAACACATTGTGGGTCAAAACATGCTTTTCTCGCTCTGAAAAGCATTTTGCACGCATAAAAACTGGAAAAGTTGATATCTCAGTCCCTTTCAATGCAAACGTGTAACTAAGCTTAAATAGGGTTATTTATGCCATCGCGCACCATTTGGAAGTGGAGAGCGTTGGTTTTGAGCATAATTCACGTGTTAGGGTCAAAAACACATTGTGGGTCAAAACATGCTTTTCTCGCTCTGAAAAGCATTTTGCACACATAAAAACTGGAAAAGTGAATAACTCAGTAACTTTCAATGCAAACGTGTAACTGAGCTTAAATAGGATTATTTATGCCATTGCGCACCATTTGGAAGTGGAGAGCATTGGTTTTGAGCACAATTCACGTGTCAGGGTCAAAAACACATTGTGGGTCAAAACATGCTTTTCTCGCTCTGA
The DNA here is from genome assembly GCF_964030765.1 of Micromesistius poutassou. Taxonomy (NCBI): domain Eukaryota; kingdom Metazoa; phylum Chordata; class Actinopteri; order Gadiformes; family Gadidae; genus Micromesistius; species Micromesistius poutassou. The sequence continues at coordinate 18,908,137 of NC_140273.1, forward strand.
AAAGCATTTTGCACGCATAAAAACTGGAAAAGTTGATAACTCAGTCCCTTTCAATGCAAACGTGTAACTAGGCTTAAATAGGGTTAGTTATGCCATCGCGCACCATTTGGAAGTGGAGAGCGTTGGTTTTGAGCATAATTCACATGTTAGGGTCAAAAACACATTGTGGGTCAAAAAGTGTTTTTCTCGCTCTGAAAAGCATTTTGCACGCATATAAACTGGAAAAGTTGATAACTCAGTCCCTTTCAATGCAAACGTGTAACTAAGCTTAAATAGGGTTATTTATGCCATTGCATACCATTTGGAAGTAGAGAGCGTTGGTTTTGAGCATAATTCACGTGTTAGGGTCAAAAACACATTGTGGGTCAAAAAGTGTTTTTCTCGCTCTGAAAAGCATTTTGCACGCATAAAAACTGGAAAAGTTGATAATTCAGTCCCTTTCAATGCAAACGTGTAACTAAGCTTAAATAGGGTTATTTATGCCATCGCGCACCATTTGGAAGTGGAGAGCGTTGGTTTTGAGCATAATTCACGTGTTAGGGTCAAAAACACATTGTGGGTCAAAAAGTGTTTTTCTCGCTCTGAAAAGCATTTTGCACGCATAAAAACTGGAAAAGTGAATAACTCAGTCACTTTCAATGCAAACGTGTAACTGAGCTTAAATAGGGTTATTTATGCCATTGCGCACCATTTGGAAGTGGAGAGCATTAGTTTTGAGCATAATTCACGTGTTAGGGTCAAAAACACATTGTGGGTCAAAATATGCTTTTCTCGCTCTGAAGAGCATTTTGCACGAATAAAAACTGGAAAAGTTGATAACTCAGTCCCTTTCAATGCAAACGTGTAACTAAGCTTAAATAGGGTTAGTTATGCCATCGCGCACCATTTGGAAGTGGAGACCGTTGGTTTTGAGCATAATTCACGTGTTAGGGTCAAGAACACATTGTGGGTCAAAACATGCTTTTCTCGCTCTGAAAAGCATTTTGCACGCATAAAAACTGGAAAAGTGAATAACTCAGTCACTTTCAATGCAAACGTGTAACTGAGCTTAAATAGGGTTATTTATGCCATTGCTCACCATTTGGAAGTGGAGAGCATTGGTTTTGAGCACAATTCACGTGTCAGGGTCAAAAACACATTGTGGGTCAAAACATGCTTTTCTCGCTCTGAAAAGCATTTTGCACGCATAAAAACTGGAAAAGTTGATAACTCAGTCCCTTTCAATGCAAACGTGTAACTAAGCTTAAATAGGGTTATTTATGCCATCGCGCACCATTTGGAAGTGGAGAGCGTTGGTTTTGAGCATAATTCACGTGTTAGGGTCAAAAACACATTGTGGGTCAAAACATGCTTTTCTCGCTCTGAAAATCATTTTGCACACATAAAAACTGGAAAAGTGAATAACTCAGTCACTTTCAATGCAAACGTGTAACTGAGCTTAAATAGGGTTATTTATGCCATTGCGCACCATTTGGAAGTGGAGAGCATTGGTTTTGAGCACAATTCACGTGTCAGGGTCAAAAACACATTGTGGGTCAAAACATGCTTTTCTCGCTCTGAAAAGCATTTTGCACGCATAAAAACTGGAAAAGTTGATAACTCAGTCCATTTCAATGCGAACGTGCAACTAAGCTTAAATAGGGTTATTTATGCCATCGCGCACCATTTGGAAGTGGAGAGCGTTGGTTTTGAGCATAATTCACGTGTTAGGGTCAAAAACACATTGTGGGTCAAAAAGTGTTTTTCTCGCTCTGAAAAGCATTTTGCACGCATAAAAACTGGAAAAGTGAATAACTCAGTCACTTTCAATGCAAACGTGTAACTGAGCTTAAATAGGGTTATTTATGCCATTGCGCACCATTTGGAAGTGGAGAGCATTAGTTTTGAGCATAATTCACGTGTTAGGGTCAAAAACACATTGTGGGTCAAAACATGCTTTTCTCGCTCTGAAGAGCATTTTGCACGAATAAAAACTGGAAAAGTTGATAACTCAGTCCCTTTCAATGCAAACGTGTAACTAAGCTTAAATAGGGTTAGTTATGCCATCGCGCACCATTTGGAAGTGGAGACCGTTGGTTTTGAGCATAATTCACGTGTTAGGGTCAAGAACACATTGTGGGTCAAAACATGCTTTTCTCGCTCTGAAAAGCATTTTGCACGCATAAAAACTGGAAAAGTGAATAACTCAGTCACTTTCAATGCAAACGTGTAACTGAGCTTAAATAGGGTTATTTATGCCATTGCTCACCATTTGGAAGTGGAGAGCATTGGTTTTGAGCACAATTCACGTGTCAGGGTCAAAAACACATTGTGGGTCAAAACATGCTTTTCTCGCTCTGAAAAGCATTTTGCACGCATAAAAACTGGAAAAGTTGATAACTCAGTCCCTTTCAATGCAAACGTGTAACTGAGCTTAAATAGGGTTATTTATGCCATTGCGCACCATTTGGAAGTGGAGAGCATTGGTTTTGAGCACAATTCACGTGTCAGGGTCAAAAACACATTGTGGGTCAAAACATGCTTTTCTCGCTCTGAAAAGCATTTTGCACGCATAAAAACTGGAAAAGTTGATAACTCAGTCCATTTCAATGCGAACGTGCAACTAAGCTTAAATAGGGTTATTTATGCCATTGCGCACCATTTGGAAGTGGAGAGCGTTGGTTTTGAGCATAATTCACGTGGTAGGGTCAAAAACACATTGTGGGTCAAAAAGTGTTTTTCTCGCTCTGAAAAGCATTTTGCACGCATATAAACTGGAAAAGTTGATAACTCAGTCCCTTTCAATGCAAACGTGTAACTAAGCTTAAATAGGGTTATTTATGCCATTGCATACCATTTGGAAGTAGAGAGCGTTGGTTTTGAGCATAATTCACTTGTTAGGGTCAAAAACACATTGTGGGTCAAAAAGTGTTTTTCTCGCTCTGAAAAGCATTTTGCACGCATAAAAACTGGAAAAGTTGATAATTCAGTCCCTTTCAATGCAAACGTGTAACTAAGCTTAAATAGGGTTATTTATGCCATCGCGCACCATTTGGAAGTGGAGAGCGTTGGTTTTGAGCATAATTCACGTGTTAGGGTCAAAAACACATTGTGGGTCAAAACATGCTTTTCTCGCTCTGAAAAGCATTTTGCACGCATAAATACTGGAAAAGTTGATAACTCAGTCCATTTCAATGCAAACGTGTAACTAAGCTTAAATAGGGTTATTTATGCCAATGCGCACCATTTGCAAGTGGAGATCGTTGGTTTTGAGCATAATTCACGTGTTAGGGTCAAAAACACATTGTGGGTCAAAAAGCGTTTTTCTCTCTCTGAAAAGCATTTTGCACGCATAAAAACTGGAAAAGTGAATAACTCAGTCACTTTCAATGCAAACGTGTAACTGAGCTTCAATAGGGTTATTTATGCCATTGCGCACCATTTGGAAGTGGAGAGCATTGGTTTTGAGCACAATTCACGTGTCAGGGTCAAAAACACATTGTGGGTCAAAACATGCTTTTCTCGCTCTGAAAAGCATTTTGCACGCATAAAAACTGGAAAAGTTGATAACTCAGTCCATTTCAATGCGAACGTGTAACTAAGCTTAAATAGGGTTATTTATGCCATTGCATACCATTTGGAAGTAGAGAGCGTTGGTTTTGAGCATAATTCACGTGTTAGGGTCAAAAACACATTGTGGGTCAAAAAGTGTTTTTCTCGCTCTGAAAAGCATTTTGCACGCATAAAAACTGGAAAAGTTGATAACTCAGTCCATTTCAATGCGAACGTGTAACTAAGCTTAAATAGGGTTATTTATGCCATTGCGCACCATTTGGAAGTGGAGAGCGTTGGTTTTGAGCATAATTCACGTGGTAGGGTCAAAAACACATTGTGGGTCAAAACATGCTTTTCTCGCTCCGAAAAGCATTTTGCACGCATAAAAACTGGAAAAGTTGATAACTCAGTCCCTTTCAATGCAAACGTGTAACTAAGCTTAAATAGGGTTATTTATGCCATTGCATACCATTTGGAAGTAGAGAGCGTTGATTTTGAGCATAATTCACGTGTTAGGGTCAAAAACACATTGTGGGTCAAAAAGTGTTTTTCTCGCTCTGAAAAGCATTTTGCACGCATAAAAACTGGAAAAGTTGATAATTCAGTCCCTTTCAATGCAAACGTGTAACTAAGCTTAAATAGGGTTATCTATGCCATCGCGCACCATTTGGAAGTGGAGAGTGTTGGTTTTGAGCATAATTCACGTGTTAGGGTCAAAAACACATTGTGGGTCAAAACATGCTTTTCTCGCTCTGAAAAGCATTTTGCACACATAAAAACTGGAAAAGTGAATAACTCAGTCACTTTCAATGCAAACGTGTAACTGAGCTTAAATAGGGTTATTTATGCCATTGCGCACCATTTGGAAGTGGAGAGCATTGGTTTTGAGCACAATTCACGTGTCAGGGTCAAAAACACATTGTGGGTCAAAACATGCTTTTCTCGCTCTGAAAAGCATTTTGCACGCATAAAAACTGGAAAAGTTGATAACTCAGTCCCTTTCAATGCAAACGTGTAACTAGGCTTAAATAGGGTTAGTTATGCCATCGCGCACCATTTGGAAGTGGAGAGCGTTGGTTTTGAGCATAATTCACATGTTAGGGTCAAAAACACATTGTGGGTCAAAACATGCTTTTCTCGCTCTGAAAAGCATTTTGCACACATAAAAACTGGAAAAGTTGATAACTCAGTCCATTTCAATGCAAACGTGTAACTAAGCTTAAATCGGGTTATTTATGCCATTGCGCACCATTTGGAAGTGGAGAGCATTGGTTTTGAGCACAATTCACGTGTCAGGGTCAAAAACACATTGTGGGTCAAAACATGCTTTTCTCGCTCTGAAAAGCATTTTGCACGCATAAAAACTGGAAAAGTTGATAACTCAGTCCCTTTCAATGCAAACGTGTAACTAGGCTTAAATAGGGTTAGTTATGCCATCGCGCACCATTTGGAAGTGGAGAGCGTTGGTTTTGAGCATAATTCACATGTTAGGGTCAAAAACACATTGTGGGTCAAAAAGTGTTTTTCTCGCTCTGAAAAGCATTTTGCACGCATAAAAACTGGAAAAGTTGATAACTCAGTCCCTTTCAATGCAAACGTGTAACTAAGCTTAAATAGGGTTATTTATGCCATTGCACACCATTTGGAAGTGGAGAGCATTAGTTTTGAGCATAATTCACGTGTTAGGGTCAAAAACACATTGTGGGTCAAAACATGCTTTTCTCGCTCTGAAAAGCATTTTGCACGCATAAAAACTGGAAAAGTGAATAACTCAGTAACTTTCAATGCAAACGTGTAACTGAGCTTAAATAGGATTATTTATGCCATTGCGCACCATTTGGAAGTGGAGAGCATTGGTTTTGAGCACAATTCACGTGTCAGGGTTAAAAACACATTGTGGGTCAAAACATGCTTTTCTCGCTCTGAAAAGCATTTTGCACGCATAAAAACTGGAAAAGTTGATAACTCAGTCCCTTTCAATGCAAACGTGTAACTAGGCTTAAATAGGGTTAGTTATGCCATCGCGCACCATTTGGAAGTGGAGAGCGTTGGTTTTGAGCATAATTCACATGTTAGGGTCAAAAACACATTGTGGGTCAAAAAGTGTTTTTCTCGCTCTGAAAAGCATTTTGCACGCATATAAACTGGAAAAGTTGATAACTCAGTCCCTTTCAATGCAAACGTGTAACTAAGCTTAAATAGGGTTATTTATGGCATTGCATACCATTTGGAAGTAGAGAGCGTTGGTTTTGAGCATAATTCACGTGTTAGGGTCAAAAACACATTGTGGGTCAAAAAGTGTTTTTCTCGCTCTGAAAAGCATTTTGCACGCATAAAAACTGGAAAAGTTGATAATTCAGTCCCTTTCAATGCAAACGTGTAACTAAGCTTAAATAGGGTTATTTATGCCATCGCGCACCATTTGGAAGTGGAGAGCGTTGGTTTTGAGCATAATTCACGTGTTAGGGTCAAAAACACATTGTGGGTCAAAAAGTGTTTTTCTCGCTCTGAAAAGCATTTTGCACGCATAAAAACTGGAAAAGTGAATAACTCAGTCACTTTCAATGCAAACGTGTAACTGAGCTTAAATAGGGTTATTTATGCCATTGCGCACCATTTGGAAGTGGAGAGCATTAGTTTTGAGCATAATTCACGTGTTAGGGTCAAAAACACATTGTGGGTCAAAATATGCTTTTCTCGCTCTGAAGAGCATTTTGCACGAATAAAAACTGGAAAAGTTGATAACTCAGTCCCTTTCAATGCAAACGTGTAACTAAGCTTAAATAGGGTTAGTTATGCCATCGCGCACCATTTGGAAGTGGAGACCGTTGGTTTTGAGCATAATTCACGTGTTAGGGTCAAGAACACATTGTGGGTCAAAACATGCTTTTCTCGCTCTGAAAAGCATTTTGCACGCATAAAAACTGGAAAAGTGAATAACTCAGTCACTTTCAATGCAAACGTGTAACTGAGCTTAAATAGGGTTATTTATGCCATTGCTCACCATTTGGAAGTGGAGAGCATTGGTTTTGAGCACAATTCACGTGTCAGGGTCAAAAACACATTGTGGGTCAAAACATGCTTTTCTCGCTCTGAAAAGCATTTTGCACGCATAAAAACTGGAAAAGTTGATAACTCAGTCCCTTTCAATGCAAACGTGTAACTAAGCTTAAATAGGGTTATTTATGCCATCGCGCACCATTTGGAAGTGGAGAGCGTTGGTTTTGAGCATAATTCACGTGTTAGGGTCAAAAACACATTGTGGGTCAAAACATGCTTTTCTCGCTCTGAAAATCATTTTGCACACATAAAAACTGGAAAAGTGAATAACTCAGTCACTTTCAATGCAAACGTGTAACTGAGCTTAAATAGGGTTATTTATGCCATTGCGCACCATTTGGAAGTGGAGAGCATTGGTTTTGAGCACAATTCACGTGTCAGGGTCAAAAACACATTGTGGGTCAAAACATGCTTTTCTCGCTCTGAAAAGCATTTTGCACGCATAAAAACTGGAAAAGTTGATAACTCAGTCCATTTCAATGCGAACGTGCAACTAAGCTTAAATAGGGTTATTTATGCCATCGCGCACCATTTGGAAGTGGAGAGCGTTGGTTTTGAGCATAATTCACGTGTTAGGGTCAAAAACACATTGTGGGTCAAAAAGTGTTTTTCTCGCTCTGAAAAGCATTTTGCACGCATAAAAACTGGAAAAGTGAATAACTCAGTCACTTTCAATGCAAACGTGTAACTGAGCTTAAATAGGGTTATTTATGCCATTGCGCACCATTTGGAAGTGGAGAGCATTAGTTTTGAGCATAATTCACGTGTTAGGGTCAAAAACACATTGTGGGTCAAAACATGCTTTTCTCGCTCTGAAGAGCATTTTGCACGAATAAAAACTGGAAAAGTTGATAACTCAGTCCCTTTCAATGCAAACGTGTAACTAAGCTTAAATAGGGTTAGTTATGCCATCGCGCACCATTTGGAAGTGGAGACCGTTGGTTTTGAGCATAATTCACGTGTTAGGGTCAAGAACACATTGTGGGTCAAAACATGCTTTTCTCGCTCTGAAAAGCATTTTGCACGCATAAAAACTGGAAAAGTGAATAACTCAGTCACTTTCAATGCAAACGTGTAACTGAGCTTAAATAGGGTTATTTATGCCATTGCTCACCATTTGGAAGTGGAGAGCATTGGTTTTGAGCACAATTCACGTGTCAGGGTCAAAAACACATTGTGGGTCAAAACATGCTTTTCTCGCTCTGAAAAGCATTTTGCACGCATAAAAACTGGAAAAGTTGATAACTCAGTCCCTTTCAATGCAAACGTGTAACTAAGCTTAAATAGGGTTAGTTATGCCATCGCGCACCATTTGGAAGTGGAGAGTGTTGGTTTTGAGCATAATTCACGTGGTAGGGTCAAAAACACATTGTGGGTCAAAAAGTGTTTTTCTCGCTCTGAAAAGCATTTTGCACGCATATAAACTGGAAAAGTTGATAACTCAGTCCATTTCAATGCGAACGTGTAACTAAGCTTAAATAGGGTTATTTATGCCATTGCATACCATTTGGAAGTAGAGAGCGTTGGTTTTGAGCATAATTCACGTGTTAGGGTCAAAAACACATTGTGGGTCAAAAAGTGTTTTTCTCGCTCTGAAAAGCATTTTGCACGCATAAAAACTGGAAAAGTTGATTGCTCAGTCCATTTCAATGCAAACGTGTAACTAAGCTTAAATAGGGTTATTTATGCCATCGCGCACCATTTGGAAGTGGAGAGCGTTGGTTTTGCATAATTCACGTGTTAGGGTCAAAAACACATTGTGGGTCAAAACATGCTTTTCTCGCTCTGAAAAGCATTTTGCACACATAAAAACTGGAAAAGTGAATAACTCAGTCACTTTCAATGCAAACGTGTAACTGAGCTTAAATAGGGTTATTTATGCCATTGCGCACCATTTGGAAGTGGAGAGCATTGGTTTTGAGCACAATTCACGTGTCAGGGTCAAAAACACATTGTGGGTCAAAACATGCTTTTCTCGCTCTGAAAAGCATTTTGCACGCATAAAAACTGGAAAAGTTGATAACTCAGTCCCTTTCAATGCAAACGTGTAACTAGGCTTAAATAGGGTTAGTTATGCCATCGCGCACCATTTGGAAGTGGAGAGCGTTGGTTTTGAGCATAATTCACATGTTAGGGTCAAAAACACATTGTGGGTCAAAAAGTTTTTTTCTGGCTCTGAAAAGCATTTTGCACGCATAAAAACTGGAAAAGTTGATAACTCAGTCCATTTCAATGCAAACGTGTAACTGAGCTTAAATAGGGTTATTTATGCCATTGCGCACCATTTGGAAGTGGAGAGCGTTGGTTTTGAGCATAATTCACGTGGTAGGGTCAAAAACACATTGTGGGTCAAAAAGTGTTTTTCTCGCTCTGAAAAGCATTTTGCACGCATAAAAACTGGAAAAGTTGATTACTCAGTCCCTTTCAATGCAAACGTGTAACTAAGCTTAAATAGGGTTATTTATGCCATTGCATACCATTTGGAAGTAGAGAGCGTTGGTTTTGAGCATAATTCACGTGTTAGGGTCAAAAACACATTGTGGGTCAAAAAGTGTTTTTCTCGCTCTGAAAAGCATTTTGCACGCATAAAAACTGGAAAAGTTGATAACTCAGTCCCTTTCAATGCAAACGTGTAACTAAGCTTAAATAGGGTTATTTATGCCATTGCACACCATTTGGAAGTGGAGAGCATTAGTTTTGAGCATAATTCACGTGTTAGGGTCAAAAACACATTGTGGGTCAAAACATGCTTTTCTCGCTCTGAAGAGCATTTTGCACGCATAAAAACTGGAAAGGTTGATAACTCAGTCCCTTTCAATGCAAACGTGTAACTAAGCTTAAATAGGGTTAGTTATGCCATCGCGCACCATTTGGAAGTGGAGAGCGTTGGTTTTGAGCATAATTCACGTGTTAGGGTCAAAAACACATTGTGGGTCAAAACATGCTTTTCTCGCTCTGAAAAGCATTTTGCACGCATAAAAACTGGAAAAGTTGATATCTCAGTCCCTTTCAATGCAAACGTGTAACTAAGCTTAAATAGGGTTATTTATGCCATCGCGCACCATTTGGAAGTGGAGAGCGTTGGTTTTGAGCATAATTCACGTGTTAGGGTCAAAAACACATTGTGGGTCAAAACATGCTTTTCTCGCTCTGAAAAGCATTTTGCACACATAAAAACTGGAAAAGTGAATAACTCAGTAACTTTCAATGCAAACGTGTAACTGAGCTTAAATAGGATTATTTATGCCATTGCGCACCATTTGGAAGTGGAGAGCATTGGTTTTGAGCACAATTCACGTGTCAGGGTCAAAAACACATTGTGGGTCAAAACATGCTTTTCTCGCTCTGAAAAGCATTTTGCACGCATAAAAACTGGAAAAGTTGATAACTCAGTCCCTTTCAATGCAAACGTGTAACTAGGCTTAAATAGGGTTAGTTATGCCATCGCGCACCATTTGGAAGTGGAGAGCGTTGGTTTTGAGCATAATTCACATGTTAGGGTCAAAAACACATTGTGGGTCAAAAAGTGTTTTTCTCGCTCTGAAAAGCATTTTGCACGCATATAAACTGGAAAAGTTGATAACTCAGTCCCTTTCAATGCAAACGTGTAACTAAGCTTAAATAGGGTTATTTATGCCATTGCATACCATTTGGAAGTAGAGAGCGTTGGTTTTGAGCATAATTCACGTGTTAGGGTCAAAAACACATTGTGGGTCAAAAAGTGTTTTTCTCGCTCTGAAAAGCATTTTGCACGCATAAAAACTGGAAAAGTTGATAATTCAGTCCCTTTCAATGCAAACGTGTAACTAAGCTTAAATAGGGTTATTTATGCCATCGCGCACCATTTGGAAGTGGAGAGCGTTGGTTTTGAGCATAATTCACGTGTTAGGGTCAAAAACACATTGTGGGTCAAAACATGCTTTTCTCGCTCTGAAAATCATTTTGCACACATAAAAACTGGAAAAGTGAATAACTCAGTCACTTTCAATGCAAACGTGTAACTGAGCTTAAATAGGGTTATTTATGCCATTGCGCACCATTTGGAAGTGGAGAGCATTGGTTTTGAGCACAATTCACGTGTCAGGGTCAAAAACACATTGTGGGTCAAAACATGCTTTTCTCGCTCTGAAAAGCATTTTGCACGCATAAAAACTGGAAAAGTTGATAACTCAGTCCATTTCAATGCGAACGTGCAACTAAGCTTAAATAGGGTTATTTATGCCATCGCGCACCATTTGGAAGTGGAGAGCGTTGGTTTTGAGCATAATTCACGTGTTAGGGTCAAAAACACATTGTGGGTCAAAAAGTGTTTTTCTCGCTCTGAAAAGCATTTTGCACGCATAAAAACTGGAAAAGTGAATAACTCAGTCACTTTCAATGCAAACGTGTAACTGAGCTTAAATAGGATTATTTATGCCATTGCGCACCATTTGGAAGTGGAGAGCATTGGTTTTGAGCACAATTCACGTGTCAGGGTCAAAAACACATTGTGGGTCAAAACATGCTTTTCTCGCTCTGAAAAGCATTTTGCACGCATAAAAACTGGAAAAGTTGATAACTCAGTCCCTTTCAATGCAAACGTGTAACTAGGCTTAAATAGGGTTAGTTATGCCATCGCGCACCATTTGGAAGTGGAGAGCGTTGGTTTTGAGCATAATTCACATGTTAGGGTCAAAAACACATTGTGGGTCAAAAAGTGTTTTTCTCGCTCTGAAAAGCATTTTGCACGCATATAAACTGGAAAAGTTGATAACTCAGTCCCTTTCAATGCAAACGTGTAACTAAGCTTAAATAGGGTTATTTATGCCATTGCATACCATTTGGAAGTAGAGAGCGTTGGTTTTGAGCATAATTCACGTGTTAGGGTCAAAAACACATTGTGGGTCAAAAAGTGTTTTTCTCGCTCTGAAAAGCATTTTGCACGCATAAAAACTGGAAAAGTTGATAATTCAGTCCCTTTCAATGCAAACGTGTAACTAAGCTTAAATAGGGTTATTTATGCCATCGCGCACCATTTGGAAGTGGAGAGCGTTGGTTTTGAGCATAATTCACGTGTTAGGGTCAAAAACACATTGTGGGTCAAAAAGTGTTTTTCTCGCTCTGAAAAGCATTTTGCACGCATAAAAACTGGAAAAGTGAATAACTCAGTCACTTTCAATGCAAACGTGTAACTGAGCTTAAATAGGGTTATTTATGCCATTGCGCACCATTTGGAAGTGGAGAGCATTAGTTTTGAGCATAATTCACGTGTTAGGGTCAAAAACACATTGTGGGTCAAAACATGCTTTTCTCGCTCTGAAGAGCATTTTGCACGAATAAAAACTGGAAAAGTTGATAACTCAGTCCCTTTCAATGCAAACGTGTAACTAAGCTTAAATAGGGTTAGTTATGCCATCGCGCACCATTTGGAAGTGGAGACCGTTGGTTTTGAGCATAATTCACGTGTTAGGGTCAAGAACACATTGTGGGTCAAAACATGCTTTTCTCGCTCTGAAAAGCATTTTGCACGCATAAAAACTGGAAAAGTGAATAACTCAGTCACTTTCAATGCAAACGTGTAACTGAGCTTAAATAGGGTTATTTATGCCATTGCTCACCATTTGGAAGTGGAGAGCATTGGTTTTGAGCACAATTCACGTGTCAGGGTCAAAAACACATTGTGGGTCAAAACATGCTTTTCTCGCTCTGAAAAGCATTTTGCACGCATAAAAACTGGAAAAGTTGATAACTCAGTCCCTTTCAATGCAAACGTGTAACTAAGCTTAAATAGGGTTAGTTATGCCATCGCGCACCATTTGGAAGTGGAGAGCGTTGGTTTTGAGCATAATTCACGTGTTAGGGTCAAAAACACATTGTGGGTCAAAACATGCTTTTCTCGCTCTGAAAATCATTTTGCACACATAAAAACTGGAAAAGTGAATAACTCAGTCACTTTCAATGCAAACGTGTAACTGAGCTTAAATAGGGTTATTTATGCCATTGCGCACCATTTGGAAGTGGAGAGCATTGGTTTTGAGCACAATTCACGTGTCAGGGTCAAAAACACATTGTGGGTCAAAACATGCTTTTCTCGCTCTGAAAAGCATTTTGCACGCATAAAAACTGGAAAAGTTGATAACTCAGTCCATTTCAATGCGAACGTGCAACTAAGCTTAAATAGGGTTATTTATGCCATTGCGCACCATTTGGAAGTGGAGAGCGTTGGTTTTGAGCATAATTCACGTGTTAGGGTCAAAAACACATTGTGGGTCAAAAAGTGTTTTTCTGGCTCTGAAAAGCATTTTGCACGCATAAAAACTGGAAAAGTTGATAACTCAGTCCATTTCAATGCGAACGTGTAACTAAGCTTAAATAGGGTTATTTATGCCATTGCGCACCATTTGGAAGTGGAGAGTGTTGGTTTTGAGCATAATTCACGTGGTAGGGTCAAAAACACATTGTGGGTCAAAAAGTGTTTTTCTCGCTCTGAAAAGCATTTTGCACGCATATAAACTGGAAAAGTTGATAACTCAGTCCATTTCAATGCGAACGTGTAACTAAGCTTAAATAGGGTTATTTATGCCATTGCATACCATTTGGAAGTAGAGAGCGTTGGTTTTGAGCATAATTCACGTGTTAGGGTCAAAAACACATTGTGGGTCAAAAAGTGTTTTTCTCGCTCTGAAAAGCATTTTGCACGCATAAAAACTGGAAAAGTTGATTGCTCAGTCCATTTCAATGCAAACGTGTAACTAAGCTTAAATAGGGTTATTTATGCCATCGCGCACCATTTGGAAGTGGAGAGCGTTGGTTTTGAGCATAATTCACGTGTTAGGGTCAAAAACACATTGTGGGTCAAAACATGCTTTTCTCGCTCTGAAAAGCATTTTGCACACATAAAAACTGGAAAAGTGAATAACTCAGTCACTTTCAATGCAAACGTGTAACTGAGCTTAAATAGGGTTATTTATGCCATTGCGCACCATTTGGAAGTGGAGAGCATTGGTTTTGAGCACAATTCACGTGTCAGGGTCAAAAACACATTGTGGGTCAAAACATGCTTTTCTCGCTCTGAAAAGCATTTTGCACGCATAAAAACTGGAAAAGTTGATAACTCAGTCCCTTTCAATGCAAACGTGTAACTAGGCTTAAATAGGGTTAGTTATGCCATCGCGCACCATTTGGAAGTGGAGAGCGTTGGTTTTGAGCATAATTCACATGTTAGGGTCAAAAACACATTGTGGGTCAAAAAGTTTTTTTCTGGCTCTGAAAAGCATTTTGCACGCATAAAAACTGGAAAAGTTGATAACTCAGTCCATTTCAATGCAAACGTGTAACTGAGCTTAAATAGGGTTATTTATGCCATTGCGCACCATTTGGAAGTGGAGAGCGTTGGTTTTGAGCATAATTCACGTGGTAGGGTCAAAAACACATTGTGGGTCAAAAAGTGTTTTTCTCGCTCTGAAAAGCATTTTGCACGCATAAAAACTGGAAAAGTTGATTACTCAGTCCCTTTCAATGCAAACGTGTAACTAAGCTTAAATAGGGTTATTTATGCCATTGCATACCATTTGGAAGTAGAGAGCGTTGGTTTTGAGCATAATTCACGTGTTAGGGTCAAAAACACATTGTGGGTCAAAAAGTGTTTTTCTCGCTCTGAAAAGCATTTTGCACGCATAAAAACTGGAAAAGTTGATAACTCAGTCCCTTTCAATGCAAACGTGTAACTAAGCTTAAATAGGGTTATTTATGCCATTGCACACCATTTGGAAGTGGAGAGCATTAGTTTTGAGCATAATTCACGTGTTAGGGTCAAAAACACATTGTGGGTCAAAACATGCTTTTCTCGCTCTGAAGAGCATTTTGCACGCATAAAAACTGGAAAGGTTGATAACTCAGTCCCTTTCAATGCAAACGTGTAACTAAGCTTAAATAGGGTTAGTTATGCCATCGCGCACCATTTGGAAGTGGAGAGCGTTGGTTTTGAGCATAATTCACGTGTTAGGGTCAAAAACACATTGTGGGTCAAAACATGCTTTTCTCGCTCTGAAAAGCATTTTGCACGCATAAAAACTGGAAAAGTTGATATCTCAGTCCCTTTCAATGCAAACGTGTAACTAAGCTTAAATAGGGTTATTTATGCCATCGCGCACCATTTGGAAGTGGAGAGCGTTGGTTTTGAGCATAATTCACGTGTTAGGGTCAAAAACACATTGTGGGTCAAAACATGCTTTTCTCGCTCTGAAAAGCATTTTGCACACATAAAAACTGGAAAAGTGAATAACTCAGTAACTTTCAATGCAAACGTGTAACTGAGCTTAAATAGGATTATTTATGCCATTGCGCACCATTTGGAAGTGGAGAGCATTGGTTTTGAGCACAATTCACGTGTCAGGGTCAAAAACACATTGTGGGTCAAAACATGCTTTTCTCGCTCTGAAAAGCATTTTGCACGCATAAAAACTGGAAAAGTTGATAACTCAGTCCCTTTCAATGCAAACGTGTAACTAGGCTTAAATAGGGTTAGTTATGCCATCGCGCACCATTTGGAAGTGGAGAGCGTTGGTTTTGAGCATAATTCACATGTTAGGGTCAAAAACACATTGTGGGTCAAAAAGTGTTTTTCTCGCTCTGAAAAGCATTTTGCACGCATATAAACTGGAAAAGTTGATAACTCAGTCCCTTTCAATGCAAACGTGTAACTAAGCTTAAATAGGGTTATTTATGCCATTGCATACCATTTGGAAGTAGAGAGCGTTGGTTTTGAGCATAATTCACGTGTTAGGGTCAAAAACACATTGTGGGTCAAAAAGTGTTTTTCTCGCTCTGAAAAGCATTTTGCACGCATAAAAACTGGAAAAGTTGATAATTCAGTCCCTTTCAATGCAAACGTGTAACTAAGCTTAAATAGGGTTATTTATGCCATCGCGCACCATTTGGAAGTGGAGAGCGTTGGTTTTGAGCATAATTCACGTGTTAGGGTCAAAAACACATTGTGGGTCAAAAAGTGTTTTTCTCGCTCTGAAAAGCATTTTGCACGCATAAAAACTGGAAAAGTGAATAACTCAGTCACTTTCAATGCAAACGTGTAACTGAGCTTAAATAGGGTTATTTATGCCATTGCGCACCATTTGGAAGTGGAGAGCATTAGTTTTGAGCATAATTCACGTGTTAGGGTCAAAAACACATTGTGGGTCAAAATATGCTTTTCTCGCTCTGAAGAGCATTTTGCACGAATAAAAACTGGAAAAGTTGATAACTCAGTCCCTTTCAATGCAAACGTGTAACTAAGCTTAAATAGGGTTAGTTATGCCATCGCGCACCATTTGGAAGTGGAGACCGTTGGTTTTGAGCATAATTCACGTGTTAGGGTCAAGAACACATTGTGGGTCAAAACATGCTTTTCTCGCTCTGAAAAGCATTTTGCACGCATAAAAACTGGAAAAGTGAATAACTCAGTCACTTTCAATGCAAACGTGTAACTGAGCTTGAATAGGGTTATTTATGCCATTGCTCACCATTTGGAAGTGGAGAGCATTGGTTTTGAGCACAATTCACGTGTCAGGGTCAAAAACACATTGTGGGTCAAAACATGCTTTTCTCGCTCTGAAAAGCATTTTGCACGCATAAAAACTGGAAAAGTTGATAACTCAGTCCCTTTCAATGCAAACGTGTAACTAAGCTTAAATAGGGTTATTTATGCCATCGCGCACCATTTGGAAGTGGAGAGCGTTGGTTTTGAGCATAATTCACGTGTTAGGGTCAAAAACACATTGTGGGTCAAAACATGCTTTTCTCGCTCTGAAAATCATTTTGCACACATAAAAACTGGAAAAGTGAATAACTCAGTCACTTTCAATGCAAACGTGTAACTGAGCTTAAATAGGGTTATTTATGCCATTGCGCACCATTTGGAAGTGGAGAGCATTGGTTTTGAGCACAATTCACGTGTCAGGGTCAAAAACACATTGTGGGTCAAAACATGCTTTTCTCGCTCTGAAAAGCATTTTGCACGCATAAAAACTGGAAAAGTTGATAACTCAGTCCCTTTCAATGCAAACGTGTAACTAGGCTTAAATAGGGTTAGTTATGCCATCGCGCACCATTTGGAAGTGGAGAGCGTTGGTTTTGAGCATAATTCACATGTTAGGGTCAAAAACACATTGTGGGTCAAAACATGCTTTTCTCGCTCTGAAAAGCATTTTGCACACATAAAAACTGGAAAAGTTGATAACTCAGTCCATTTCAATGCAAACGTGTAACTAAGCTTAAATCGGGTTATTTATGCCATTGCGCACCATTTGGAAGTGGAGAGCATTGGTTTTGAGCACAATTCACGTGTCAGGGTCAAAAACACATTGTGGGTCAAAACATGCTTTTCTCGCTCTGAAAAGCATTTTGCACGCATAAAAACTGGAAAAGTTGATAACTCAGTCCCTTTCAATGCAAACGTGTAACTAGGCTTAAATAGGGTTAGTTATGCCATCGCGCACCATTTGGAAGTGGAGAGCGTTGGTTTTGAGCATAATTCACATGTTAGGGTCAAAAACACATTGTGGGTCAAAAAGTGTTTTTCTCGCTCTGAAAAGCATTTTGCACGCATAAAAACTGGAAAAGTTGATAACTCAGTCCCTTTCAATGCAAACGTGTAACTAAGCTTAAATAGGGTTATTTATGCCATTGCACACCATTTGGAAGTGGAGAGCATTAGTTTTGAGCATAATTCACGTGTTAGGGTCAAAAACACATTGTGGGTCAAAACATGCTTTTCTCGCTCTGAAAAGCATTTTGCACGCATAAAAACTGGAAAAGTGAATAACTCAGTAACTTTCAATGCAAACGTGTAACTGAGCTTAAATAGGATTATTTATGCCATTGCGCACCATTTGGAAGTGGAGAGCATTGGTTTTGAGCACAATTCACGTGTCAGGGTCAAAAACACATTGTGGGTCAAAACATGCTTTTCTCGCTCTGAAAAGCATTTTGCACGCATAAAAACTGGAAAAGTTGATAACTCAGTCCCTTTCAATGCAAACGTGTAACTAGGCTTAAATAGGGTTAGTTATGCCATCGCGCACCATTTGGAAGTGGAGAGCGTTGGTTTTGAGCATAATTCACATGTTAGGGTCAAAAACACATTGTGGGTCAAAAAGTGTTTTTCTCGCTCTGAAAAGCATTTTGCACGCATATAAACTGGAAAAGTTGATAACTCAGTCCCTTTCAATGCAAACGTGTAACTAAGCTTAAATAGGGTTATTTATGGCATTGCATACCATTTGGAAGTAGAGAGCGTTGGTTTTGAGCATAATTCACGTGTTAGGGTCAAAAACACATTGTGGGTCAAAAAGTGTTTTTCTCGCTCTGAAAAGCATTTTGCACGCATAAAAACTGGAAAAGTTGATAATTCAGTCCCTTTCAATGCAAACGTGTAACTAAGCTTAAATAGGGTTATTTATGCCATCGCGCACCATTTGGAAGTGGAGAGCGTTGGTTTTGAGCATAATTCACGTGTTAGGGTCAAAAACACATTGTGGGTCAAAAAGTGTTTTTCTCGCTCTGAAAAGCATTTTGCACGCATAAAAACTGGAAAAGTGAATAACTCAGTCACTTTCAATGCAAACGTGTAACTGAGCTTAAATAGGGTTATTTATGCCATTGCGCACCATTTGGAAGTGGAGAGCATTAGTTTTGAGCATAATTCACGTGTTAGGGTCAAAAACACATTGTGGGTCAAAATATGCTTTTCTCGCTCTGAAGAGCATTTTGCACGAATAAAAACTGGAAAAGTTGATAACTCAGTCCCTTTCAATGCAAACGTGTAACTAAGCTTAAATAGGGTTAGTTATGCCATCGCGCACCATTTGGAAGTGGAGACCGTTGGTTTTGAGCATAATTCACGTGTTAGGGTCAAGAACACATTGTGGGTCAAAACATGCTTTTCTCGCTCTGAAAAGCATTTTGCACGCATAAAAACTGGAAAAGTGAATAACTCAGTCACTTTCAATGCAAACGTGTAACTGAGCTTAAATAGGGTTATTTATGCCATTGCTCACCATTTGGAAGTGGAGAGCATTGGTTTTGAGCACAATTCACGTGTCAGGGTCAAAAACACATTGTGGGTCAAAACATGCTTTTCTCGCTCTGAAAAGCATTTTGCACGCATAAAAACTGGAAAAGTTGATAACTCAGTCCCTTTCAATGCAAACGTGTAACTAAGCTTAAATAGGGTTATTTATGCCATCGCGCACCATTTGGAAGTGGAGAGCGTTGGTTTTGAGCATAATTCACGTGTTAGGGTCAAAAACACATTGTGGGTCAAAACATGCTTTTCTCGCTCTGAAAATCATTTTGCACACATAAAAACTGGAAAAGTGAATAACTCAGTCACTTTCAATGCAAACGTGTAACTGAGCTTAAATAGGGTTATTTATGCCATTGCGCACCATTTGGAAGTGGAGAGCATTGGTTTTGAGCACAATTCACGTGTCAGGGTCAAAAACACATTGTGGGTCAAAACATGCTTTTCTCGCTCTGAAAAGCATTTTGCACGCATAAAAACTGGAAAAGTTGATAACTCAGTCCATTTCAATGCGAACGTGCAACTAAGCTTAAATAGGGTTATTTATGCCATCGCGCACCATTTGGAAGTGGAGAGCGTTGGTTTTGAGCATAATTCACGTGTTAGGGTCAAAAACACATTGTGGGTCAAAAAGTGTTTTTCTCGCTCTGAAAAGCATTTTGCACGCATAAAAACTGGAAAAGTGAATAACTCAGTCACTTTCAATGCAAACGTGTAACTGAGCTTAAATAGGGTTATTTATGCCATTGCGCACCATTTGGAAGTGGAGAGCATTAGTTTTGAGCATAATTCACGTGTTAGGGTCAAAAACACATTGTGGGTCAAAACATGCTTTTCTCGCTCTGAAGAGCATTTTGCACGAATAAAAACTGGAAAAGTTGACAACTCAGTCCCTTTCAATGCAAACGTGTAACTAAGCTTAAATAGGGTTAGTTATGCCATCGCGCACCATTTGGAAGTGGAGACCGTTGGTTTTGAGCATAATTCACGTGTTAGGGTCAAGAACACATTGTGGGTCAAAACATGCTTTTCTCGCTCTGAAAAGCATTTTGCACGCATAAAAACTGGAAAAGTGAATAACTCAGTCACTTTCAATGCAAACGTGTAACTGAGCTTAAATAGGGTTATTTATGCCATTGCTCACCATTTGGAAGTGGAGAGCATTGGTTTTGAGCACAATTCACGTGTCAGGGTCAAAAACACATTGTGGGTCAAAACATGCTTTTCTCGCTCTGAAAAGCATTTTGCACGCATAAAAACTGGAAAAGTTGATAACTCAGTCCCTTTCAATGCAAACGTGTAACTAAGCTTAAATAGGGTTAGTTATGCCATCGCGCACCATTTGGAAGTGGAGAGCGTTGGTTTTGAGCATAATTCACGTGTTAGGGTCAAAAACACATTGTGGGTCAAAACATGCTTTTCTCGCTCTGAAAATCATTTTGCACACATAAAAACTGGAAAAGTGAATAACTCAGTCACTTTCAATGCAAACGTGTAACTGAGCTTAAATAGGGTTATTTATGCCATTGCGCACCATTTGGAAGTGGAGAGCATTGGTTTTGAGCACAATTCACGTGTCAGGGTCAAAAACACATTGTGGGTCAAAACATGCTTTTCTCGCTCTGAAAAGCATTTTGCACGCATAAAAACTGGAAAAGTTGATAACTCAGTCCATTTCAATGCGAACGTGCAACTAAGCTTAAATAGGGTTATTTATGCCATTGCGCACCATTTGGAAGTGGAGAGCGTTGGTTTTGAGCATAATTCACGTGTTAGGGTCAAAAACACATTGTGGGTCAAAAAGTGTTTTTCTCGCTCTGAAAAGCATTTTGCACGCATAAAAACTGGAAAAGTTGATTGCTCAGTCCATTTCAATGCAAACGTGTAACTAAGCTTAAATAGGGTTATTTATGCCATCGCGCACCATTTGGAAGTGGAGAGCGTTGGTTTTGAGCATAATTCACGTGTTAGGGTCAAAAACACATTGTGGGTCAAAACATGCTTTTCTCGCTCTGAAAAGCATTTTGCACACATAAAAACTGGAAAAGTGAATAACTCAGTCACTTTCAATGCAAACGTGTAACTGAGCTTAAATAGGGTTATTTATGCCATTGCGCACCATTTGGAAGTGGAGAGCATTGGTTTTGAGCACAATTCACGTGTCAGGGTCAAAAACACATTGTGGGTCAAAACATGCTTTTCTCGCTCTGAAAAGCATTTTGCACGCATAAAAACTGGAAAAGTTGATAACTCAGTCCCTTTCAATGCAAACGTGTAACTAGGCTTAAATAGGGTTAGTTATGCCATCGCGCACCATTTGGAAGTGGAGAGCGTTGGTTTTGAGCATAATTCACATGTTAGGGTCAAAAACACATTGTGGGTCAAAAAGTTTTTTTCTGGCTCTGAAAAGCATTTTGCACGCATAAAAACTGGAAAAGTTGATAACTCAGTCCATTTCAATGCAAACGTGTAACTGAGCTTAAATAGGGTTATTTATGCCATTGCGCACCATTTGGAAGTGGAGAGCGTTGGTTTTGAGCATAATTCACGTGGTAGGGTCAAAAACACATTGTGGGTCAAAAAGTGTTTTTCTCGCTCTGAAAAGCATTTTGCACGCATAAAAACTGGAAAAGTTGATTACTCAGTCCCTTTCAATGCAAACGTGTAACTAAGCTTAAATAGGGTTATTTATGCCATTGCATACCATTTGGAAGTAGAGAGCGTTGGTTTTGAGCATAATTCACGTGTTAGGGTCAAAAACACATTGTGGGTCAAAAAGTGTTTTTCTCGCTCTGAAAAGCATTTTGCACGCATAAAAACTGGAAAAGTTGATTGCTCAGTCCATTTCAATGCGAACGTGTAACTAAGCTTAAATAGGGTTATTTATGCCAATGCGCACCATTTGCAAGTGGAGATCGTTGGTTTTGAGCATAATTCACGTGTTAGGGTCAAAAACACATTGTGGGTCAAAAAGTGTTTTTCTCGCTCTGAAAAGCATTTTGCACGCATAAAAACTGGAAAAGTGAATAACTCAGTCACTTTCAATGCAAACGTGTAACTGAGCTTAAATAGGGTTATTTATGCCATTGCGCACCATTTGGAAGTGGAGAGCATTGGTTTTGAGCACAATTCACGTGTCAGGGTCAAAAACACATTGTGGGTCAAAACATGCTTTTCCCGCTCTGAAAAGCATTTTGCACGCATAAAAACTGGAAAAGTTCATAACTCAGTCACTTTCAATGCAAACGTGTAACTGAGCTTAAATAGGGTTATTTATGCCATTGCGCACCATTTGGAAGTGGAGAGCATTGGTTTTGAGCACAATTCACGTGTCAGGGTCAAAAACACATTGTGGGTCAAAACATGCTTTTCTCGCTCTGAAAAGCATTTTGCACGCATAAAAACTGGAAAAGTTGATAACTCAGTCCCTTTCAATGCAAACGTGTAACTAGGCTTAAATAGGGTTAGTTATGCCATCGCGCACCATTTGGAAGTGGAGAGCGTTGGTTTTGAGCATAATTCACATGTTAGGGTCAAAAACACATTGTGGGTCAAAAAGTTTTTTTCTGGCTCTGAAAAGCATTTTGCACGCATAAAAACTGGAAAAGTTGATAACTCAGTCCATTTCAATGCAAACGTGTAACTGAGCTTAAATAGGGTTATTTATGCCATTGCGCACCATTTGGAAGTGGAGAGCGTTGGTTTTGAGCATAATTCACGTGGTAGGGTCAAAAACACATTGTGGGTCAAAAAGTGTTTTTCTCGCTCTGAAAAGCATTTTGCACGCATAAAAACTGGAAAAGTTGATTACTCAGTCCCTTTCAATGCAAACGTGTAACTAAGCTTAAATAGGGTTATTTATGCCATTGCATACCATTTGGAAGTAGAGAGCGTTGGTTTTGAGCATAATTCACGTGTTAGGGTCAAAAACACATTGTGGGTCAAAAAGTGTTTTTCTCGCTCTGAAAAGCATTTTGCACGCATAAAAACTGGAAAAGTTGATTACTCAGTCCATTTCAATGCGAATGTGTAACTAAGCTTAAATAGGGTTATTTATGCCAATGCGCACCATTTGCAAGTGGAGATCGTTGGTTTTGAGCATAATTCACGTGTTAGGGTCAAAAACACATTGTGGGTCAAAAAGTGTTTTTCTCGCTCTGAAAAGCATTTTGCACGCATAAAAACTGGAAAAGTTGATTACTCAGTCCCTTTCAATGCAAACGTGTAACTAAGCTTAAATAGGGTTATTTATGCCATTGCATACCATTTGGAAGTAGAGAGCGTTGGTTTTGAGCATAATTCACGTGTTAGGGTCAAAAACACATTGTGGGTCAAAAAGTGTTTTTCTCGCTCTGAAAAGCATTTTGCACGCATAAAAACTGGAAAAGTTGATTACTCAGTCCATTTCAATGCGAACGTGTAACTAAGCTTAAATAGGGTTATTTATGCCAATGCGCACCATTTGCAAGTGGAGATCGTTGGTTTTGAGCATAATTCACGTGTTAGGGTCAAAAACACATTGTGGGTCAAAAAGTGTTTTTCTCGCTCTGAAAAGCATTTTGCACGCATAAAAACTGGAAAAGTGAATAACTCAGTCACTTTCAATGCAAACGTGTAACTGAGCTTAAATAGGGTTATTTATGCCATTGCGCACCATTTGGAAGTGGAGAGCATTGGTTTTGAGCACAATTCACGTGTCAGGGTCAAAAACACATTGTGGGTCAAAACATGCTTTTCTCGCTCTGAAAAGCATTTTGCACGCATAAAAACTGGAAAAGTTCATAACTCAGTCACTTTCAATGCAAACGTGTAACTGAGCTTAAATAGGGTTATTTATGCCATTGCGCACCATTTGGAAGTGGAGAGCATTTGTTTTGAGCAAAATTCACGTGTCAGGGTCAAAAACACATTTTTGGTCAAAAAGTGTTTTTCTCGCTCTGAAAAGCATTTTGCACGCATAAAAACTGGAAAAGTTGATTACTCAGTCCATTTCAATGCGAACGTGTAACTAAGCTTAATAGGGTTATTTATGCCATTGCGCACCATTTGGAAGTGGAGAGCATTGGTTTTGAGCACAATTCACGTGTCAGGGTCAAAAACACATTGTGGGTCAAAACATGCTTTTCTCGCTCTGAAAAGCATTTTGCACGCATAAAAACTGGAAAAGTTCATAACTCAGTCACTTTCAATGCAAACGTGTAACTGAGCTTAAATAGGGTTATTTATGCCATTGCGCACCATTTGGAAGTGGAGAGCATTTGTTTTGAGCAAAATTCACGTGTCAGGGTCAAAAACACATTTTTGGTCAAAAAGTGTTTTTCTCGCTCTGAAAAGCATTTTGCACGCATAAAAACTGGAAAAGTTGATTACTCAGTCCATTTCAATGCGAACGTGTAACTAAGCTTAATAGGGTTATTTATGCCAATGCGCACCATTTGCAAGTGGAGATCGTTGGTTTTGAGCATAATTCACGTGTTAGGGTCAAAAACACATTGTGGGTCAAAAAGTGTTTTTCTCGCTCTGAAAAGCATTTTGCACGCATAAAAACTGGAAAAGTGAATAACTCAGTCACTTTCAATGCAAACGTGTAACTGAGCTTAAATAGGGTTATTTATGCCATTGCGCACCATTTGGAAGTGGAGAGCATTTGTTTTGAGCAAAATTCACGTGTCAGGGTCAAAAACACATTTTTGGTCAAAAAGTGTTTTTCTCGCTCTGAAAAGCATTTTGCACGCATAAAAACTGGAAAAGTTGATTACTCAGTCCACTTCAATGCGAACGTGTAACTAAGCTTAAATAGGGTTATTTATGCCATTGAGCACCATTTGGAAGTGGAGAGTGTTGGTTTTGAGCATAATTCACGTGTTAGGGTCAAAAACACATTGTGGGTGAAAACATGCTTTTCTCGCTCTGAAAAGCATTTTGCACGCATAAAAACTGGAAAAGTTGATAACTCAATCCATTTCAATGCGAACGTGTAACTAAGCTTAAATAGGGTTATTTATGCCAATGCGCACCATTTGCAAGTGGAGATCGTTGGTTTTGAGCATAATTCACGTGTTAGGGTCAAAAACACATTGTGGGTCAAAAAGTGTTTTTCTCGCTCTGAAAAGCATTTTGCACGCATAAAAACTGGAAAAGTGAATAACTCAGTCACTTTCAATGCAAACGTGTAACTGAGCTTAAATAGGGTTATTTATGCCATTGCGAACCATTTGGAAGTGGAGAGCATTGGTTTTGAGCACAATTCACGTGTCAGGGTCAAAAACACATTGTGGGTCAAAACATGCTTTTCTCGCTCTGAAAAGCATTTTGCACGCATAAAAACTGGAAAAGTTCATAACTCAGTCACTTTCAATGCAAACGTGTAACTGAGCTTAAATAGGGTTATTTATGCCATTGCGCACCATTTGGAAGTGGAGGGCATTTGTTTTGAGCAAAATTCACATGTCAGGGTCAAAAACACATTTTTGGTCAAAAAGTGATTCTCTCGCTCTGAAAAGCATTTTGCACGCATAAAAACTGGAAAAGTTGATAACTCAGTCCCTTTCAATGCAAACGTGTAACTGAGCTTAAATAGGGTTATTTATGCCATTGCGCACCATTTGGAAGTGGAGAGCATTGGTTTTGAGCACAATTCAGGTGTCAGGGTCAAAACATGCTTTTCTCGCTCTGAAAAGCATTTTGCACGCATAAAAACTGGAAAAGTTGATAACTCAGTCACTTTCAATGCAAACGTGTAACTGAGCTTAAATAGGGTTATTTATGCCATTGCGCACCATTTGGAAGTGAAGAGCAGTTGTTTTGAGCACAATTCACGTGTCAGGGTCAAAAACACATTTTTGGTCAAAAAGTGATTCTCTCGCTCTGAAAAGCATTTTGCACGCATAAAAACTGGAAAAGTTCATAACTCAGTCCCTTTCAATGCAAACGTGTAACTAAGCTTAAATAGGGTTATTAATGCCATCGCGCACCATTTGGAAGTGGAGAGCGTTGGTTTTGAGCATATTCACGTGTTAGGGTCAAAAACACATTTTTGGTCAAAAAGTGCTTCTCTCGCTCTGAAAAGCATTTTGCACGCATAAAAACTGGAAAAGTTGATAACTCAGTCCCTTTCAATGCAAACGTGTAACTAAGCTTAAATAGGGTTATTTATGCCATCGCGCACCATTTGGAAGTGGAGAGCGTTGGTTTTGAGCATAATTCACGTGTTAGGGTCAAAAACACATTGTTGGTCAAAAAGTCCTTCTCTCGCTCTGAAAAGCATTTTGCACACATAAAAACTGGAAAAGTTCATAACTCAGTCCCTTTCAATGCAAACGTGTAACTAAGCTTAAATAGGGTTATTTATGCCATCGCGCACCATTTGGAAGTGGAGAGCGTTGGTTTTGATCATAATTCACGTGTTAGGGTCAAAAACACATTGTTGGTCAAAAAGTGCTTTTCTCGCTCTGAAAAGCATTTTGCACGCGTAAAAACTGGAAAAGTTGATAACTCAGTCCCTTTCAATGCAAACGTGTAACTGAGCTTAAATAGGGTTATTTATGCCAATGCGCACCATTTGCAAGTGGAGATCGTTGGTTTTGAGCATAATTCACGTGTTAGGGTCAAAAACACATTGTGGGTCAAAAAGTGTTTTTCTCGCTCTGAAAAGCATTTTGCACGCATAAAAACTGGAAAAGTGAATAACTCAGTCACTTTCAATGCAAACGTGTAACTGAGCTTAAATAGGGTTATTTATGCCATTGCGCACCATTTGGAAGTGGAGAGCATTGGTTTTGAGCACAATTCACGTGTCAGGGTCAAAAACACATTGTGGGTCAAAACATGCTTTTCTCGCTCTGAAAATCATTTTGCACACATAAAAACTGGAAAAGTGAATAACTCAGTCACTTTCAATGCAAACGTGTAACTGAGCTTAAATAGGGTTATTTATGCCATTGCGCACCATTTGGAAGTGGAGAGCATTGGTTTTGAGCACAATTCACGTGTCAGGGTCAAAAACACATTGTGGGTCAAAACATGCTTTTCTCGCTCTGAAAAGCATTTTGCACGCATAAAAACTGGAAAAGTTGATAACTCAGTCCATTTCAATGCGAACGTGCAACTAAGCTTAAATAGGGTTATTTATGCCATTGCGCACCATTTGGAAGTGGAGAGCGTTGGTTTTGAGCATAATTCACGTGTTAGGGTCAAAAACACATTGTGGGTCAAAAAGTGTTTTTCTCGCTCTGAAAAGCATTTTGCACGCATAAAAACTGGAAAAGTTGATTGCTCAGTCCATTTCAATGCAAACGTGTAACTAAGCTTAAATAGGGTTATTTATGCCATCGCGCACCATTTGGAAGTGGAGAGCGTTGGTTTTGAGCATAATTCACGTGTTAGGGTCAAAAACACATTGTGGGTCAAAACATGCTTTTCTCGCTCTGAAAAGCATTTTGCACACATAAAAACTGGAAAAGTGAATAACTCAGTCACTTTCAATGCAAACGTGTAACTGAGCTTAAATAGGGTTATTTATGCCATTGCGCACCATTTGGAAGTGGAGAGCATTGGTTTTGAGCACAATTCACGTGTCAGGGTCAAAAACACATTGTGGGTCAAAACATGCTTTTCTCGCTCTGAAAAGCATTTTGCACGCATAAAAACTGGAAAAGTTGATAACTCAGTCCCTTTCAATGCAAACGTGTAACTAGGCTTAAATAGGGTTAGTTATGCCATCGCGCACCATTTGGAAGTGGAGAGCGTTGGTTTTGAGCATAATTCACATGTTAGGGTCAAAAACACATTGTGGGTCAAAAAGTTTTTTTCTGGCTCTGAAAAGCATTTTGCACGCATAAAAACTGGAAAAGTTGATAACTCAGTCCATTTCAATGCAAACGTGTAACTGAGCTTAAATAGGGTTATTTATGCCATTGCGCACCATTTGGAAGTGGAGAGCGTTGGTTTTGAGCATAATTCACGTGGTAGGGTCAAAAACACATTGTGGGTCAAAAAGTGTTTTTCTCGCTCTGAAAAGCATTTTGCACGCATAAAAACTGGAAAAGTTGATTACTCAGTCCCTTTCAATGCAAACGTGTAACTAAGCTTAAATAGGGTTATTTATGCCATTGCATACCATTTGGAAGTAGAGAGCGTTGGTTTTGAGCATAATTCACGTGTTAGGGTCAAAAACACATTGTGGGTCAAAAAGTGTTTTTCTCGCTCTGAAAAGCATTTTGCACGCATAAAAACTGGAAAAGTTGATTGCTCAGTCCATTTCAATGCGAACGTGTAACTAAGCTTAAATAGGGTTATTTATGCCAATGCGCACCATTTGCAAGTGGAGATCGTTGGTTTTGAGCATAATTCACGTGTTAGGGTCAAAAACACATTGTGGGTCAAAAAGTGTTTTTCTCGCTCTGAAAAGCATTTTGCACGCATAAAAACTGGAAAAGTGAATAACTCAGTCACTTTCAATGCAAACGTGTAACTGAGCTTAAATAGGGTTATTTATGCCATTGCGCACCATTTGGAAGTGGAGAGCATTGGTTTTGAGCACAATTCACGTGTCAGGGTCAAAAACACATTGTGGGTCAAAACATGCTTTTCCCGCTCTGAAAAGCATTTTGCACGCATAAAAACTGGAAAAGTTCATAACTCAGTCACTTTCAATGCAAACGTGTAACTGAGCTTAAATAGGGTTATTTATGCCATTGCGCACCATTTGGAAGTGGAGAGCATTGGTTTTGAGCACAATTCACGTGTCAGGGTCAAAAACACATTGTGGGTCAAAACATGCTTTTCTCGCTCTGAAAAGCATTTTGCACGCATAAAAACTGGAAAAGTTGATAACTCAGTCCCTTTCAATGCAAACGTGTAACTAGGCTTAAATAGGGTTAGTTATGCCATCGCGCACCATTTGGAAGTGGAGAGCGTTGGTTTTGAGCATAATTCACATGTTAGGGTCAAAAACACATTGTGGGTCAAAAAGTTTTTTTCTGGCTCTGAAAAGCATTTTGCACGCATAAAAACTGGAAAAGTTGATAACTCAGTCCATTTCAATGCAAACGTGTAACTGAGCTTAAATAGGGTTATTTATGCCATTGCGCACCATTTGGAAGTGGAGAGCGTTGGTTTTGAGCATAATTCACGTGGTAGGGTCAAAAACACATTGTGGGTCAAAAAGTGTTTTTCTCGCTCTGAAAAGCATTTTGCACGCATAAAAACTGGAAAAGTTGATTACTCAGTCCCTTTCAATGCAAACGTGTAACTAAGCTTAAATAGGGTTATTTATGCCATTGCATACCATTTGGAAGTAGAGAGCGTTGGTTTTGAGCATAATTCACGTGTTAGGGTCAAAAACACATTGTGGGTCAAAAAGTGTTTTTCTCGCTCTGAAAAGCATTTTGCACGCATAAAAACTGGAAAAGTTGATTACTCAGTCCATTTCAATGCGAATGTGTAACTAAGCTTAAATAGGGTTATTTATGCCAATGCGCACCATTTGCAAGTGGAGATCGTTGGTTTTGAGCATAATTCACGTGTTAGGGTCAAAAACACATTGTGGGTCAAAAAGTGTTTTTCTCGCTCTGAAAAGCATTTTGCACGCATAAAAACTGGAAAAGTTGATTACTCAGTCCCTTTCAATGCAAACGTGTAACTAAGCTTAAATAGGGTTATTTATGCCATTGCATACCATTTGGAAGTAGAGAGCGTTGGTTTTGAGCATAATTCACGTGTTAGGGTCAAAAACACATTGTGGGTCAAAAAGTGTTTTTCTCGCTCTGAAAAGCATTTTGCACGCATAAAAACTGGAAAAGTTGATTACTCAGTCCATTTCAATGCGAACGTGTAACTAAGCTTAAATAGGGTTATTTATGCCAATGCGCACCATTTGCAAGTGGAGATCGTTGGTTTTGAGCATAATTCACGTGTTAGGGTCAAAAACACATTGTGGGTCAAAAAGTGTTTTTCTCGCTCTGAAAAGCATTTTGCACGCATAAAAACTGGAAAAGTGAATAACTCAGTCACTTTCAATGCAAACGTGTAACTGAGCTTAAATAGGGTTATTTATGCCATTGCGCACCATTTGGAAGTGGAGAGCATTGGTTTTGAGCACAATTCACGTGTCAGGGTCAAAAACACATTGTGGGTCAAAACATGCTTTTCTCGCTCTGAAAAGCATTTTGCACGCATAAAAACTGGAAAAGTTCATAACTCAGTCACTTTCAATGCAAACGTGTAACTGAGCTTAAATAGGGTTATTTATGCCATTGCGCACCATTTGGAAGTGGAGAGCATTTGTTTTGAGCAAAATTCACGTGTCAGGGTCAAAAACACATTTTTGGTCAAAAAGTGTTTTTCTCGCTCTGAAAAGCATTTTGCACGCATAAAAACTGGAAAAGTTGATTACTCAGTCCATTTCAATGCGAACGTGTAACTAAGCTTAATAGGGTTATTTATGCCATTGCGCACCATTTGGAAGTGGAGAGCATTGGTTTTGAGCACAATTCACGTGTCAGGGTCAAAAACACATTGTGGGTCAAAACATGCTTTTCTCGCTCTGAAAAGCATTTTGCACGCATAAAAACTGGAAAAGTTCATAACTCAGTCACTTTCAATGCAAACGTGTAACTGAGCTTAAATAGGGTTATTTATGCCATTGCGCACCATTTGGAAGTGGAGAGCATTTGTTTTGAGCAAAATTCACGTGTCAGGGTCAAAAACACATTTTTGGTCAAAAAGTGTTTTTCTCGCTCTGAAAAGCATTTTGCACGCATAAAAACTGGAAAAGTTGATTACTCAGTCCATTTCAATGCGAACGTGTAACTAAGCTTAATAGGGTTATTTATGCCAATGCGCACCATTTGCAAGTGGAGATCGTTGGTTTTGAGCATAATTCACGTGTTAGGGTCAAAAACACATTGTGGGTCAAAAAGTGTTTTTCTCGCTCTGAAAAGCATTTTGCACGCATAAAAACTGGAAAAGTGAATAACTCAGTCACTTTCAATGCAAACGTGTAACTGAGCTTAAATAGGGTTATTTATGCCATTGCGCACCATTTGGAAGTGGAGAGCATTTGTTTTGAGCAAAATTCACGTGTCAGGGTCAAAAACACATTTTTGGTCAAAAAGTGTTTTTCTCGCTCTGAAAAGCATTTTGCACGCATAAAAACTGGAAAAGTTGATTACTCAGTCCACTTCAATGCGAACGTGTAACTAAGCTTAAATAGGGTTATTTATGCCATTGAGCACCATTTGGAAGTGGAGAGTGTTGGTTTTGAGCATAATTCACGTGTTAGGGTCAAAAACACATTGTGGGTGAAAACATGCTTTTCTCGCTCTGAAAAGCATTTTGCACGCATAAAAACTGGAAAAGTTGATAACTCAATCCATTTCAATGCGAACGTGTAACTAAGCTTAAATAGGGTTATTTATGCCAATGCGCACCATTTGCAAGTGGAGATCGTTGGTTTTGAGCATAATTCACGTGTTAGGGTCAAAAACACATTGTGGGTCAAAAAGTGTTTTTCTCGCTCTGAAAAGCATTTTGCACGCATAAAAACTGGAAAAGTGAATAACTCAGTCACTTTCAATGCAAACGTGTAACTGAGCTTAAATAGGGTTATTTATGCCATTGCGAACCATTTGGAAGTGGAGAGCATTGGTTTTGAGCACAATTCACGTGTCAGGGTCAAAAACACATTGTGGGTCAAAACATGCTTTTCTCGCTCTGAAAAGCATTTTGCACGCATAAAAACTGGAAAAGTTCATAACTCAGTCACTTTCAATGCAAACGTGTAACTGAGCTTAAATAGGGTTATTTATGCCATTGCGCACCATTTGGAAGTGGAGGGCATTTGTTTTGAGCAAAATTCACATGTCAGGGTCAAAAACACATTTTTGGTCAAAAAGTGATTCTCTCGCTCTGAAAAGCATTTTGCACGCATAAAAACTGGAAAAGTTGATAACTCAGTCCCTTTCAATGCAAACGTGTAACTGAGCTTAAATAGGGTTATTTATGCCATTGCGCACCATTTGGAAGTGGAGAGCATTGGTTTTGAGCACAATTCAGGTGTCAGGGTCAAAACATGCTTTTCTCGCTCTGAAAAGCATTTTGCACGCATAAAAACTGGAAAAGTTGATAACTCAGTCACTTTCAATGCAAACGTGTAACTGAGCTTAAATAGGGTTATTTATGCCATTGCGCACCATTTGGAAGTGAAGAGCAGTTGTTTTGAGCACAATTCACGTGTCAGGGTCAAAAACACATTTTTGGTCAAAAAGTGATTCTCTCGCTCTGAAAAGCATTTTGCACGCATAAAAACTGGAAAAGTTCATAACTCAGTCCCTTTCAATGCAAACGTGTAACTAAGCTTAAATAGGGTTATTAATGCCATCGCGCACCATTTGGAAGTGGAGAGCGTTGGTTTTGAGCATATTCACGTGTTAGGGTCAAAAACACATTTTTGGTCAAAAAGTGCTTCTCTCGCTCTGAAAAGCATTTTGCACGCATAAAAACTGGAAAAGTTGATAACTCAGTCCCTTTCAATGCAAACGTGTAACTAAGCTTAAATAGGGTTATTTATGCCATCGCGCACCATTTGGAAGTGGAGAGCGTTGGTTTTGAGCATAATTCACGTGTTAGGGTCAAAAACACATTGTTGGTCAAAAAGTCCTTCTCTCGCTCTGAAAAGCATTTTGCACACATAAAAACTGGAAAAGTTCATAACTCAGTCCCTTTCAATGCAAACGTGTAACTAAGCTTAAATAGGGTTATTTATGCCATCGCGCACCATTTGGAAGTGGAGAGCGTTGGTTTTGATCATAATTCACGTGTTAGGGTCAAAAACACATTGTTGGTCAAAAAGTGCTTTTCTCGCTCTGAAAAGCATTTTGCACGCGTAAAAACTGGAAAAGTTGATAACTCAGTCCCTTTCAATGCAAACGTGTAACTGAGCTTAAATAGGGTTATTTATGCCAATGCGCACCATTTGCAAGTGGAGATCGTTGGTTTTGAGCATAATTCACGTGTTAGGGTCAAAAACACATTGTGGGTCAAAAAGTGTTTTTCTCGCTCTGAAAAGCATTTTGCACGCATAAAAACTGGAAAAGTGAATAACTCAGTCACTTTCAATGCAAACGTGTAACTGAGCTTAAATAGGGTTATTTATGCCATTGCGCACCATTTGGAAGTGGAGAGCATTGGTTTTGAGCACAATTCACGTGTCAGGGTCAAAAACACATTGTGGGTCAAAACATGCTTTTCTCGCTCTGAAAAGCATTTTGCACGCATAAAAACTGGAAAAGTTCATAACTCAGTCACTTTCAATGCAAACGTGTAACTGAGCTTAAATAGGGTTATTTATGCCATTGCGCACCATTTGGAAGTGGAGAGCATTTGTTTTGAGCAAAATTCACGTGTCAGGGTCAAAAACACATTTTTGGTCAAAAAGTGTTTTTCTCGCTCTGAAAAGCATTTTGCACGCATAAAAACTGGAAAAGTTGATTACTCAGTCCATTTCAATGCGAACGTGTAACTAAGCTTAATAGGGTTATTTATGCCAATGCGCACCATTTGCAAGTGGAGATCGTTGGTTTTGAGCATAATTCACGTGTTAGGGTCAAAAACACATTGTGGGTCAAAAAGTGTTTTTCTCGCTCTGAAAAGCATTTTGCACGCATAAAAACTGGAAAAGTGAATAACTCAGTCACTTTCAATGCAAACGTGTAACTGAGCTTAAATAGGGTTATTTATGCCATTGCGCACCATTTGGAAGTGGAGAGCATTGGTTTTGAGCACAATTCACGTGTCAGGGTCAAAAACACATTGTGGGTCAAAACATGCTTTTCTCGCTCTGAAAAGCATTTTGCACGCATAAAAACTGGAAAAGTTCATAACTCAGTCACTTTCAATGCAAACGTGTAACTGAGCTTAAATAGGGTTATTTATGCCATTGCGCACCATTTGGAAGTGGAGAGCATTTGTTTTGAGCAAAATTCACGTGTCAGGGTCAAAAACACATTTTTGGTCAAAAAGTGTTTTTCTCGCTCTGAAAAGCATTTTGCACGCATAAAAACTGGAAAAGTTGATTACTCAGTCCATTTCAATGCGAACGTGTAACTAAGCTTAATAGGGTTATTTATGCCAATGCGCACCATTTGCAAGTGGAGATCGTTGGTTTTGAGCATAATTCACGTGTTAGGGTCAAAAACACATTGTGGGTCAAAAAGTGTTTTTCTCGCTCTGAAAAGCATTTTGCACGCATAAAAACTGGAAAAGTGAATAACTCAGTCACTTTCAATGCAAACGTGTAACTGAGCTTAAATAGGGTTATTTATGCCATTGCGCACCATTTGGAAGTGGAGAGCATTGGTTTTGAGCAAAATTCACGTGTCAGGGTCAAAAACACATTTTTGGTCAAAAAGTGTTTTTCTCGCTCTGAAAAGCATTTTGCACGCATAAAAACTGGAAAAGTTGATTACTCAGTCCATTTCAATGCGAACGTGTAACTAAGCTTAAATAGGGTTATTTATGCCATTGCGCACCATTTGGAAGTGGAGAGTGTTGGTTTTGAGCATAATTCACGTGTTAGGGTCAAAAACACATTGTGGGTGAAAACATGCTTTTCTCGCTCTGAAAAGCATTTTGCACGCATAAAAACTGGAAAAGTTGATAACTCAGTCCATTTCAATGCGAACGTGTAACTAAGCTTAAATAGGGTTATTTATGCCATTGCATACCATTTGGAAGTAGAGAGCGTTGGTTTTGAGCATAATTCACGTGTTAGGGTCAAAAACACATTGTGGGTCAAAAAGTGTTTTTCTCGCTCTGAAAAGCATTTTGCACGCATAAAAACTGGAAAAGTGAATAACTCAGTCACTTTCAATGCAAACGTGTAACTGAGCTTAAATAGGGTTATTTATGCCATTGCGCACCATTTGGAAGTGGAGAGCATTTGTTTTGAGCAAAATTCACATGTCAGGGTCAAAAACACATTTTTGGTCAAAAAGTGATTCTCTCGCTCTGAAAAGCATTTTGCACGCATAAAAACTGGAAAAGTTGATAACTCAGTCCATTTCAATGCGAACGTGTAACTAAGCTTAAATAGGGTTATTTATGCCAATGCGCACCATTTGCAAGTGGAGATCGTTGGTTTTGAGCATAATTCACGTGTTAGGGTCAAAAACACATTGTGGGTCAAAAAGTGTTTTTCTCGCTCTGAAAAGCATTTTGCACGCATAAAAACTGGAAAAGTTGATAACTCAGTCCATTTCAATGCGAACGTGTAACTAAGCTTAAATAGGGTTATTTATGCCATTGCATACCATTTGGAAGTAGAGAGCGTTGGTTTTGAGCATAATTCACGTGTTAGGGTCAAAAACACATTGTGGGTCAAAAAGTGTTTTTCTCGCTCTGAAAAGCATTTTGCACGCATAAAAACTGGAAAAGTGAATAACTCAGTCACTTTCAATGCAAACGTGTAACTGAGCTTAAATAGGGTTATTTATGCCATTGCGCACCATTTGGAAGTGGAGAGCATTTGTTTTGAGCAAAATTCACGTGTCAGGGTCAAAAACACATTTTTGGTCAAAAAGTGTTTTTCTCGCTCTGAAAAGCATTTTGCACGCATAAAAACTGGAAAAGTTGATTACTCAGTCCACTTCAATGCGAACGTGTAACTAAGCTTAAATAGGGTTATTTATGCCATTGAGCACCATTTGGAAGTGGAGAGTGTTGGTTTTGAGCATAATTCACGTGTTAGGGTCAAAAACACATTGTGGGTGAAAACATGCTTTTCTCGCTCTGAAAAGCATTTTGCACGCATAAAAACTGGAAAAGTTGATAACTCAATCCATTTCAATGCGAACGTGTAACTAAGCTTAAATAGGGTTATTTATGCCAATGCGCACCATTTGCAAGTGGAGATCGTTGGTTTTGAGCATAATTCACGTGTTAGGGTCAAAAACACATTGTGGGTCAAAAAGTGTTTTTCTCGCTCTGAAAAGCATTTTGCACGCATAAAAACTGGAAAAGTGAATAACTCAGTCACTTTCAATGCAAACGTGTAACTGAGCTTAAATAGGGTTATTTATGCCATTGCGAACCATTTGGAAGTGGAGAGCATTGGTTTTGAGCACAATTCACGTGTCAGGGTCAAAAACACATTGTGGGTCAAAACATGCTTTTCTCGCTCTGAAAAGCATTTTGCACGCATAAAAACTGGAAAAGTTCATAACTCAGTCACTTTCAATGCAAACGTGTAACTGAGCTTAAATAGGGTTATTTATGCCATTGCGCACCATTTGGAAGTGGAGGGCATTTGTTTTGAGCAAAATTCACATGTCAGGGTCAAAAACACATTTTTGGTCAAAAAGTGATTCTCTCGCTCTGAAAAGCATTTTGCACGCATAAAAACTGGAAAAGTTGATAACTCAGTCCCTTTCAATGCAAACGTGTAACTGAGCTTAAATAGGGTTATTTATGCCATTGCGCACCATTTGGAAGTGGAGAGCATTGGTTTTGAGCACAATTCAGGTGTCAGGGTCAAAACATGCTTTTCTCGCTCTGAAAAGCATTTTGCACGCATAAAAACTGGAAAAGTTGATAACTCAGTCACTTTCAATGCAAACGTGTAACTGAGCTTAAATAGGGTTATTTATGCCATTGCGCACCATTTGGAAGTGAAGAGCAGTTGTTTTGAGCACAATTCACGTGTCAGGGTCAAAAACACATTTTTGGTCAAAAAGTGATTCTCTCGCTCTGAAAAGCATTTTGCACGCATAAAAACTGGAAAAGTTCATAACTCAGTCCCTTTCAATGCAAACGTGTAACTAAGCTTAAATAGGGTTATTAATGCCATCGCGCACCATTTGGAAGTGGAGAGCGTTGGTTTTGAGCATATTCACGTGTTAGGGTCAAAAACACATTTTTGGTCAAAAAGTGCTTCTCTCGCTCTGAAAAGCATTTTGCACGCATAAAAACTGGAAAAGTTGATAACTCAGTCCCTTTCAATGCAAACGTGTAACTAAGCTTAAATAGGGTTATTTATGCCATCGCGCACCATTTGGAAGTGGAGAGCGTTGGTTTTGAGCATAATTCACGTGTTAGGGTCAAAAACACATTGTTGGTCAAAAAGTCCTTCTCTCGCTCTGAAAAGCATTTTGCACACATAAAAACTGGAAAAGTTCATAACTCAGTCCCTTTCAATGCAAACGTGTAACTAAGCTTAAATAGGGTTATTTATGCCATCGCGCACCATTTGGAAGTGGAGAGCGTTGGTTTTGATCATAATTCACGTGTTAGGGTCAAAAACACATTGTTGGTCAAAAAGTGCTTTTCTCGCTCTGAAAAGCATTTTGCACGCGTAAAAACTGGAAAAGTTGATAACTCAGTCCCTTTCAATGCAAACGTGTAACTGAGCTTAAATAGGGTTATTTATGCCAATGCGCACCATTTGCAAGTGGAGATCGTTGGTTTTGAGCATAATTCACGTGTTAGGGTAAAAAACACATTGTGGGTCAAAAAGTGTTTTTCTCGCTCTGAAAAGCATTTTGCACGCATAAAAACTGGAAAAGTGAATAACTCAGTCACTTTCAATGCAAACGTGTAACTGAGCTTAAATAGGGTTATTTATGCCATTGCGCACCATTTGGAAGTGGAGAGCATTGGTTTTGAGCACAATTCACGTGTCAGGGTCAAAAACACATTGTGGGTCAAAACATGCTTTTCTCGCTCTGAAAAGCATTTTGCACGCATAAAAACTGGAAAAGTGAATAACTCAGTCACTTTCAATGCAAACGTGTAACTGAGCTTAAATAGGGTTATTTATGCCATTGCGCACCATTTGGAAGTGGAGAGCATTTGTTTTGAGCAAAATTCACATGTCAGGGTCAAAAACACATTTTTGGTCAAAAAGTGATTCTCTCGCTCTGAAAAGCATTTTGCACGCATAAAAACTGGAAAAGTTGATAACTCAGTCCATTTCAATGCGAACGTGTAACTAAGCTTAAATAGGGTTATTTATGCCAATGCGCACCATTTGCAAGTGGAGATCGTTGGTTTTGAGCATAATTCACGTGTTAGGGTCAAAAACACATTGTGGGTCAAAAAGTGTTTTTCTCGCTCTGAAAAGCATTTTGCACGCATAAAAACTGGAAAAGTTGATAACTCAGTCCATTTCAATGCGAACGTGTAACTAAGCTTAAATAGGGTTATTTATGCCATTGCATACCATTTGGAAGTAGAGAGCGTTGGTTTTGAGCATAATTCACGTGTTAGGGTCAAAAACACATTGTGGGTCAAAAAGTGTTTTTCTCGCTCTGAAAAGCATTTTGCACGCATAAAAACTGGAAAAGTGAATAACTCAGTCACTTTCAATGCAAACGTGTAACTGAGCTTAAATAGGGTTATTTATGCCATTGCGCACCATTTGGAAGTGGAGAGCATTTGTTTTGAGCAAAATTCACGTGTCAGGGTCAAAAACACATTTTTGGTCAAAAAGTGTTTTTCTCGCTCTGAAAAGCATTTTGCACGCATAAAAACTGGAAAAGTTGATTACTCAGTCCACTTCAATGCGAACGTGTAACTAAGCTTAAATAGGGTTATTTATGCCATTGAGCACCATTTGGAAGTGGAGAGTGTTGGTTTTGAGCATAATTCACGTGTTAGGGTCAAAAACACATTGTGGGTGAAAACATGCTTTTCTCGCTCTGAAAAGCATTTTGCACGCATAAAAACTGGAAAAGTTGATAACTCAATCCATTTCAATGCGAACGTGTAACTAAGCTTAAATAGGGTTATTTATGCCAATGCGCACCATTTGCAAGTGGAGATCGTTGGTTTTGAGCATAATTCACGTGTTAGGGTCAAAAACACATTGTGGGTCAAAAAGTGTTTTTCTCGCTCTGAAAAGCATTTTGCACGCATAAAAACTGGAAAAGTGAATAACTCAGTCACTTTCAATGCAAACGTGTAACTGAGCTTAAATAGGGTTATTTATGCCATTGCGAACCATTTGGAAGTGGAGAGCATTGGTTTTGAGCACAATTCACGTGTCAGGGTCAAAAACACATTGTGGGTCAAAACATGCTTTTCTCGCTCTGAAAAGCATTTTGCACGCATAAAAACTGGAAAAGTTCATAACTCAGTCACTTTCAATGCAAACGTGTAACTGAGCTTAAATAGGGTTATTTATGCCATTGCGCACCATTTGGAAGTGGAGGGCATTTGTTTTGAGCAAAATTCACATGTCAGGGTCAAAAACACATTTTTGGTCAAAAAGTGATTCTCTCGCTCTGAAAAGCATTTTGCACGCATAAAAACTGGAAAAGTTGATAACTCAGTCCCTTTCAATGCAAACGTGTAACTGAGCTTAAATAGGGTTATTTATGCCATTGCGCACCATTTGGAAGTGGAGAGCATTGGTTTTGAGCACAATTCAGGTGTCAGGGTCAAAACATGCTTTTCTCGCTCTGAAAAGCATTTTGCACGCATAAAAACTGGAAAAGTTGATAACTCAGTCACTTTCAATGCAAACGTGTAACTGAGCTTAAATAGGGTTATTTATGCCATTGCGCACCATTTGGAAGTGAAGAGCAGTTGTTTTGAGCACAATTCACGTGTCAGGGTCAAAAACACATTTTTGGTCAAAAAGTGATTCTCTCGCTCTGAAAAGCATTTTGCACGCATAAAAACTGGAAAAGTTCATAACTCAGTCCCTTTCAATGCAAACGTGTAACTAAGCTTAAATAGGGTTATTAATGCCATCGCGCACCATTTGGAAGTGGAGAGCGTTGGTTTTGAGCATATTCACGTGTTAGGGTCAAAAACACATTTTTGGTCAAAAAGTGCTTCTCTCGCTCTGAAAAGCATTTTGCACGCATAAAAACTGGAAAAGTTGATAACTCAGTCCCTTTCAATGCAAACGTGTAACTAAGCTTAAATAGGGTTATTTATGCCATCGCGCACCATTTGGAAGTGGAGAGCGTTGGTTTTGAGCATAATTCACGTGTTAGGGTCAAAAACACATTGTTGGTCAAAAAGTCCTTCTCTCGCTCTGAAAAGCATTTTGCACACATAAAAACTGGAAAAGTTCATAACTCAGTCCCTTTCAATGCAAACGTGTAACTAAGCTTAAATAGGGTTATTTATGCCATCGCGCACCATTTGGAAGTGGAGAGCGTTGGTTTTGATCATAATTCACGTGTTAGGGTCAAAAACACATTGTTGGTCAAAAAGTGCTTTTCTCGCTCTGAAAAGCATTTTGCACGCGTAAAAACTGGAAAAGTTGATAACTCAGTCCCTTTCAATGCAAACGTGTAACTGAGCTTAAATAGGGTTATTTATGCCAATGCGCACCATTTGCAAGTGGAGATCGTTGGTTTTGAGCATAATTCACGTGTTAGGGTAAAAAACACATTGTGGGTCAAAAAGTGTTTTTCTCGCTCTGAAAAGCATTTTGCACGCATAAAAACTGGAAAAGTGAATAACTCAGTCACTTTCAATGCAAACGTGTAACTGAGCTTAAATAGGGTTATTTATGCCATTGCGCACCATTTGGAAGTGGAGAGCATTGGTTTTGAGCACAATTCACGTGTCAGGGTCAAAAACACATTGTGGGTCAAAACATGCTTTTCTCGCTCTGAAAAGCATTTTGCACGCATAAAAACTGGAAAAGTTCATAACTCAGTCACTTTCAATGCAAACGTGTAACTGAGCTTAAATAGGGTTATTTATGCCATTGCGCACCATTTGGAAGTGGAGAGCATTTGTTTTGAGCAAAATTCACGTGTCAGGGTCAAAAACACATTTTTGGTCAAAAAGTGTTTTTCTCGCTCTGAAAAGCATTTTGCACGCATAAAAACTGGAAAAGTTGATTACTCAGTCCATTTCAATGCGAACGTGTAACTAAGCTTAATAGGGTTATTTATGCCAATGCGCACCATTTGCAAGTGGAGATCGTTGGTTTTGAGCATAATTCACGTGTTAGGGTCAAAAACACATTGTGGGTCAAAAAGTGTTTTTCTCGCTCTGAAAAGCATTTTGCACGCATAAAAACTGGAAAAGTGAATAACTCAGTCACTTTCAATGCAAACGTGTAACTGAGCTTAAATAGGGTTATTTATGCCATTGCGCACCATTTGGAAGTGGAGAGCATTGGTTTTGAGCACAATTCACGTGTCAGGGTCAAAAACACATTGTGGGTCAAAACATGCTTTTCTCGCTCTGAAAAGCATTTTGCACGCATAAAAACTGGAAAAGTTCATAACTCAGTCACTTTCAATGCAAACGTGTAACTGAGCTTAAATAGGGTTATTTATGCCATTGCGCACCATTTGGAAGTGGAGAGCATTTGTTTTGAGCAAAATTCACGTGTCAGGGTCAAAAACACATTTTTGGTCAAAAAGTGTTTTTCTCGCTCTGAAAAGCATTTTGCACGCATAAAAACTGGAAAAGTTGATTACTCAGTCCATTTCAATGCGAACGTGTAACTAAGCTTAATAGGGTTATTTATGCCAATGCGCACCATTTGCAAGTGGAGATCGTTGGTTTTGAGCATAATTCACGTGTTAGGGTCAAAAACACATTGTGGGTCAAAAAGTGTTTTTCTCGCTCTGAAAAGCATTTTGCACGCATAAAAACTGGAAAAGTGAATAACTCAGTCACTTTCAATGCAAACGTGTAACTGAGCTTAAATAGGGTTATTTATGCCATTGCGCACCATTTGGAAGTGGAGAGCATTGGTTTTGAGCAAAATTCACGTGTCAGGGTCAAAAACACATTTTTGGTCAAAAAGTGTTTTTCTCGCTCTGAAAAGCATTTTGCAAGCATAAAAACTGGAAAAGTTGATTACTCAGTCCATTTCAATGCGAACGTGTAACTAAGCTTAAATAGGGTTATTTATGCCATTGCGCACCATTTGGAAGTGGAGAGTGTTGGTTTTGAGCATAATTCACGTGTTAGGGTCAAAAACACATTGTGGGTGAAAACATGCTTTTCTCGCTCTGAAAAGCATTTTGCACGCATAAAAACTGGAAAAGTTGATTACTCAGTCCATTTCAATGCGAACGTGTAACTAAGCTTAATAGGGTTATTTATGCCAATGCGCACCATTTGCAAGTGGAGATCGTTGGTTTTGAGCATAATTCACGTGTTAGGGTCAAAAACACATTGTGGGTCAAAAAGTGTTTTTCTCGCTCTGAAAAGCATTTTGCACGCATAAAAACTGGAAAAGTGAATAACTCAGTCACTTTCAATGCAAACGTGTAACTGAGCTTAAATAGGGTTATTTATGCCATTGCGCACCATTTGGAAGTGGAGAGCATTTGTTTTGAGCAAAATTCACGTGTCAGGGTCAAAAACACATTTTTGGTCAAAAAGTGTTTTTCTCGCTCTGAAAAGCATTTTGCACGCATAAAAACTGGAAAAGTTGATTACTCAGTCCATTTCAATGCGAACGTGTAACTAAGCTTAAATAGGGTTATTTATGCCATTGCGCACCATTTGGAAGTGGAGAGTGTTGGTTTTGAGCATAATTCACGTGTTAGGGTCAAAAACACATTGTGGGTGAAAACATGCTTTTCTCGCTCTGAAAAGCATTTTGCACGCATAAAAACTGGAAAAGTTGATAACTCAGTCCATTTCAATGCGAACGTGTAACTAAGCTTAAATAGGGTTATTTATGCCATTGCATACCATTTGGAAGTAGAGAGCGTTGGTTTTGAGCATAATTCACGTGTTAGGGTCAAAAACACATTGTGGGTCAAAAAGTGTTTTTCTCGCTCTGAAAAGCATTTTGCACGCATAAAAACTGGAAAAGTGAATAACTCAGTCACTTTCAATGCAAACGTGTAACTGAGCTTAAATAGGGTTATTTATGCCATTGCGCACCATTTGGAAGTGGAGAGCATTTGTTTTGAGCAAAATTCACATGTCAGGGTCAAAAACACATTTTTGGTCAAAAAGTGATTCTCTCGCTCTGAAAAGCATTTTGCACGCATAAAAACTGGAAAAGTTGATAACTCAGTCCATTTCAATGCAAACGTGTAACTAAGCTTAAATAGGGTTATTTATGCCAATGCGCACCATTTGCAAGTGGAGATCGTTGGTTTTGAGCATAATTCACGTGTTAGGGTCAAAAACACATTGTGGGTCAAAAAGTGTTTTTCTCGCTCTGAAAAGCATTTTGCACGCATAAAAACTGGAAAAGTGAATAACTCAGTCACTTTCAATGCAAACGTGTAACTGAGCTTAAATAGGGTTATTTATGCCATTGCGAACCATTTGGAAGTGGAGAGCATTGGTTTTGAGCACAATTCACGTGTCAGGGTCAAAAACACATTGTGGGTCAAAACATGCTTTTCTCGCTCTGAAAAGCATTTTGCACGCATAAAAACTGGAAAAGTTGATAACTCAGTCCCTTTCAATGCAAACGTGTAACTGAGCTTAAATAGGGTTATTTATGCCATTGCGCACCATTTGGAAGTGGAGAGCATTGGTTTTGAGCACAATTCAGGTGTCAGGGTCAAAACATGCTTTTCTCGCTCTGAAAAGCATTTTGCACGCAT
This sequence comes from Micromesistius poutassou, assembly GCF_964030765.1. Classification (NCBI taxonomy): domain Eukaryota; kingdom Metazoa; phylum Chordata; class Actinopteri; order Gadiformes; family Gadidae; genus Micromesistius; species Micromesistius poutassou. The sequence continues at coordinate 18,951,340 of NC_140273.1, forward strand.
AAAAACTGGAAAAGTTGATAACTCAGTCACTTTCAATGCAAACGTGTAACTGAGCTTAAATAGGGTTATTTATGCCATTGCGCACCATTTGGAAGTGAAGAGCAGTTGTTTTGAGCACAATTCACGTGTCAGGGTCAAAAACACATTTTTGGTCAAAAAGTGATTCTCTCGCTCTGAAAAGCATTTTGCACGCATAAAAACTGGAAAAGTTGATAACTCAGTCTCTTTCAATGCAAACGTGTAACTAAGCTTAATAGGGTTATTTATGCCAATGCGCACCATTTGCAAGTGGAGATCGTTGGTTTTGAGCATAATTCACGTGTTAGGGTCAAAAACACATTGTGGGTCAAAAAGTGTTTTTCTCGCTCTGAAAAGCATTTTGCACGCATAAAAACTGGAAAAGTGAATAACTCAGTCACTTTCAATGCAAACGTGTAACTGAGCTTAAATAGGGTTATTTATGCCATTGCGCACCATTTGGAAGTGGAGAGCATTGGTTTTGAGCAAAATTCACGTGTCAGGGTCAAAAACACATTTTTGGTCAAAAAGTGTTTTTCTCGCTCTGAAAAGCATTTTGCACGCATAAAAACTGGAAAAGTTGATTACTCAGTCCATTTCAATGCGAACGTGTAACTAAGCTTAAATAGGGTTATTTATGCCATTGCGCACCATTTGGAAGTGGAGAGTGTTGGTTTTGAGCATAATTCACGTGTTAGGGTCAAAAACACATTGTGGGTGAAAACATGCTTTTCTCGCTCTGAAAAGCATTTTGCACGCATAAAAACTGGAAAAGTTGATAACTCAGTCCATTTCAATGCGAACGTGTAACTAAGCTTAAATAGGGTTATTTATGCCATTGCATACCATTTGGAAGTAGAGAGCGTTGGTTTTGAGCATAATTCACGTGTTAGGGTCAAAAACACATTGTGGGTCAAAAAGTGTTTTTCTCGCTCTGAAAAGCATTTTGCACGCATAAAAACTGGAAAAGTGAATAACTCAGTCACTTTCAATGCAAACGTGTAACTGAGCTTAAATAGGGTTATTTATGCCATTGCGAACCATTTGGAAGTGGAGAGCATTGGTTTTGAGCACAATTCACGTGTCAGGGTCAAAAACACATTGTGGGTCAAAACATGCTTTTCTCGCTCTGAAAAGCATTTTGCACGCATAAAAACTGGAAAAGTTGATAACTCAGTCCCTTTCAATGCAAACGTGTAACTGAGCTTAAATAGGGTTATTTATGCCATTGCGCACCATTTGGAAGTGGAGAGCATTGGTTTTGAGCACAATTCAGGTGTCAGGGTCAAAACATGCTTTTCTCGCTCTGAAAAGCATTTTGCACGCATAAAAACTGGAAAAGTTGATAACTCAGTCACTTTCAATGCAAACGTGTAACTGAGCTTAAATAGGGTTATTTATGCCATTGCGCACCATTTGGAAGTGGAGAGCATTGGTTTTGAGCACAATTCACGTGTCAGGGTCAAAAACACATTGTGGGTCAAAACATGCTTTTCTCGCTCTGAAAAGCATTTTGCACGCATGTAACGGTGCGGCTGCCCGTTACCACAGGCAGGGGACATAAACAGAACTGACACGGCGATTCAAAAGCACTCGTTTATTGGCACACATAAACATAACACTGCAACACTTTCATGACGCCACCTGCAACACACAAATACAAAATACATTAGAAGGGAGCCGGTCAGGGGACACGGTACAAACGTTGCATGAACAAAGACAAGGGGTTAAAACACTTACGTCGCGGTTGTGCGGGCTTCCGGGTGCCGGTGACTGCGGGAGAACCCGACGTAAAGTCCGGAAGAACATTTGTGCGTTGTGGGGGTGACGTCATACGGGCGAGATCAAGTGTGCGGGAGGAGAGGGGTGTTTTGGGGGACTTGGGGAATATTTAAGAGGTCAGGAAAGTGGTGTATGAGGATGGTCTGTAGACAAACATGTTTGGGGTGATATGTGTAACTAGGGGTGGGGTTAGGTATATCGAAATGGGTACTGGTAGACTTAATTGAATTAAAGGGGGATGGGTCAGGCCGGGTGTGTTATATTCAGGTCCAAATCACGTCGGGGCGGTAGAAGGGTCTCAGGTGAGCTGGTGGCAACACCTGGCTCCTGGACCAGCCAAGGGCTAAAGTAGTGCCGAAGTGGAGGACCGTTATTTTCTTTGAGTTTGGATTATTGAAGTTATGTTCAAGTTTAGTTAGTCATTGAGATTTTTTCTGGGTTCTGAGTTTGTTTTGTTTATTCATTTGTTTTTTTTGCCTCCTGACGGAAATTTTGTTACACTGAATAAACGGCTGTAACTACCTTCCCAACATCAGTTGCACTGCCTCCCTTCCTTCTACCACCGCAAGGCCAGCCTGGTAACAACGCATAAAAACTGGAAAAGTTCATAACTCAGTCACTTTCAATGCAAACGTGTAACTGAGCTTAAATAGGGTTATTTATGCCATTGCGCACCATTTGGAAGTGGAGAGCATTTGTTTTGAGCAAAATTCACGTGTCAGGGTCAAAAACACATTTTTGGTCAAAAAGTGTTTTTCTCGCTCTGAAAAGCATTTTGCACGCATAAAAACTGGAAAAGTTGATTACTCAGTCCATTTCAATGCGAACGTGTAACTAAGCTTAATAGGGTTATTTATGCCAATGCGCACCATTTGCAAGTGGAGATCGTTGGTTTTGAGCATAATTCACGTGTTAGGGTCAAAAACACATTGTGGGTCAAAAAGTGTTTTTCTCGCTCTGAAAAGCATTTTGCACGCATAAAAACTGGAAAAGTGAATAACTCAGTCACTTTCAATGCAAACGTGTAACTGAGCTTAAATAGGGTTATTTATGCCATTGCGCACCATTTGGAAGTGGAGAGCATTTGTTTTGAGCAAAATTCACGTGTCAGGGTCAAAAACACATTTTTGGTCAAAAAGTGTTTTTCTCGCTCTGAAAAGCATTTTGCACGCATAAAAACTGGAAAAGTTGATTACTCAGTCCATTTCAATGCGAACGTGTAACTAAGCTTAAATAGGGTTATTTATGCCATTGCGCACCATTTGGAAGTGGAGAGTGTTGGTTTTGAGCATAATTCACGTGTTAGGGTCAAAAACACATTGTGGGTGAAAACATGCTTTTCTCGCTCTGAAAAGCATTTTGCACGCATAAAAACTGGAAAAGTTGATAACTCAGTCCATTTCAATGCGAACGTGTAACTAAGCTTAAATAGGGTTATTTATGCCATTGCATACCATTTGGAAGTAGAGAGCGTTGGTTTTGAGCATAATTCACGTGTTAGGGTCAAAAACACATTGTGGGTCAAAAAGTGTTTTTCTCGCTCTGAAAAGCATTTTGCACGCATAAAAACTGGAAAAGTTGATAACTCAGTCCATTTCAATGCGAACGTGTAACTAAGCTTAAATAGGGTTATTTATGCCAATGCGCACCATTTGCAAGTGGAGATCGTTGGTTTTGAGCATAATTCACGTGTTAGGGTCAAAAACACATTGTGGGTCAAAAAGTGTTTTTCTCGCTCTGAAAAGCATTTTGCACGCATAAAAACTAGAAAAGTGAATAACTCAGTCACTTTCAATGCAAACGTGTAACTGAGCTTAAATAGGGTTATTTATGCCATTGCGAACCATTTGGAAGTGGAGAGCATTGGTTTTGAGCACAATTCACGTGTCAGGGTCAAAAACACATTGTGGGTCAAAACATGCTTTTCTCGCTCTGAAAAGCATTTTGCACGCATAAAAACTGGAAAAGTTGATAACTCAGTCCCTTTCAATGCAAACGTGTAACTGAGCTTAAATAGGGTTATTTATGCCATTGCGCACCATTTGGAAGTGGAGAGCATTGGTTTTGAGCACAATTCAGGTGTCAGGGTCAAAACATGCTTTTCTCGCTCTGAAAAGCATTTTGCACGCATAAAAACTGGAAAAGTTGATAACTCAGTCACTTTCAATGCAAACGTGTAACTGAGCTTAAATAGGGTTATTTATGCCATTGCACACCATTTGGAAGTGAAGAGCAGTTGTTTTGAGCACAATTCACGTGTTAGGGTCAAAAACACATTTTTGGTCAAAAAGTGATTCTCTCGCTCTGAAAAGCATTTTGCACGCATAAAAACTGGAAAAGTTGATAACTCAGTCCCTTTCAATGCAAACGTGTAACTAAGCTTAAATAGGGTTATTAATGCCATCGCGCACCATTTGGAAGTGGAGAGCGTTGGTTTTGAGCATATTCACGTGTTAGGGTCAAAAACACATTTTTGGTCAAAAAGTGATTCTCTCGCTCTGAAAAGCATTTTGCACGCATAAAAACTGGAAAAGTTGATAACTCAGTCCCTTTCAATGCAAACGTGTAACTAAGCTTAAATAGGGTTATTAATGCCATTGCGCACCATTTGGAAGTGGAGAGCATTGGTTTTGAGCACAATTCAGGTGTCAGGGTCAAAACATGCTTTTCTCGCTCTGAAAAGCATTTTGCACGCATAAAAACTGGAAAAGTTGATAACTCAGTCACTTTCAATGCAAACGTGTAACTGAGCTTAAATAGGGTTATTTATGCCATTGCGCACCATTTGAAAGTGGAGAGCATTGGTTTTGAGCACAATTCACGTGTCAGGGTCAAAAACACATTGTGGGTCAAAACATGCTTTTCTCGCTCTGAAAAGCATTTTGCACGCATGTAACGGTGCGGCTGCCCGTTACCACAGGCAGGGGACATAAACAGAACTGACACGGCGATTCAAAAGCACTCGTTTATTGGCACACATAAACATAACACTGCAACACTTTCATGACGCCACCTGCAACACACAAATACAAAATACATTAGAAGGGAGCCGGTCAGGGGACACGGTACAAACGTTGCATGAACAAAGACAAGGGGTTAAAACACTTACGTCGCGGTTGTGCGGGCTTCCGGGTGCCGGTGACTGCGGGAGAACCCGACGTAAAGTCCGGAAGAACATTTGTGCGTTGTGGGGGTGACGTCATACGGGCGAGATCAAGTGTGCGGGAGGAGAGGGGTGTTTTGGGGGACTTGGGGAATATTTAAGAGGTCAGGAAAGTGGTGTATGAGGATGGTCTGTAGACAAACATGTTTGGGGTGATATGTGTAACTAGGGGTGGGGTTAGGTATATCGAAATGGGTACTGGTAGACTTAATTGAATTAAAGGGGGATGGGTCAGGCCGGGTGTGTTATATTCAGGTCCAAATCACGTCGGGGCGGTAGAAGGGTCTCAGGTGAGCTGGTGGCAACACCTGGCTCCTGGACCAGCCAAGGGCTAAAGTAGTGCCGAAGTGGAGGACCGTTATTTTCTTTGAGTTTGGATTATTGAAGTTATGTTCAAGTTTAGTTAGTCATTGAGATTTTTTCTGGGTTCTGAGTTTGTTTTGTTTATTCATTTGTTTTTTTTGCCTCCTGACGGAAATTTTGTTACACTGAATAAACGGCTGTAACTACCTTCCCAACATCAGTTGCACTGCCTCCCTTCCTTCTACCACCGCAAGGCCAGCCTGGTAACAATTGGTGTCAGAAGTAACGGGAAAGCCTCAACAGGGGGCAGTGTAAAAGATGGGACCGAAAGTCAAGCCGGCCAAAGAAGGCGATTCCCGTTCCCAGCAGGAGGATGAAAGAGTGGATACCACCAGCACCAGGCCAACAGAGGGAGATGGAGCCTCAGGAACCGGAAGCCCAGCGGACGGAGTAGTGGCGGAGCTGGCGAGCATGATGAAGGCGATGCTACAGGCCCAAGAAGTGAGGGAAAGCAGATGGGAGAAAGTGGTACAGTCCCAGGATCAGCGCTGGAAGGCGATGAACCACCAATTCCAGCTACTCCAGGGTCAGGTGGGAGACATTCAAGGCAGTGAGTCGTCAAGAGCCAACACACCTCAGCAGCTGTCATCGATGGGAGACTCCAGAGAGACGAGGTTTAAGGATCCTAAGCTTCACCCGCTATCGAAGGAGGATGACATCGAACACTTCCTAGCCACGTTCGAGAGGGTGGCAGGGACCTGCAGGTGGCCGGAGTCCACATGGGCCATACGGCTGGTGCCTCTGCTCACCGGGAAGGCTCGCGGTGCATTCGTCGCCATGGATATGGAGGATACAGATGACTACACCCTGGTTAAGGAAGCCATTATGAAAAAGTACAATATAAGGCCCGAGACCTACCGACAGAGATTTCGCACATCAGAGATTTTGCCGGGTGAGACACCAAGAGAATTGTATGTCAGACTAAAAGAATACCTCCAGAAGTGGATCAGGCCAGAGAAGCATTCAGTGAAGGAGATCACAGAGATGATCATCCTGGAACAGTTCATGGATATGCTGAGCACGGATATGGCCATCTGGATCCGAGAGCATGACCCCAAGACGGCAGAGGAGGCAGCCAGGTTGGCAGAAGTGTTCCAGTCGGCTCGACTAGGCACCAGAGGCCCCAGCACAAGCCGGTGGAGCTCAGCCAGAGGGAAGTCTGATGGGGGTGATGAGAAGCGTGGTCAGTTTTATGGTAGGCCCACTAGTTATAATAGATGGCCAGAAGGTGCCAGACAGGACATTAACTGTTATCACTGTGGGAAACCAGGTCACACCAGACAAAACTGTCAGGAGAAGAAAACACAGGACACAAACATGTGCTATACACCGAGACCACACACACCACATACACAACGTACACCTGACGGCACAGGTCACTCAGTTCAGGTTTTGGTCAATGGAGAAGCGGCAAAAGCTCTTGTTGATACCGGCAGTTCACAAACACTGGTTCATCAAAGTCTAGTCCCGGGGGAGGAGTGTAGGGTACGACCCCCTGTTAAAGTATGCTGTGTCCATGGCGATGTTAAGAGTTACCCTACGGCTGAGATTTTTCTTACCGTGAGTGGCCAGACCTTTTTCATGTCTGTGGCTGTAGCACCCCAGCTGCCTTATAAAGTTGTGTTGGGGCATGATCTACCAATTTTATGTGATTTAATCCCCCAGGTTAAGCACTGTAATGCAGTCACGAGGGCCCAGAGGGCTAGTGAGATGAGGGCGCTCCCCTTTGCGGAGGATGAGTTGGTGCTGGACGTGGAGAGTAGAGGTGAGCGGAAGCATTTGTCAAGGCAGGAGAGACGCAGACAGAAAATGACAGTTGAAGCTGGTCAGGAGAAGCAAGAGTGGGCACAACCAAGCATGGCATTGGAGTTAGACATACCCACAAACATTGGGGAGTTGCAGAGGCAAGATAAGACCCTGGAGCTATGGTTTCAGAAAGCCACAGGGGGTGTCAAAGGGACACAGAACATGAGTAGTGTTATGCAGGAAGAACAGTATATTCTGAAGAATGATATCCTGTATCAAGTGAAAGGGGAGTGTGAGAACTTGGTGGTGCCCGGCCCGATAAGAGAGAGGGTGATGACCCTGGCCCATTCTATCCCATGGTCGGGACATCTGGGGAAATACAAAACACTGGCCAGAATAGGGAGCCGGTTTAGCTGGCCAAATATGTATACGGATGTATCCAAGTTTGTCCTTACATGTCCAGAGTGTCAGCTTACCTCAGGGAGAGCAGTCCCACGGGCACACCTACATTCTCTGCCAATCATTGACACACCGTTTGCACGCATTGGGATGGATATAGTTGGCCCACTAGAGAGAAGTAAAGGGGGGTACCGCTACATCTTAGTGTTGTGTGACTATGCCACTAGATACCCGGAAGCATTTCCTCTCAAGAACATCAAGGCAAGACAGGTGGCCAATTGCCTAGTGCAGCTATTTTCACGGGTGGGAGTGCCAAGAGAGGTATTGACTGATCAGGGCACAAATTTTCTGTCCACACTTCTGAGGCAGGTGTACAGTCTGTTGGGTATTAAAGGCATCAAGACCACGCCTTATCATCCCCAGACAGACGGGTTAGTGGAACGGTTTAACCGTACCCTCAAAACCATGCTCCGCCGCTTTGTGTCGCAGACCGGAAAAGATTGGGACGAGTGGCTGCCGTACCTCCTGTTTGCATACAGGGAAGTGCCACAGGCCTCCACAGGTTTCTCACCCTTTGAGCTTCTGTATGGTCGGCAAGTGAGAGGGCCTTTGGACCTGTTGAAGGAGCTCTGGGAGGGGCCCAAAGAAGAGAGTCAGAATGTGGCACTGTATGTCATCCAGATGAGGAGCCGGCTGGAAGAGATGTCTGCACTGGCGCATCAGAACATGGAGCTGGCACAGAAAAAACAGAAAACCTGGTATGATAGCAAAGCCAGAGAAAGGACCTTTGTGCCGGGCCAAAAGGTGCTGCTCCTACTGCCCACAGATGACAACAAACTCCTGGCTAAGTGGCATGGCCCCTATGAGATCACCAGGAGAGCGGGAGAGGTCACCTATGAGGTCCACATGCCAGAGCGGGGTAAGAAGAAGCAGACATTCCATGTTAACCTTTTGAAAGAATTCCATTCCAGAGGCCAAGTGGAGACGCTGTTTGTCCGGGCGGTGACTGAGGAAGAGGAGCCAGCGGAGCAGTTCTTCCCTGTTAAGACCACCTCACAGCAGGTGGACATTTCCCATCTGGAGGAAGACCAGCAGGATCAGGTAAAGGAGCTCTTGGACCCCAACCTGTTCCAGGAGAAACCTGGGCGTACGACGGCTGTGAAGCACGACATCATCCTGCAACCAGACGCATCCCCTCAGCGGAAGAGCTACCGGGTGCCAGAAAGGTTGGTGGGCGCCTTGCGGGAGGAGCTAGATGTCATGCTAGCGCTGGGAGTCGTAGAGCCGTCCTCCAGTGACTGGTGCAGCCCAGTGGTGCTAGTGCCGAAGCGAGATGGTACTATCAGATTCTGTATAGACTTCCGGCAAGTCAATACCCTCAGCAAGGTGGACCCTTACCCAATGCCCCGAATTGACGATCTGTTGGAACGCCTAGGGAAGGCAAAGTACATTTCGACGATCGATCTTTCTCGGGGGTATTGGCAGGTGCCACTGAGGGAGCGAGCAAAGGAGATCACGGCTTTCCGGACCCCTTTTGGCCTCTACCATTTTCGGGTAATGCCATTTGGGCTGCAGGGGGCGCCAGCCAGTTTCCAGAGGCTGATGGACACCATACTGGCCGGAGTCCATGAGTTTGCGGCAGCTTACCTGGATGATGTGGTGATTTACAGCAGCACCTGGCCGGATCATCTGCACCATCTTGAGCAGGTCTTTGGACGTATCCAGGAAGCAGGGCTGACCATAAATCCGAAGAAATGCGCCCTGGGCCAGAAAGAAGTCAGCTACCTGGGCTACGTGATCGGCGATGGTGTGATCCGACCACAGGTGGAGAAAGTGGAGGCCATGCGCAGTTGCACACCTCCGACCACAAAAAAGAAGGTGAGATCCTTTTTGGGCTTAGCAGGATGGTATCGGAGGTTTATTCCTAATTTTTCCGAGAGGGCTTCTCCCCTTTCTGATCTCACCAGAGCGGCGGCACCAAACAGAGTGGTCTGGACGGAGCAGTGCGAGTCAGCCTTCCAGGACCTGAAGGGCGCAGTCTGTGGCGACTCTGTCCTGCTGAGCCCAGACTTCGACAGGCCGTTCGTTGTCCAGACAGACGCCTCGGGGGTGGGGCTCGGTGCAGTCCTGCTTCAGGAGGTGGGCGGGTGCCGGAGGCCGGTTGCATACATCAGCCGAAAGCTGTTCCCCAGGGAGAGGCGGTACTCTGCGGTGGAGCTGGAGTGCCTGGCGATTAAGTGGGCCCTGGACTCCCTTAGGTATTACCTCCTGGGGAGACCGTTTCAGCTGGAGACCGACCACAGAGCACTTCAGTGGCTGGAGAGGATGCGTGACACCAACTCCCGGGTTACCAGGTGGTACCTGTCCCTCCAGCCATACAGATTCACGGTGACCTACCGGCCGGGGGCTACAAACCGAGTGGCGGATTTCCTTTCCCGCATCCCAGAAGAGGGGGATGATGGAGCGAACATGGAGCCTGGCGTGGAAGGGCCGGTACCTTCCCTGGGACGACAGGCGTCGTCTGTACGGGAGGGGGGAAATGTAACGGTGCGGCTGCCCGTTACCACAGGCAGGGGACATAAACAGAACTGACACGGCGATTCAAAAGCACTCGTTTATTGGCACACATAAACATAACACTGCAACACTTTCATGACGCCACCTGCAACACACAAATACAAAATACATTAGAAGGGAGCCGGTCAGGGGACACGGTACAAACGTTGCATGAACAAAGACAAGGGGTTAAAACACTTACGTCGCGGTTGTGCGGGCTTCCGGGTGCCGGTGACTGCGGGAGAACCCGACGTAAAGTCCGGAAGAACATTTGTGCGTTGTGGGGGTGACGTCATACGGGCGAGATCAAGTGTGCGGGAGGAGAGGGGTGTTTTGGGGGACTTGGGGAATATTTAAGAGGTCAGGAAAGTGGTGTATGAGGATGGTCTGTAGACAAACATGTTTGGGGTGATATGTGTAACTAGGGGTGGGGTTAGGTATATCGAAATGGGTACTGGTAGACTTAATTGAATTAAAGGGGGATGGGTCAGGCCGGGTGTGTTATATTCAGGTCCAAATCACGTCGGGGCGGTAGAAGGGTCTCAGGTGAGCTGGTGGCAACACCTGGCTCCTGGACCAGCCAAGGGCTAAAGTAGTGCCGAAGTGGAGGACCGTTATTTTCTTTGAGTTTGGATTATTGAAGTTATGTTCAAGTTTAGTTAGTCATTGAGATTTTTTCTGGGTTCTGAGTTTGTTTTGTTTATTCATTTGTTTTTTTTGCCTCCTGACGGAAATTTTGTTACACTGAATAAACGGCTGTAACTACCTTCCCAACATCAGTTGCACTGCCTCCCTTCCTTCTACCACCGCAAGGCCAGCCTGGTAACAACGCATAAAAACTGGAAAAGTTCATAACTCAGTCACTTTCAATGCAAACGTGTAACTGAGCTTAAATAGGGTTATTTATGCCATTGCGCACCATTTGGAAGTGGAGAGCATTTGTTTTGAGCAAAATTCACGTGTCAGGGTCAAAAACACATTTTTGGTCAAAAAGTGTTTTTCTCGCTCTGAAAAGCATTTTGCACGCATAAAAACTGGAAAAGTTGATTACTCAGTCCATTTCAATGCGAACGTGTAACTAAGCTTAATAGGGTTATTTATGCCAATGCGCACCATTTGCAAGTGGAGATCGTTGGTTTTGAGCATAATTCACGTGTTAGGGTCAAAAACACATTGTGGGTCAAAAAGTGTTTTTCTCGCTCTGAAAAGCATTTTGCACGCATAAAAACTGGAAAAGTGAATAACTCAGTCACTTTCAATGCAAACGTGTAACTGAGCTTAAATAGGGTTATTTATGCCATTGCGCACCATTTGGAAGTGGAGAGCATTTGTTTTGAGCAAAATTCACGTGTCAGGGTCAAAAACACATTTTTGGTCAAAAAGTGTTTTTCTCGCTCTGAAAAGCATTTTGCACGCATAAAAACTGGAAAAGTTGATTACTCAGTCCATTTCAATGCGAACGTGTAACTAAGCTTAAATAGGGTTATTTATGCCATTGCGCACCATTTGGAAGTGGAGAGTGTTGGTTTTGAGCATAATTCACGTGTTAGGGTCAAAAACACATTGTGGGTGAAAACATGCTTTTCTCGCTCTGAAAAGCATTTTGCACGCATAAAAACTGGAAAAGTTGATAACTCAGTCCATTTCAATGCGAACGTGTAACTAAGCTTAAATAGGGTTATTTATGCCATTGCATACCATTTGGAAGTAGAGAGCGTTGGTTTTGAGCATAATTCACGTGTTAGGGTCAAAAACACATTGTGGGTCAAAAAGTGTTTTTCTCGCTCTGAAAAGCATTTTGCACGCATAAAAACTGGAAAAGTGAATAACTCAGTCACTTTCAATGCAAACGTGTAACTGAGCTTAAATAGGGTTATTTATGCCATTGCGCACCATTTGGAAGTGGAGAGCATTTGTTTTGAGCAAAATTCACATGTCAGGGTCAAAAACACATTTTTGGTCAAAAAGTGATTCTCTCGCTCTGAAAAGCATTTTGCACGCATAAAAACTGGAAAAGTTGATAACTCAGTCCCTTTCAATGCAAACGTGTAACTGAGCTTAAATAGGGTTATTTATGCCATTGCGCACCATTTGGAAGTGGAGAGCATTGGTTTTGAGCACAATTCAGGTGTCAGGGTCAAAACATGCTTTTCTCGCTCTGAAAAGCATTTTGCACGCATAAAAACTGGAAAAGTTGATAACTCAGTCACTTTCAATGCAAACGTGTAACTGAGCTTAAATAGGGTTATTTATGCCATTGCGCACCATTTGGAAGTGAAGAGCAGTTGTTTTGAGCACAATTCACGTGTTAGGGTCAAAAACACATTTTTGGTCAAAAAGTGATTCTCTCGCTCTGAAAAGCATTTTGCACGCATAAAAACTGGAAAAGTTGATAACTCAGTCCCTTTCAATGCAAACGTGTAACTAAGCTTAAATAGGGTTATTAATGCCATCGCGCACCATTTGGAAGTGGAGAGCGTTGGTTTTGAGCATATTCACGTGTTAGGGTCAAAAACACATTTTTGGTCAAAAAGTGCTTCTCTCGCTCTGAAAAGCATTTTGCACGCATAAAAACTGGAAAAGTTGATAACTCAGTCCCTTTCAATGCAAACGTGTAACTAAGCTTAAATAGGGTTATTTATGCCATCGCGCACCATTTGGAAGTGGAGAGCGTTGGTTTTGAGCATAATTCACGTGTTAGGGTCAAAAACACATTGTTGGTCAAAAAGTCCTTCTCTCGCTCTGAAAAGCATTTTGCACGCATAAAAACTGGAAAAGTTCATAACTCAGTCCCTTTCAATGCAAACGTGTAACTAAGCTTAAATAGGGTTATTTATGCCATCGCGCACCATTTGGAAGTGGAGAGCGTTGGTTTTGAGCATAATTCACGTGTTAGGGTCAAAAACACATTGTTGGTCAAAAAGTGCTTTTCTCGCTCTGAAAAGCATTTTGCACGCATAAAAACTGGAAAAGTTGATAACTCAGTCCCTTTCAATGCAAACGTGTAACTGAGCTTAAATAGGGTTATTTATGCCATTGCGCACCATTTGGAAGTGGAGAGCGTTGGTTTTGAGCATAATTCACGTGGTAGGGTCAAAAACACATTGTGGGTCAAAAAGTGTTTTTCTCGCTCTGAAAAGCATTTTGCACACATAAAAACTGGAAAAGTTGATTACTCAGTCCCTTTCAATGCAAACGTGTAACTAAGCTTAAATAGGGTTATTTATGCCATTGCATACCATTTGGAAGTAGAGAGCGTTGGTTTTGAGCATAATTCACGTGTTAGGGTCAAAAACACATTGTGGGTCAAAAAGTGTTTTTCTCGCTCTGAAAAGCATTTTACACGCATAAAAACTGGAAAAGTTGATTACTCAGTCCATTTCAATGCGAACGTGTAACTAAGCTTAAATAGGGTTATTTATGCCATTGCGCACCATTTGGAAGTGGAGAGTGTTGGTTTTGAGCATAATTCACGTGTTAGGGTCAAAAACACATTGTGGGTGAAAACATGCTTTTCTCGCTCTGAAAAGCATTTTGCACGCATAAAAACTGGAAAAGTTGATAACTCAGTCCATTTCAATGCGAACGTGTAACTAAGCTTAAATAGGGTTATTTATGCCATTGCATACCATTTGGAAGTAGAGAGCGTTGGTTTTGAGCATAATTCACGTGTTAGGGTCAAAAACACATTGTGGGTCAAAAAGTGTTTTTCTCGCTCTGAAAAGCATTTTGCACGCATAAAAACTGGAAAAGTGAATAACTCAGTCACTTTCAATGCAAACGTGTAACTGAGCTTAAATAGGGTTATTTATGCCATTGCGAACCATTTGGAAGTGGAGAGCATTGGTTTTGAGCACAATTCACGTGTCAGGGTCAAAAACACATTGTGGGTCAAAACATGCTTTTCTCGCTCTGAAAAGCATTTTGCACGCATAAAAACTGGAAAAGTTGATAACTCAGTCCCTTTCAATGCAAACGTGTAACTGAGCTTAAATAGGGTTATTTATGCCATTGCGCACCATTTGGAAGTGGAGAGCATTGGTTTTGAGCACAATTCAGGTGTCAGGGTCAAAACATGCTTTTCTCGCTCTGAAAAGCATTTTGCACGCATAAAAACTGGAAAAGTTGATAACTCAGTCACTTTCAATGCAAACGTGTAACTGAGCTTAAATAGGGTTATTTATGCCATTGCGCACCATTTGGAAGTGAAGAGCAGTTGTTTTGAGCACAATTCACGTGTCAGGGTCAAAAACACATTTTTGGTCAAAAAGTGATTCTCTCGCTCTGAAAAGCATTTTGCACGCATAAAAACTGGAAAAGTTGATAACTCAGTCCCTTTCAATGCAAACGTGTAACTAAGCTTAAATAGGGTTATTAATGCCATCGCGCACCATTTGGAAGTGGAGAGCGTTGGTTTTGAGCATATTCACGTGTTAGGGTCAAAAACACATTTTTGGTCAAAAAGTGCTTCTCTCGCTCTGAAAAGCATTTTGCACGCATAAAAACTGGAAAAGTTGATAACTCAGTCCCTTTCAATGCAAACGTGTAACTAAGCTTAAATAGGGTTATTTATGCCATTGCGCACCATTTGGAAGTGGAGAGCATTGGTTTTGAGCACAATTCACGTGTCAGGGTCAAAAACACATTGTGGGTCAAAACATGCTTTTCTCGCTCTGAAAAGCATTTTGCACGCATGTAACGGTGCGGCTGCCCGTTACCACAGGCAGGGGACATAAACAGAACTGACACGGCGATTCAAAAGCACTCGTTTATTGGCACACATAAACATAACACTGCAACACTTTCATGACGCCACCTGCAACACACAAATACAAAATACATTAGAAGGGAGCCGGTCAGGGGACACGGTACAAACGTTGCATGAACAAAGACAAGGGGTTAAAACACTTACGTCGCGGTTGTGCGGGCTTCCGGGTGCCGGTGACTGCGGGAGAACCCGACGTAAAGTCCGGAAGAACATTTGTGCGTTGTGGGGGTGACGTCATACGGGCGAGATCAAGTGTGCGGGAGGAGAGGGGTGTTTTGGGGGACTTGGGGAATATTTAAGAGGTCAGGAAAGTGGTGTATGAGGATGGTCTGTAGACAAACATGTTTGGGGTGATATGTGTAACTAGGGGTGGGGTTAGGTATATCGAAATGGGTACTGGTAGACTTAATTGAATTAAAGGGGGATGGGTCAGGCCGGGTGTGTTATATTCAGGTCCAAATCACGTCGGGGCGGTAGAAGGGTCTCAGGTGAGCTGGTGGCAACACCTGGCTCCTGGACCAGCCAAGGGCTAAAGTAGTGCCGAAGTGGAGGACCGTTATTTTCTTTGAGTTTGGATTATTGAAGTTATGTTCAAGTTTAGTTAGTCATTGAGATTTTTTCTGGGTTCTGAGTTTGTTTTGTTTATTCATTTGTTTTTTTTGCCTCCTGACGGAAATTTTGTTACACTGAATAAACGGCTGTAACTACCTTCCCAACATCAGTTGCACTGCCTCCCTTCCTTCTACCACCGCAAGGCCAGCCTGGTAACAACGCATAAAAACTGGAAAAGTTCATAACTCAGTCACTTTCAATGCAAACGTGTAACTGAGCTTAAATAGGGTTATTTATGCCATTGCGCACCATTTGGAAGTGGAGAGCATTTGTTTTGAGCAAAATTCACGTGTCAGGGTCAAAAACACATTTTTGGTCAAAAAGTGTTTTTCTCGCTCTGAAAAGCATTTTGCACGCATAAAAACTGGAAAAGTTGATTACTCAGTCCATTTCAATGCGAACGTGTAACTAAGCTTAATAGGGTTATTTATGCCAATGCGCACCATTTGCAAGTGGAGATCGTTGGTTTTGAGCATAATTCACGTGTTAGGGTCAAAAACACATTGTGGGTCAAAAAGTGTTTTTCTCGCTCTGAAAAGCATTTTGCACGCATAAAAACTGGAAAAGTGAATAACTCAGTCACTTTCAATGCAAACGTGTAACTGAGCTTAAATAGGGTTATTTATGCCATTGCGCACCATTTGGAAGTGGAGAGCATTTGTTTTGAGCAAAATTCACGTGTCAGGGTCAAAAACACATTTTTGGTCAAAAAGTGTTTTTCTCGCTCTGAAAAGCATTTTGCACGCATAAAAACTGGAAAAGTTGATTACTCAGTCCATTTCAATGCGAACGTGTAACTAAGCTTAAATAGGGTTATTTATGCCATTGCGCACCATTTGGAAGTGGAGAGTGTTGGTTTTGAGCATAATTCACGTGTTAGGGTCAAAAACACATTGTGGGTGAAAACATGCTTTTCTCGCTCTGAAAAGCATTTTGCACGCATAAAAACTGGAAAAGTTGATAACTCAGTCCATTTCAATGCGAACGTGTAACTAAGCTTAAATAGGGTTATTTATGCCATTGCATACCATTTGGAAGTAGAGAGCGTTGGTTTTGAGCATAATTCACGTGTTAGGGTCAAAAACACATTGTGGGTCAAAAAGTGTTTTTCTCGCTCTGAAAAGCATTTTGCACGCATAAAAACTGGAAAAGTGAATAACTCAGTCACTTTCAATGCAAACGTGTAACTGAGCTTAAATAGGGTTATTTATGCCATTGCGCACCATTTGGAAGTGGAGAGCATTTGTTTTGAGCAAAATTCACATGTCAGGGTCAAAAACACATTTTTGGTCAAAAAGTGATTCTCTCGCTCTGAAAAGCATTTTGCACGCATAAAAACTGGAAAAGTTGATAACTCAGTCCCTTTCAATGCAAACGTGTAACTGAGCTTAAATAGGGTTATTTATGCCATTGCGCACCATTTGGAAGTGGAGAGCATTGGTTTTGAGCACAATTCAGGTGTCAGGGTCAAAACATGCTTTTCTCGCTCTGAAAAGCATTTTGCACGCATAAAAACTGGAAAAGTTGATAACTCAGTCACTTTCAATGCAAACGTGTAACTGAGCTTAAATAGGGTTATTTATGCCATTGCGCACCATTTGGAAGTGAAGAGCAGTTGTTTTGAGCACAATTCACGTGTTAGGGTCAAAAACACATTTTTGGTCAAAAAGTGATTCTCTCGCTCTGAAAAGCATTTTGCACGCATAAAAACTGGAAAAGTTGATAACTCAGTCCCTTTCAATGCAAACGTGTAACTAAGCTTAAATAGGGTTATTAATGCCATCGCGCACCATTTGGAAGTGGAGAGCGTTGGTTTTGAGCATATTCACGTGTTAGGGTCAAAAACACATTTTTGGTCAAAAAGTGCTTCTCTCGCTCTGAAAAGCATTTTGCACGCATAAAAACTGGAAAAGTTGATAACTCAGTCCCTTTCAATGCAAACGTGTAACTAAGCTTAAATAGGGTTATTTATGCCATCGCGCACCATTTGGAAGTGGAGAGCGTTGGTTTTGAGCATAATTCACGTGTTAGGGTCAAAAACACATTGTTGGTCAAAAAGTCCTTCTCTCGCTCTGAAAAGCATTTTGCACGCATAAAAACTGGAAAAGTTCATAACTCAGTCCCTTTCAATGCAAACGTGTAACTAAGCTTAAATAGGGTTATTTATGCCATCGCGCACCATTTGGAAGTGGAGAGCGTTGGTTTTGAGCATAATTCACGTGTTAGGGTCAAAAACACATTGTTGGTCAAAAAGTGCTTTTCTCGCTCTGAAAAGCATTTTGCACGCATAAAAACTGGAAAAGTTGATAACTCAGTCCCTTTCAATGCAAACGTGTAACTGAGCTTAAATAGGGTTATTTATGCCATTGCGCACCATTTGGAAGTGGAGAGCGTTGGTTTTGAGCATAATTCACGTGGTAGGGTCAAAAACACATTGTGGGTCAAAAAGTGTTTTTCTCGCTCTGAAAAGCATTTTGCACGCATAAAAACTGGAAAAGTTGATTACTCAGTCCCTTTCAATGCAAACGTGTAACTAAGCTTAAATAGGGTTATTTATGCCATTGCATACCATTTGGAAGTAGAGAGCGTTGGTTTTGAGCATAATTCACGTGTTAGGGTCAAAAACACATTGTGGGTCAAAAAGTGTTTTTCTCGCTCTGAAAAGCATTTTACACGCATAAAAACTGGAAAAGTTGATTACTCAGTCCATTTCAATGCGAACGTGTAACTAAGCTTAAATAGGGTTATTTATGCCATTGCGCACCATTTGGAAGTGGAGAGTGTTGGTTTTGAGCATAATTCACGTGTTAGGGTCAAAAACACATTGTGGGTGAAAACATGCTTTTCTCGCTCTGAAAAGCATTTTGCACGCATAAAAACTGGAAAAGTTGATAACTCAGTCCATTTCAATGCGAACGTGTAACTAAGCTTAAATAGGGTTATTTATGCCATTGCATACCATTTGGAAGTAGAGAGCGTTGGTTTTGAGCATAATTCACGTGTTAGGGTCAAAAACACATTGTGGGTCAAAAAGTGTTTTTCTCGCTCTGAAAAGCATTTTGCACGCATAAAAACTGGAAAAGTGAATAACTCAGTCACTTTCAATGCAAACGTGTAACTGAGCTTAAATAGGGTTATTTATGCCATTGCGAACCATTTGGAAGTGGAGAGCATTGGTTTTGAGCACAATTCACGTGTCAGGGTCAAAAACACATTGTGGGTCAAAACATGCTTTTCTCGCTCTGAAAAGCATTTTGCACGCATAAAAACTGGAAAAGTTGATAACTCAGTCCCTTTCAATGCAAACGTGTAACTGAGCTTAAATAGGGTTATTTATGCCATTGCGCACCATTTGGAAGTGGAGAGCATTGGTTTTGAGCACAATTCAGGTGTCAGGGTCAAAACATGCTTTTCTCGCTCTGAAAAGCATTTTGCACGCATAAAAACTGGAAAAGTTGATAACTCAGTCACTTTCAATGCAAACGTGTAACTGAGCTTAAATAGGGTTATTTATGCCATTGCGCACCATTTGGAAGTGAAGAGCAGTTGTTTTGAGCACAATTCACGTGTCAGGGTCAAAAACACATTTTTGGTCAAAAAGTGATTCTCTCGCTCTGAAAAGCATTTTGCACGCATAAAAACTGGAAAAGTTGATAACTCAGTCCCTTTCAATGCAAACGTGTAACTAAGCTTAAATAGGGTTATTAATGCCATCGCGCACCATTTGGAAGTGGAGAGCGTTGGTTTTGAGCATATTCACGTGTTAGGGTCAAAAACACATTTTTGGTCAAAAAGTGCTTCTCTCGCTCTGAAAAGCATTTTGCACGCATAAAAACTGGAAAAGTTGATAACTCAGTCCCTTTCAATGCAAACGTGTAACTAAGCTTAAATAGGGTTATTTATGCCATCGCGCACCATTTGGAAGTGGAGAGCGTTGGTTTTGAGCATAATTCACGTGTTAGGGTCAAAAACACATTGTTGGTCAAAAAGTGCTTTTCTCGCTCTGAAAAGCATTTTGCACGCATAAAAACTGGAAAAGTTGATAACTCAGTCCCTTTCAATGCAAACGTGTAACTGAGCTTAAATAGGGTTATTTATGCCATTGCGCACCATTTGGAAGTGGAGAGCGTTGGTTTTGAGCATAATTCACGTGGTAGGGTCAAAAACACATTGTGGGTCAAAAAGTGTTTTTCTCGCTCTGAAAAGCATTTTGCACGCATAAAAACTGGAAAAGTTGATTACTCAGTCCCTTTCAATGCAAACGTGTAACTAAGCTTAAATAGGGTTATTTATGCCATTGCATACCATTTGGAAGTAGAGAGCGTTGGTTTTGAGCATAATTCACGTGTTAGGGTCAAAAACACATTGTGGGTCAAAAAGTGTTTTTCTCGCTCTGAAAAGCATTTTACACGCATAAAAACTGGAAAAGTTGATTACTCAGTCCATTTCAATGCGAACGTGTAACTAAGCTTAAATAGGGTTATTTATGCCAATGCGCACCATTTGCAAGTGGAGATCGTTGGTTTTGAGCATAATTCACGTGTTAGGGTCAAAAACACATTGTGGGTCAAAAAGTGTTTTTCTCGCTCTGAAAAGCATTTTGCACGCATAAAAACTGGAAAAGTGAATAACTCAGTCACTTTCAATGCAAACGTGTAACTGAGCTTAAATAGGGTTATTTATGCCATTGCGCACCATTTGGAAGTGGAGAGCATTGGTTTTGAGCACAATTCACGTGTCAGGGTCAAAAACACATTGTGGGTCAAAACATGCTTTTCTCGCTCTGAAAAGCATTTTGCACGCATAAAAACTGGAAAAGTTCATAAATCAGTCACTTTCAATGCGAACGTGTAACTAAGCTTAATAGGGTTATTTATGCCAATGCGCACCATTTGCAAGTGGAGATCGTTGGTTTTGAGCATAATTCACGTGTTAGGGTCAAAAACACATTGTGGGTGAAAACATGCTTTTCTCGCTCTGAAAAGCATTTTGCACGCATAAAAACTGGAAAAGTTGATAACTCAGTCCATTTCAATGCGAACGTGTAACTAAGCTTAAATAGGGTTATTTATGCCATTGCATACCATTTGGAAGTAGAGAGCGTTGGTTTTGAGCATAATTCACGTGTTAGGGTCAAAAACACATTGTGGGTCAAAAAGTGTTTTTCTCGCTCTGAAAAGCATTTTGCACGCATAAAAACTGGAAAAGTGAATAACTCAGTCACTTTCAATGCAAACGTGTAACTGAGCTTAAATAGGGTTATTTATGCCATTGCGCACCATTTGGAAGTGGAGAGCATTTGTTTTGAGCAAAATTCACATGTCAGGGTCAAAAACACATTTTTGGTCAAAAAGTGATTCTCTCGCTCTGAAAAGCATTTTGCACGCATAAAAACTGGAAAAGTTGATAACTCAGTCCATTTCAATGCGAACGTGTAACTAAGCTTAAATAGGGTTATTTATGCCAATGCGCACCATTTGCAAGTGGAGATCGTTGGTTTTGAGCATAATTCACGTGTTAGGGTCAAAAACACATTGTGGGTCAAAAAGTGTTTTTCTCGCTCTGAAAAGCATTTTGCACGCATAAAAACTGGAAAAGTGAATAACTCAGTCACTTTCAATGCAAACGTGTAACTGAGCTTAAATAGGGTTATTTATGCCATTGCGAACCATTTGGAAGTGGAGAGCATTGGTTTTGAGCACAATTCACGTGTCAGGGTCAAAAACACATTGTGGGTCAAAACATGCTTTTCTCGCTCTGAAAAGCATTTTGCACGCATAAAAACTGGAAAAGTTCATAACTCAGTCACTTTCAATGCAAACGTGTAACTGAGCTTAAATAGGGTTATTTATGCCATTGCGCACCATTTGGAAGTGGAGAGCATTTGTTTTGAGCAAAATTCACATGTCAGGGTCAAAAACACATTTTTGGTCAAAAAGTGATTCTCTCGCTCTGAAAAGCATTTTGCACGCATAAAAACTGGAAAAGTTGATAACTCAGTCCCTTTCAATGCAAACGTGTAACTGAGCTTAAATAGGGTTATTTATGCCATTGCGCACCATTTGGAAGTGGAGAGCATTGGTTTTGAGCACAATTCAGGTGTCAGGGTCAAAACATGCTTTTCTCGCTCTGAAAAGCATTTTGCACGCATAAAAACTGGAAAAGTTGATAACTCAGTCACTTTCAATGCAAACGTGTAACTAAGCTTAAATAGGGTTATTAATGCCATCGCGCACCATTTGGAAGTGGAGAGCGTTGGTTTTGAGCATATTCACGTGTTAGGGTCAAAAACACATTTTTGGTCAAAAAGTGCTTCTCTCGCTCTGAAAAGCATTTTGCACGCATAAAAACTGGAAAAGTTGATAACTCAGTCCCTTTCAATGCAAACGTGTAACTAAGCTTAAATAGGGTTATTTATGCCATCGCGCACCATTTGGAAGTGGAGAGCGTTGGTTTTGAGCATAATTCACGTGTTAGGGTCAAAAACACATTGTTGGTCAAAAAGTCCTTCTCTCGCTCTGAAAAGCATTTTGCACGCATAAAAACTGGAAAAGTTCATAACTCAGTCCCTTTCAATGCAAACGTGTAACTAAGCTTAAATAGGGTTATTTATGCCATCGCGCACCATTTGGAAGTGGAGAGCGTTGGTTTTGAGCATAATTCACGTGTTAGGGTCAAAAACACATTGTTGGTCAAAAAGTGCTTTTCTCGCTCTGAAAAGCATTTTGCACGCATAAAAACTGGAAAAGTTGATAACTCAGTCCCTTTCAATGCAAACGTGTAACTAAGCTTAAATAGGGTTATTTATGCCATCGCGCACCATTTGGAAGTGGAGAGCGTTGGTTTTGAGCATAATTCACGTGTTAGGGTCAAAAACACATTTTTGGTCAAAAAGTGCTTCTCTCGCTCTGAAAAGCATTTTGCACGCATAAAAACTGGAAAAGTTGATAACTCAGTCCCTTTCAATGCAAACGTGTAACTAAGCTTAAATAGGGTTATTTATGCCATTGCGCACCATTTGGAAGTGGAGAGCGTTGGTTTTGAGCATAATTCACGTGTTAGGGTCAAAAACACATTGTTGGTCAAAAAGTCCTTCTCTCGCTCTGAAAAGCATTTTGCACGCATAAAAACTGGAAAAGTTCATAACTCAGTCCCTTTCAATGCAAACGTGTAACTAAGCTTAAATAGGGTTATTTATGCCATCGCGCACCATTTGGAAGTGGAGAGCGTTGGTTTTGAGCATATTCACGTGTTAGGGTCAAAAACACATTGTTGGTCAAAAAGTCCTTTTCTCGCTCTGAAAAGCATTTTGCACGCATAAAAACTGGAAAAGTTGATAACTCAGTCCCTTTCAATGCAAACGTGTAACTAAGCTTAAATAGGGTTATTTATGCCATCGCGCACCATTTGGAAGTGGAGAGCGTTGGTTTTGAGCATAATTCACGTGTTAGGGTCAAAAACACATTTTTGGTCAAAAAGTGCTTCTCTCGCTCTGAAAAGCATTTTGCACGCATAAAAACTGGAAAAGTTGATAACTCAGTCCCTTTCAATGCAAACGTGTAACTAAGCTTAAATAGGGTTATTTATGCCATTGCGCACCATTTGGAAGTGGAGAGCGTTGGTTTTGAGCATAATTCACGTGTTAGGGTCAAAAACACATTGTTGGTCAAAAAGTCCTTCTCTCGCTCTGAAAAGCATTTTGCACGCATAAAAACTGGAAAAGTTCATAACTCAGTCCCTTTCAATGCAAACGTGTAACTAAGCTTAAATAGGGTTATTTATGCCATCGCGCACCATTTGGAAGTGGAGAGCGTTGGTTTTGAGCATATTCACGTGTTAGGGTCAAAAACACATTGTTGGTCAAAAAGTCCTTTTCTCGCTCTGAAAAGCATTTTGCACGCATAAAAACTGGAAAAGTTAATAACTCAGTCACTTTCAATGCAAACGTGTAACTGAGCTTAAATAGGGTTATTTATGCCATTGCGCACCATTTGGAAGTGGAGAGCATTGGTTTTGAGCACAATTCACGTGTCAGGGTCAAAACATGCTTTTCTCGCTCTGAAAAGCATTTTGCACGCATAAAAACTGGAAAAGTTGATAACTCAGTCCCTTTCAATGCAAACGTGTAACTGAGCTTAAATAGGGTTATTTATGCCAATGCGCACCATTTGCAAGTGGAGATCGTTGGTTTTGAGCATAATTCACGTGTTAGGGTCAAAAACACATTGTGGGTCAAAAAGTGTTTTTCTCGCTCTGAAAAGCATTTTGCACGCATAAAAACTGGAAAAGTGAATAACTCAGTCACTTTCAATGCAAACGTGTAACTGAGCTTAAATAGGGTTATTTATGCCATTGCGAACCATTTGGAAGTGGAGAGCATTGGTTTTGAGCACAATTCACGTGTCAGGGTCAAAAACACATTGTGGGTCAAAACATGCTTTTCTCGCTCTGAAAAGCATTTTGCACGCATAAAAACTGGAAAAGTTCATAACTCAGTCACTTTCAATGCAAACGTGTAACTGAGCTTAAATAGGGTTATTTATGCCATTGCGCACCATTTGGAAGTGGAGAGCATTTGTTTTGAGCAAAATTCACATGTCAGGGTCAAAAACACATTTTTGGTCAAAAAGTGATTCTCTCGCTCTGAAAAGCATTTTGCACGCATAAAAACTGGAAAAGTTGATAACTCAGTCCCTTTCAATGCAAACGTGTAACTGAGCTTAAATAGGGTTATTTATGCCATTGCGCACCATTTGGAAGTGGAGAGCATTGGTTTTGAGCACAATTCAGGTGTCAGGGTCAAAACATGCTTTTCTCGCTCTGAAAAGCATTTTGCACGCATAAAAACTGGAAAAGTTGATAACTCAGTCACTTTCAATGCAAACGTGTAACTAAGCTTAAATAGGGTTATTAATGCCATCGCGCACCATTTGGAAGTGGAGAGCGTTGGTTTTGAGCATATTCACGTGTTAGGGTCAAAAACACATTTTTGGTCAAAAAGTGCTTCTCTCGCTCTGAAAAGCATTTTGCACGCATAAAAACTGGAAAAGTTGATAACTCAGTCCCTTTCAATGCAAACGTGTAACTAAGCTTAAATAGGGTTATTTATGCCATCGCGCACCATTTGGAAGTGGAGAGCGTTGGTTTTGAGCATAATTCACGTGTTAGGGTCAAAAACACATTGTTGGTCAAAAAGTCCTTCTCTCGCTCTGAAAAGCATTTTGCACGCATAAAAACTGGAAAAGTTCATAACTCAGTCCCTTTCAATGCAAACGTGTAACTAAGCTTAAATAGGGTTATTTATGCCATCGCGCACCATTTGGAAGTGGAGAGCGTTGGTTTTGAGCATAATTCACGTGTTAGGGTCAAAAACACATTGTTGGTCAAAAAGTGCTTTTCTCGCTCTGAAAAGCATTTTGCACGCATAAAAACTGGAAAAGTTGATAACTCAGTCCCTTTCAATGCAAACGTGTAACTAAGCTTAAATAGGGTTATTTATGCCATCGCGCACCATTTGGAAGTGGAGAGCGTTGGTTTTGAGCATAATTCACGTGTTAGGGTCAAAAACACATTTTTGGTCAAAAAGTGCTTCTCTCGCTCTGAAAAGCATTTTGCACGCATAAAAACTGGAAAAGTTGATAACTCAGTCCCTTTCAATGCAAACGTGTAACTAAGCTTAAATAGGGTTATTTATGCCATTGCGCACCATTTGGAAGTGGAGAGCGTTGGTTTTGAGCATAATTCACGTGTTAGGGTCAAAAACACATTGTTGGTCAAAAAGTCCTTCTCTCGCTCTGAAAAGCATTTTGCACGCATAAAAACTGGAAAAGTTCATAACTCAGTCCCTTTCAATGCAAACGTGTAACTAAGCTTAAATAGGGTTATTTATGCCATCGCGCACCATTTGGAAGTGGAGAGCGTTGGTTTTGAGCATATTCACGTGTTAGGGTCAAAAACACATTGTTGGTCAAAAAGTCCTTTTCTCGCTCTGAAAAGCATTTTGCACGCATAAAAACTGGAAAAGTTGATAACTCAGTCCCTTTCAATGCAAACGTGTAACTAAGCTTAAATAGGGTTATTTATGCCATCGCGCACCATTTGGAAGTGGAGAGCGTTGGTTTTGAGCATAATTCACGTGTTAGGGTCAAAAACACATTTTTGGTCAAAAAGTGCTTCTCTCGCTCTGAAAAGCATTTTGCACGCATAAAAACTGGAAAAGTTGATAACTCAGTCCCTTTCAATGCAAACGTGTAACTAAGCTTAAATAGGGTTATTTATGCCATTGCGCACCATTTGGAAGTGGAGAGCGTTGGTTTTGAGCATAATTCACGTGTTAGGGTCAAAAACACATTGTTGGTCAAAAAGTCCTTCTCTCGCTCTGAAAAGCATTTTGCACGCATAAAAACTGGAAAAGTTCATAACTCAGTCCCTTTCAATGCAAACGTGTAACTAAGCTTAAATAGGGTTATTTATGCCATCGCGCACCATTTGGAAGTGGAGAGCGTTGGTTTTGAGCATATTCACGTGTTAGGGTCAAAAACACATTGTTGGTCAAAAAGTCCTTTTCTCGCTCTGAAAAGCATTTTGCACGCATAAAAATTGGAAAAGTTAATAACTCAGTCACTTTCAATGCAAACGTGTAACTGAGCTTAAATAGGGTTATTTATGCCATTGCGCACCATTTGGAAGTGGAGAGCATTGGTTTTGAGCACAATTCACGTGTCAGGGTCAAAACATGCTTTTCTCGCTCTGAAAAGCATTTTGCACGCATAAAAACTGGAAAAGTTGATAACTCAGTCCCTTTCAATGCAAACGTGTAACTGAGCTTAAATAGGGTTATTTATGCCATTGCGCACCATTTGGAAGTGGAGAGCATTGGTTTTGAGCACAATTCACGTGTCAGGGTCAAAAACACATTGTGGGTCAAAACATGCTTTTCTCGCACTGAAAAGCATTTTGCAAGCATAAAAACTGGAAAAGTGAATAACTCAGTCACTTTCAATGCAAACGTGTAACTGAGCTTAAATAGGGTTATTTATGCCATTGCGCACCATTTGGAAGTGAAGAGCAGTTGTTTTGAGCACAATTCACGTGTCAGGGTCAAAAACACATTTTTGATCAAAAAGTGATTCTCTCGCTCTGAAAAGCATTTTGCACGCATAAAAACTGGAAAAGTTCATAACTCAGTCCCTTTCAATGCAAACGTGTAACTAAGCTTAAATAGGGTTATTTATGCCATCGCGCACCATTTGGAAGTGGAGAGCGTTGGTTTTGAGCATAATTCACGTGTTAGGGTCAAAAACACATTGTTGGTCAAAAAGTGCTTTTCTCGCTCTGAAAAGTATTTTGCACGCATAAAAACTGGAAAAGTTGATAACTCAATCCCTTTCAATGCAAACGTGTAACTAAGCTTAAATAGGGTTATTTATGCCATCGCGCACCATTTGGAATTGGAGAGCGTTGGTGTTACACATCCTCCGATGGTCGGAGGATCCCGGTGTAACATAGGACAGTGAATGTATGGATGAAAAGAAACCAATGTCACCAAAAGACTGCAATGAATCAGTTTAATTAACCACACAACGGACACAGGGCGGAGACAACACAAACCCCCTGAGCTATGCAGCGATCACTAAAGAAACGCCCCAAAACAACTAGCTATAATCAAAACAACCCCAGGACTAACCCCCTAAACTAATCCACTTTGCAGGCACCTTAATGCCTCAAAATACATGGAGTAGTGTCGCCGCTCTAACTGGTGTACTAATACAAGAGGTAACCTACGTGTGGTGAGGGACACAAATGTATACCTGCAGGTGTCTACCTAAGTTCCCTAACCTCTCCAACCCTGCGCCGGATAGATCTGCAAAACAGACAAAAGTTAACAAACACGTTGGTAAACGATCAAAACAAAAATGTGCCTAAACAACAAAGTACTAGCCAAGAAAGCACAGACTGAAACAGCAACCTGCACCAGTCTGAGACCTTCCACCTTCTCCCCCCCCGTGAAACCAAACTAACAAACATATATATATAGGGTGTGGGTGTGAGCTGATTGGTGGATGGCTTGATTGCCCTGGCTGATTTCCTGGCCTCAGCTGCAAGCAATGCAGGAAATCACTGCAGGCCCTCAGTGTGGACCTACTAACAGAGTGGGAAAAACACAGATGAGCCACAGGATCAGAACAAGTAAACACACAACAAAGCAAAACCCCACCACCCGTAACACTCCCCCCCTCAAATAGCAACCCCCGGTTGATACAAACTGGAGCATATCCGGAATAGCCTGTTTACTCAAGTCAAGGATCACACAATAACTGAGGGAATATGTTAAGTAACATAATCAAGCAACTTTTTCAACCGTATGATCAAATACATACATAATGTATAAATAAAAAACTTAATGCTTCGCTAAATGAACTATAAGCTAAACCTGTCCACACCGGGACAGTGCATCTGCAACCACATTGTCTTTGCCCTTTTTGTGGCGGATGACAAGGCGGTAGTTCTGCAGGAACAATGACCATCTCATTAACCTCCTGTTGTGATTATACATGCGATGTATAAAGACTAGAGGGTTGTGGTCCGTGTAGACCACAACTGGCACAGGACTGGATCCCACATACACATCGAAGAACTGCAAAGCTAACAGTAGAGCCAGGGTCTCCTGTTCTACTGTGGAATAACGCATCTGGCACTTGCTGAACTTCTTAGAGTAAAACCCAACAGGATGATCTAACACATGGTCGTCCGACTGAATCAGAACTGCACCAGCACCAATGCAGCTGGCATCTACTTCCAGTGCAAAGGGGCGGCTAAAATCAGGTGCACTAAGAACTGGGGCACTGCACAAAAGAGCCTTGCAGCTCTCAAAGGCCACCTGACATGAAGCCGTCCACTGAAAAGGAAGTTTTGGACTAACAAGGTCGGTTAAAGGAGCAGCAACAGAGGAGAGATTTCTACAGAAACCCCTGTAGTAGCCGGCCATTCCTAAAAACCGTCGCAACTCTCTCCTAGTGGAGGGGAGCGGAAATGAACTGATGGCAGCCAACTTTGTAGCAAGGGGGCGCACTTTGCCACCACCCACTTGCTTGCCCAAGTAGGTGACCGTCGCCTTCCCAAACTCGCATTTTGCCAGGTTGACTGTTAGGGAGGCATCAGCCAAACGTTGGAAAACTGCTTGGAGAGAGCACACATGTTCCTCCCACTCAGTAGAGTGAACAACCACATCATCCAGATATGCAGTGCAATTTGGAATGTCGCCAAGTACAATGTTAACCAACTTCTGGAAACAGGCAGGAGCATTTTTCAGGCCAAACGCCATTACAGTGTATTGCAAAAAGGTATCTGGTGTCACAAACGCTGAAATGTCAGAAGCACGAGCTGTGAGAGGGACCTGCCAATAACCCTTGAGCAGATCTAATTTTGTGACAAAGCAAGCGGAACCAATCGTGTCAACACAGTCGTCTATTCGCGGTAGTGGAAACGAGTCAGATACAGTGATATTATTTACCTTACGGTAATCAGTGCAAAAACGGAATGTCGAGTCTGGTTTTGGAACAAGTAGACAGGGACTACTCCACGGACTAGAGCTAGGTTTTGCTAGACCATGCTCCAGTAAATACTGAGTCTCCTGTCTCATAGCTGCCCTCTTGACAGCATTCACTCTGTAGGGATGTTGTTTTATTGGACGAGCATCACCAACATCTATGTCATGTTCCAGAACATTGGTGCGAGACGGACTGTCTCCGAATAGACACTTAAAATCCAAAATCAAAGACACTAAATCATGTCGCTGGCTGGCACTCAAATGTGGCATCAAACTCAAAAGGTCCTTCAACATCTCTGAGTTGGATAACCGAGGAGTTTGTTGCTGGAGTCTACGGGTATCTAAACCATCCTCATCACTATCCTGGATTTGAGAGCTAGGCACAGCAGCACCAACAGTAGCCACTGGAGGCACACTCACGGAACCGGAACTGTCTCTAACATGGTACAACTTCAACATGTTGAGATGACACACACGTGTTTTTCTCTTACGCTCTGGAGTTTTAATAACATAATCGGTTTCACTTAACTTCCTCTCCACAGCATAAGGACCTAAAAACCGAGCTGACATGGATGAACCCTGGATAGGTAACAAAACCAATACTTGGTCACCTGGTACTAGAGCACGGGAAATTGCTTTCTTGTCGTACCGCCTCTTCATGTTGCTCTGAACTCCAGACAAACTCTCTTTGGCTAGGCTACATGCTCCATGTAGCCGCTCACGGAAACGACTCACATAACTGAGGATGTTTACTTTTTTTGACAGACCATCACCAATGATTGAATCCTTGAGCACTTTCAGAGGCCCCCTCACAGTATGGCCAAACACTAGTTCGGCTGGGCTGAAACCTAGTGATTCCTGCACTGCTTCGCGGACTGCAAAAAGAGCCAACGGGACACCCTCGTCCCAGTCTTTTCCGTGCTCCAGGCAGTACTTACGCAGCACGGACTTGAGGGTACCATGCCATCTTTCCAAAGCGCCCTGCGACTCAGGGTGGTAAGCACTGGAGACACGATGAGTGATAGCTAGAGATTTTAAAACCTGCTCAAAGATGCCAGATAGAAAGTTAGTACCTTGATCAGTTTGTACTATCTTTGGCAGCCCGAATGTAGAGAAAAACTTGATCAGGGCCTTCACTACAGACTGCGATGTTACCTTTCTAAGAGGAATTGCTTCTGGGTACCTAGTAGCTATACACATCATAGTCAACAAGTACTGATTCCCACTTTTTGTTTTAGGGAGGGGACCTACACAATCAACTAGGACATGCTCAAAAGCCTCACCTACTGCTGGAATCGGGCGAAGTGGAGCAGGTTGGATAACCTGGTTTGGTTTTCCAACCACCTGACATATGGGACAAGTTCGACAAAAATGAGTCACATCCTTTTTCAGACCTGGCCAGAAAAAATGTCGGAGCACTCGATCATATGTCTTTGCCACTCCCAAATGACCCGCCCACACATTATCATGAGCCAGGGATAAAACTGACTGTCTGTGTTTTGATGGAATAACTACCTGAACCACAGCACTAGAATCACTATCACCATCACGGCGATCTCTCCACCTCCTCAACAGCAAACCATTTTCAATAAAATACATGGTGTCTTTGTTGTTAGTTGAGTCAGAGTTTTTAATGTTATTGAAAAACTTAGACAAACTAAGATCAGCTTTCTGTGCCCCTACGAGGCTGTCACGAGTCATAGGCAAATGTTTAACATCAAACACACTCTCTGGGTTTAATCTAGGTTTAGCCTCTTTACTATTTTCAGAATCATGACTGGGGAGAGAGGGTGAAAATGCCTGATCGCTTAGACCTTCAGCAAACACAGTGTCTGATAAATCAACTGCATCACCCAGCTTACGGGCCTGTGCGCGTGTAACGGCGCATACCGGAAACACATCAGGGTAGGATCGCCCAAGAACATCCGGCTGTGACACGTCAGGTTGATCTAACACCTCTAGAACAGGTGTAACCTTTCCACCGGCTATGTCGTTGCCTAACACAAATGTAACCCCTCGCATGGGCAATGAAGGACGAACACCAACTGAGAAATCACCACTCACTAAATCACAAGTCAGGTTCAGACGGTGCAGAGGTACAGAAATATAACTCATACCTATCCCCTGGACTAGTACGCTAGAGTGACATGAAGACTCTTCAGAGAAAGGCAAAACATCTGACAAAATAAATGATTTTGCTGCCCCTGTGTCACGCAGTATGCGCACTGGACATTTTCTGTCTGAGCCCAGGGAAACATAGCCATCCAACATGAATGGTGCATAGGTTGGATCAGGGCTTTCCCTTACACCTGATGTGACAACTAATGGACATAATCCGGTTGGCGAAGGAGAGCCTGCTTTGGTTGCTTCCCTGCGTTTACGCAAAGAACAGTTGGCTATGAGATGACCAACTTGGTGACAATAATGACACTCACGGAGTTCTGAACGTGGACCTGATTGAGGTTGGTATTTAGGTGTGAAGTTGGAATTAGCCACTATAGCTTTGTTTTTGTCCAAGCGCTCAGTCTTCTCCTGTTTATATGGGCCAGATGAACTGAAATGCTGCTTGTGAGTAAGTACAAACTCGTCAACTAAAACAGCAGCATCTGCTAGCTTGACAGGTTTTTGCTCATTCAGATACGTCACTACACGCTCGGACAAATTGTTTTTAAACTCCTCCATCAAAACCAATTCACAAACGGACTCAAAGTCAGATACCTCAGTAGCCTTTAGCCACCGGTAGAACAGTGTCTCTTTCTCACTAGCAAATTCAACAAAGGTTTTGTCATGGAATTTTCTGTAAGCACGAAAACGCTGTCTATACGCCTCAGGCACCAAACTATATGTTCGAAGCACAGCCGCTTTTAACACCTCATAATCCAGGCTATCAGTGAGAGGCAATTTATTCATCACCTCACGGGCCTTTCCTGTCAGTTTGCTCTGTAGCAAAGGTGCCCAAGCATCTTTAGGCCACTTAAAAGCGGTAGCAACTCTTTCAAAAGACTCAAAATATGCATCTATCTCATGTTCACGGAATTGGGGAACTAATGCTATGTGCCGACTAGCATCAAAAGGCTTATTTGGATAAGTAAGAGCGTCAGGCTGCGGAGTAATGGGAGACTTTTGGAAAAATTGACAATCAAGTCTCTTTTTTTCCAACTCAACCTCAAGCTTTTTCATCTCCACGGCATGTTGCATCTCAGCATCCAACTCAAGTTTGCGCATAGCCTCCCTGTGCCTGTAGTCAGCCGCTCTCTCCTTCTCCCTCTCCTCTGCCTCCAATTTTAAGCGGGCCAAACAAACCTTCAGTTTGGTACTTACTGAGACACTGGATACAGAGGAAGCTCGCGAGCTACCTGGAGTAGAAAGAGATTTTACCACCTGCTCTGCCCCTGGTGCCGCCTCAAATTTCACTTCAGAAGGATCAGGGGACCCAGTAAGTATTGCTTTTACAACTGCCCCCTCAATAGGCACACCCTTGTCCTTCAACAGAACTAGTACTGCCTCCTTTAACTGAGCCACAGTTTTAGCCCTAGACAACTCAACTCCAAAGTGAGCACCGATCTCACATAAATCTACCTTCCTACACTGGTCCAGCTCTTCTAAAGTGGGTGTGGCCAGAAAATCCTCAACATTGAAACCAGTAGCCATCTTGGTGCCCGGCAAACTACCAAACAGCCAGTGAAACCTATGTAATTACAAAGTTTTAAGCAATATCACCTAGCAAAAATTGTAGAGCATGGCCCTGTATACTTACCAAATGAATGGAGTTCTACTCCACTCCTAC
Organism: Micromesistius poutassou; assembly: GCF_964030765.1. Lineage (NCBI taxonomy): Eukaryota > Metazoa > Chordata > Actinopteri > Gadiformes > Gadidae > Micromesistius > Micromesistius poutassou. The sequence goes on from NC_140273.1 coordinate 18,984,083, forward strand.
TCCACTGCACCAAAACAGTAGCCAAAAAAAACAAAAAAACACTAAACTACAAAAACTAAACCCATTACCAGCCTGTGCCACTGAACTCAACATCCACACTTTCACCATCCAGTGGGACCACAAGGATCCCGGACGAGCCCCCAAATATGTTACACATCCTCCGATGGTCGGAGGACCCCGGTGTAACATAGGACAGTGAATGTATGGATGAAAAGAAACCAATGTCACCAAAAGACTGCAATGAATCAGTTTAATTAACCACACAACGGACACAGGGCGGAGACAACACAAACCCCCTGAGCTATGCAGCGATCACTAAAGAAACGCCCCAAAACAACTAGCTATAATCAAAACAACCCCAGGACTAACCCCCTAAACTAATCCCCTTTGCAGGCACCTTAATGCCTCAAAATACATGGAGTAGTGTCGCCGCTCTAACTGGTGTACTAATACAAGAGGTAACCTACGTGTGGTGAGGGACACAAATGTATACCTGCAGGTGTCTACCTAAGTTCCCTAACCTCTCCAACCCTGCGCCGGATAGATCTGCAAAACAGACAAAAGTTAACAAACACGTTGGTAAACGATCAAAACAAAAATGTGCCTAAACAACAAAGTACTAGCCAAGAAAGCACAGACTGAAACAGCAACCTGCACCAGTCTGAGACCTTCCACCTTCTCCCCCCCCCGTGAAACCAAACTAACAAACATATATATATAGGGTGTGGGTGTGAGCTGATTGGTGGATGGCTTGATTGCCCTGGCTGATTTCCTGGCCTCAGCTGCAAGCAATGCAGGAAATCACTGCAGGCCCTCAGTGTGGACCTACTAACAGAGTGGGAAAAACACAGATGAGCCACAGGATCAGAACAAGTAAACACAACAAAGCAAAACCCCACCACCCGTAACAGTTGGTTTTGAGCATAATTCACGTGTTAGGGTCAAAAACACATTGTTGGTCAAAAAGTGCTTCTCTCGCTCTGAAAAGCATTTTGCATGCATAAAAACTGGAAAAGTTGATAATTCAGTCCCTTTCAATGCAAACGTGTAACTAAGCTTAAATAGGGTTATTTATGCCATTGCGCACCATTTGGAAGTGGAGAGCATTGGTTTTCAGCACAATTCACGTGTCAGGGTCAAAACATGCTTTTCTCGCTCTGAAAAGCATTTTGCACGCATAAAAACTGGAAAAGTTGATAACTCAGTCACTTTCAATGCAAACGTGTAACTGAGCTTAAATAGGGTTATTTATGCCATCGCGCACCATTTGGAAGTGGAGAGCGTTGGTTTTGAGCATAATTCACGTGTTAGGGTCAAAAACACATTGTTGGTCAAAAAGTGCATTTCTCGCTCTGAAAAGCATTTTGCATGCATAAAAACTGGAAAAGTTGATAACTCAGTCCCTTTCAATGCAAACGTGTAACTAAGCTTAAATAGGGTTATTTATGCCATTGCGCACCATTTGGAAGTGGAGAGCGTTGGTTTTGAGCATAATTCACGTGTTAGGGTCAAAAACTCATTTTTGGTCAAAAAGTGCTTCTCTCGCTCTGAAAAGCATTTTGCATGCATAAAAACTGGAAAAGTTGATAATTCAGTCCCTTTCAATGCAAACGTGTAACTAAGCTTAAATAGGGTTATTAATGCCATCGCGCACCATTTGGAAGTGGAGAGCGTTGGTTTTGAGCATATTCACGTGTTAGGGTCAAAAACACATTGTTGGTCAAAAAGTGCTTTTCTCGCTCTGAAAAGCATTTTGCATGCAAAAAAACTGGAAAAGTTGATAACTCAGTCCCTTTCAATGCAAACGTGTAACTAAGCTTAAATAGGGTTATTTATGCCATTGCGCACCATTTGGAAGTGGAGAGCGTTGGTTTTGAGCATAATTCACGTGTTAGGGTCAAAAACACATTGTTGGTCAAAAAGTGCTTCTCTCGCTCTGAAAAGCATTTTGCACGCATAAAAACTGGAAAAGTTGATAACTCAGTCCCTTTCAATGCAAACGTGTAACTAAGCTTAAATAGGGTTATTTATGCCATCGCGCACCATTTGGAAGTGGAGAGCGTTGGTTTTGAGCATAATTCACGTGTTAGGGTCAAAAACACATTGTTGGTCAAAAAGTGCTTTTCTCGCTCTGAAAAGCATTTTGCATGCAAAAAAACTGGAAAAGTTGATAACTCAGTCCCTTTCAATGCAAACGTGTAACTAAGCTTAAATAGGGTTATTTATGCCATCGCGCACCATTTGGAAGTGGAGAGCGTTGGTTTTGAGCATAATTCACGTGTTAGGGTCAAAAACACATTGTTGGTCAAAAAGTGCTTCTCTCGCTCTGAAAAGCATTTTGCATGCATAAAAACTGGAAAAGTTGATAATTCAGTCCCTTTCAATGCAAACGTGTAACTAAGCTTAAATAGGGTTATTTATGCCATCGCGCACCATTTGGAAGTGGAGAGTGTTGGTTTTGAGCATATTCACGTGTTAGGGTCAAAAACACATTGTTGGTCAAAAAGTGCTTTTCTCGCTCTGAAAAGCATTTTGCATGCATAAAAACTGGAAAAGTTGATAACTCAGTCCCTTTCAATGCAAACGTGTAACTAAGCTTAAATAGGGTTATTTATGCCATCGCGCACCATTTGGAAGTGGAGAGTGTTGGTTTTGAGCATATTCACGTGTTAGGGTCAAAAACACATTGTTGGTCAAAAAGTGCTTTTCTCGCTCTGAAAAGCATTTTGCACGCATAAAAACTGGAAAAGTTGATAACTCAGTCCCTTTCAATGCAAACGTGTAACTAAGCTTAAATACGTTTGCATTGAAAGGGACTGAGTTATCAACTTTTCCAGTTTTTATGCGTGCAAAATGCTTTTCAGAGTGAGAGAAGCACTTTATGACCAACAATGTGTTTTTGACCCTGACACGTGAATTTTGCTCAAAACCAATGCTCTTCACTTCCAAATGGTGCGCAATGGCATGAATAACCCTATTTAAGCTTAGTTACACGTTTGCATTGAAAAGGACTGAGTTATCAACTTTTCCAGTTTTTTTGCGTGCAAAATGCTTTTCAGAGCGAGAGAAGGACTTTTTGACCAACAATGTCATCTCATCTCATCATCTCATCCTCATCCGCTTATCCGGGGTCGGGTCGCGGGGGCAGCAGCTCAAGCAGGGGGCCCCAGACTTCCCTTTCCCGGGCCACATTGACCAGCTCTGACAGGGGGATCCCGAGGCGTTCCCAGGCCAGTGTTGAGATATAATCTCTCCACCTAGTCCTGGGTCTTCCCCGAGGTCTCCTCCCCACTGGTCGTGCCTGGAACACCTCCCAAGGGAGGCGTCCAGTGGGCATCCTTACCAGATGCCCGAACCACCTCAACTGACTCCTTTCTAAGCAAAGGAGCAGCGGCTCTAATCCGAGTTCCTCCCGGATGACTGAACTTCTCACCCTATCCCTAAGGGAGAAACCAGCCACCCTCCTGAGAAAACTCATCTCGGCCGCTTGTATCCGCGATCTCGTCCTTTCGGTCATCACCCATCCCTCATGACCATAGGTGAGGGTAGGAACGAAGATCGACCGGTAGATCGAGAGCTTTGCCTTGCGGCTCAGCTCTCTTTTCGTCACAACAGTGCGGTAAAGCGAACGCAATACCGCCCCTGCTGCTCCGATTCTCCGGCCAATCTCCCGCTCCATTGTACCCTCACTCGCGAACAAGACCCAGAGGTACTTAAACTCCTTCACTTGGGCTAAGGACTCATTTCCTACCCGGTGAAGGCAATCCACCAGTTTCCCAGCCACTTCACACTCGGCCACCAGCCGATCCAGTGAGTGCTGAAGGTCGCAGGCCGATGATGCCATCAGGACCACATCATCTGCAAAGAGCAGTGATGAGATCCTCAGACCACCGAACTGCAACCCCTCCCCACCACGACTGCGCCTCGATATCCTGTCCATGAATATCACAAACAGGATTGGTGACAAGGCGCAGCCCTGGCGGAGGCCAACACCCACTAGGAACGGAACTGACTGGCTGCCGAAAACACAGCTCTCGCTTTGGGAGTACAGAGATTGGATGGCCCTGAGGAGTGAACCCCTTACCCTGTACTCCCTCAGCACCTCCCACAGTTTCTCCCGGGGGACCCGGTCATATGCCTTCTCCAAATCCACAAAACACATGTAGACCGGATGGGCATACTCCCAGGCCCCCTCCAGGATCCTTGCGAGAGTGAAGAGCTGATCCGCAGTTCCACGTCCAGGGCGGAAACCGCATTGTTCCTCTTCAATCTGAGGTTCGACAATCGGCCGAACCCTCCTTTCCAGCACCTTAGAGTAGACTTTCCCAGGGAGGCTGAGAAGTGTGATACCCCGGTAATTGGCACACACTCTCTGGTCCCCCTTTTTAAACAGGGGAACCACCACCCCGGTTTGCCACTCCTTTGGCACTGTACCAGACTCCCACGCAATGTTGAATAGGCGTGTCAACCAAGACAGCCCCTCAACACCCAGAGCTTTTAGCATTTCTGGCTGGATCTCATCAATCCCTGGGGCTTTGCCACTGCGGAGATGTTTAACTACCTCAGTGACTTCCACCAGGGAAATTGACGACGAAACACCATCAACCTCGAGCTCTGCCTCCATCATAGAGGACGTGTTAGTCGGATTCAGGAGTTCCTCAAAGTGTTCCTTCCAACGTTCGACTACCTCCTCAGTCGAGGTCAACAGAGTCCCACCCTTACTGTACACAGCTTGGATGTTTCCCCGTTTCCCCCTTCTGAGGTGTCGGATGGTCTTCCAGAAACACTTTGGTGCCGACCGAAAGTCCTTCTCCATGTCCTCTCCGAACTTCTCCCACACCCGCTGCTTAGCCTCCGACACGGCAGCGGCTGCCGCCCTTCGGGCCCGCCGGTACCCTGCAACTGCGTCAGGAGTCCTCCGGGATAACATACCCCGGAAGGCCTCCTTCTTCAGTCGGACGGCTTCCCTGACCACCGGTGTCCACCACGGTGTCCGAGGGTTACCGCCCCTTGAGGAACCTAAGACCCTGAGGCCACAGCTCGCCGCCGCAGCTTCAGCAATGGAGGCTTTGAACACCGCCCCCAACCTCCACAGGGATGCTAGAAAAGCTCCGCCGGAGGTGTGAGTTGAAGATCTCTAGGACGGGGGCCTCCTCCAGACGTTCCCAATTCACCCGCACTACCCGTTTGGGCTTACCAGGTCTGTCCAGCCTCTTCCCCCATTCCCTGATCCAACTCACCACCAGATGGTGGTCGGTTGACAGTTCCGCCCCTCTCTTCACCCGAGTGTCCAAAACATAAGGCCTCAGATCAGCTGACACGATCACGAAATCGATCATTGATCTTCGGCCTAGGGTACTCTGGTACCAGGTACACTTATGAGCACCCTTATGTTCAAACATGGTGTTCGTTATGGACAATCCATGACTAGCACAGAAGTCCAGTAACAAACGACCACTCGGGTTTAGATCAGGGAGGCCGTTCCTCCCCACCACGCCTCTCCAGGTGTCTCCATCGTTGCCCACGTGGACGTTGAAGTCTCCCAGCAGAACTACGGAGTCCCCTACCGGAGCCCCATACAGGACTCCATTCAGGGTCTCCAAGAAGGCCGAGTACTCTGAACTGCTGTTCGGTGCATACGCACAAACAACAGTCAGAGTTTTCCCCCCCACCACCCTTAGGCGTAGGGAGGCGACCCTCTCGTCCACCGGGGTAAACTCCAACACCACGGCGCTCAGCCGGGGATTTATGAGTATCCCCACACCCGCCCGGCGCCTCACGCCCTGGGCAACTCCAGAGAAGAATAGAGTCCAACCCCTATCCAGGAGTAAGGTACCAGAGCTGAGACTGTGCGTAGAGGTAAGCCCCACCAGATCTAACTGGTAGCGCTCCACCTCCCTCACAAGCTCCGGTTCCTTTCCCCACAGTGAGGTGACGTTCCACATCCCCAGAGCCAGCTTCTGCCGCTCGGGTCTGGTCCGTCGGGACCCCCGACTTTCACTGCCACCCATGTGGCAGCGCACCCGACCCCAGCGGGTCTCCCTGCAGGTGGTGGGCCCACAGGACACCAACAATGTGTTGGCCAACAATTTAAAGTACAGAATACAATGGGCCAAACGTGTTGGGATGCTGCAGCAGTTGTCTGATCACGATGGGATTCAGTATCTTTGATCACCATCAAAGATACTCAACCTGATTGATTGTGTTGCAAGTTTAAAATGCCTTTCTTTGTTTTTAATTAAATGTATGAATCTCTTGACGAAGGAAGGAACACAAAGATCCTAGGAGCGCCACACAGCATGAGGCCCTGGTTGTGTCCTGTCTGTGTTGTATCACTGCATCTTTCCACTAGAGGTCAGGCTTTTCTTTACAAGGCCAGTTTGTACAGCAATTGCTTAAAAGGCCCCTTTTAAACTACCAGGTGTAAGTGGGATTAGCAATACAAGCCGTTTCTAAATAAACCCTGAGTAGCTCTTGAATAGCGCTAGTCCTGCCGTGTAATTTCACCAAAACTTTGCTCAATGTTTAAAGCACCTTGTTTGTTTGCTATCTGATACTATGGAAGCTGTGTGTCCTCGGATACTTTGAGGCTACATTGAGGCTCTGCCGTCACAGAGTGGGACTCGGACCGATGGGTGGACCAGAATGCCATTGAAATTTTCCTCATCAAAATAACACATTTATTTCATCTAATTGAACCAATTTATACATTTTAGTTTTGATAGTTTAAAAACAGATCAGTTGATCAAAAGAACATCCACCAGTGTGAAAATGTCCTAACTGTGTCAACGCTACTGTACATCAATTTATAAATGATCCATAAACGCTGCCCTCAGTGGCCTCATGTCTCCCTGTGTGTCTCCTCTTGTGGCCTCATGTCTTCATGTCCTCATGCCTAGGGATGGGTATCGAAAACCGGTTCTTGTTGAGAACCGGTTCCGACTGTTTTGATTCCTTGGAATCGTTTGCCAGTTTTGCAAACGATTCCCTTATCGATTCCGAGCGGGCGCGAATGACGTCACAGAATGAAAAATGTTACTGGATGTTACTGGCCATTCTTGTATTTGCCACAGAATAACTTATCTTGTATTGTATGTTGTTAATTTCTACATACAAGAATATTTATTTTATTATTATTATACCTCAAGACAGTTTGTAAAGTCATCATGTTACTTCTAACTGAACTAAAGTTGATTCTAATTGACCTGTTTGTTCTCCTTTTTTCCAAATGAGAATCGATAAGAGAATCGATAAAGAACCGAATCGTTTAGCAGAATCGAAAATGGAATCGGAATCGCAAAAATCTTATCAATACCCATCCCTATGCCTCATGTCTCCCTCCCTCTCCTCTGTGTGCTGCATGTGACGTCTGTGTTTTAGCCACTTGTAAACCATAATGTGTACGGCCAAACTACATAATCTGAACTGAGCAATCCATCCGAATTGAGCATTAAGGTTTGCAGTGTAAACGAAGCCTTAGTTACATCACAAGTGGGAGTGTCCACCTTGATGTATGATGGGCAGATAAGCCTACCAGTTGCTACAGTCCACTGGGTAGACTGCACTTTATTTGTCCCCAAGGGGCAATTTAAAAGGGCGCATTACAGTAGCTTAAGGGACACAATCAACAAACATAAGCAGCACGCATAATGCACAATCAACCAACATACACAATTCACAGACACACTGCACCATCACACAGCACACATCGCACATCATCATTCAACACATAGTAGTAGTTTTAAAGTTTTTAAAGTGCTTCCTTAGTGCATATAGAAGGCAATTTTAAACATATGTTCATGAATCAGTGATCATTAATAAGCTGGACAGCCCTCGAGATGAATGTTGCCTTCATCCTCTGTGTCTGGCAACCCGGACAGCGGAGTCTGCGTCCTAAGGGGAGCCACTCAAACTCAGGAGACAGGATGTGAGAGGGGTCCTGAATAATCCTACGTGCTACCTTTACAGTCTGTTAGTCACATAGGGCAGTGAGAGTACGGACGGGCTGCTCAATAATTTTTGAGCAGACCTTAACCACACTCAACAGGCGGTTTCTGTTTTGCAGGGTGATGGAGTGGAACCAGCTAGTGAAAGAGAAGGTTATTACATTTTCAATTAATGCGTACTAGAATGTGGTGAGAATGTCTTTGTTAATCCCAAATGACTTCAGCTTCCTGAGTAGGTACTGTCTCTGATGGCACTTTTTAAGGATTTCCTCTGTGTTGGAGGAAAACCTTAGCAGGTTGTCGAAGGCTGTTCCCAGGTATTTGTATACCTCCACTATCTCCACTGGCTCCTGCTGGACGATAGTGGTGACTGCCTCAGCCAACTGTCTCTGTTTGGGTGAAAAGGTCACAATCACATCCTTGGTTTTGCTTATGTTAAGCTCAAGACAAGACCTTTCGCCATACTATAAAGTCCTGCAGGGCTGAGCTGTGATGTTGTGTATGGCTGGGAAGCAGAGACAGGAGGACTGTGTCATCAGCAAATCATGATCATTATCAAGTCATGATCAATCCAAAATACATCTGAGTGGACACTCAAGTCACTCACTAAGTCACAGGGCAGGTCCCATTTTGAAACGGCTTGTAATGGATAAACACACTCACACCTGGTGGTTAAATAGGGGCCCTTTTAATACTATACTAATACTATTAATACTCATACTACTCATACATCCACTAATGACAATTATACCTCAAAATTCAATCAAATCAAACATTTATTTAGCCTTTCCCCTATTGAAATGTACTTCTGCTCAATACATGTTTGTATTTATTGAAGGAAATAGGGAGAAAACCAGGAGCTTGGTCTGGACGGTTGTCTGTCTCTTCCTATGCTTTATAGATGTGACCAGATAGACGATCAGACAGGAAGAACAGAGTGTGTTGTTTGTCTGCTTCTTTAAGCTTTTACCCAGAAACCCACAAATGAAACTCTTCCACAAATGAAATTCAGCGGAAACCATTGTGGTTTCTGCAATGCTACTTTTTGAATTCACAGACACACGCATACACGCACGCATGCACAAACATTCATACACACAAAGACATCGATATGCACATAACCCCATGAACAAGAACAGACAAAATGTCCATGCACACACTATATTGACCAGGATGGGAGAGATGAGGAAGAGATCAAACTAACCCTGAACAAAGGGTTTCTGTGAAAGTACAAAAGCCTTTGCTTATTCAATAGGTTTATGACACTAAGGATCCAGGCTTTACTGCAATGGGTCAGCCAGTGAGCCACAGCAATATTAATTCCAGGTTTGCACCTGGCCAAAACTGCCATAGGGTAGGGGTTTGATTCCCTCTGGGGCTGCCCATGCTAAGAACATATCAAAACATGAATATGAACATGAACATGAAAACATATGAACATTTGCATTGTAAAAACAAAAGGGATGCCTTTATTAAAGTAGAAAATTAGAAATTCCAATTCTGGTTTGTCGCTATAACTGCAATTTTGTGGTTCAGAATTTGAATAAATGTAATTAAATCTAGAAACAGAATGAAACTCAGGTCATCTCGTTGTTCTGACAATCACACCTCACCGAATACGCAAAGAGATAACCGCAACATTTCCACATGGACAGCCAATCACAAGTTGTTTTTAATATCTCTGCCTTCAGTCAAAAGTAAAGTTCAGTGAAAGTATCAAATGTCTTTACTCCTCAGCAGATCATCAACATAAGCTGGATGTATGTCTTTCTTCCTGTTATCTTGGGTAAAATATTTATGTTTACATTTCTACTTCAATTATACAAGAGTTGTATATGATGTCCTGTGTAATGATTGTTTTGTATTTGGTGTTTTAAAATCACATTGATATAGCATCATATGTTGCTCCATATTGCTGCACATTTTATCTTATTACTAATTGAATATATTTTTAATTCTAGGTGCTGTTGTGTCCTGTCAGGACGTACTCTCTAACCCAGTAGTGGAGCTGACCGTGAGACCAGGAGAAAACGTTACTCTATACTGTGACTGTAAATTCCCGGCTAATGTAAATCTTGTTTGGTACAGGAACTGTTCTCATGAAAATCAGCCAACACTTACTCTGAATTGGAAGGACAGAGATCTTGGTATTTTTGATTATGTAGAGAATGGAAGCAATTTCTTCCATTTAAATATGAAGTGGAACGATTCGTCAAAGTCATTAAACTTACTGATTAAGAACATCACTGATTCTCACCTTGGTCTTTACTACTGTGGAACTGAAAAAACTCAAAACAAGACTAAATATATGGTAATATAATCACAAGGATTTGGTTTGGTAAGTGGACTTTTTTTGTGTTCAAATTCATTAATAGGAATTCTAATTATTATCATATGTCGGGATAATATGCAAATGTATTGTAATTTTTAAATATTGGCAGCTTATGGAGACATTTGTGCCACTACAAACTCCACATTTACAATTACTATGAATATCCTGCACTTTTAAGATAAAGTTCAGACAATTCTAGAGGCTAGAGAGTGTATTGATTCATTAAATGTTTAATTAATTCTGTTTTCTTCTATTATATGCAACATTTAAATGTATTAATTGATGAAAACATAAAACTAAATCAACCAGCATCCTTCAGCCAAGCTTTAGGCCCTTTCCCTCGAGGCGACTTACCCCCGGTAATGAGTTCACTGACGGGGAGAGGTGGGCTCTGATGGTTGTTTAGTGTGGGGGTCTAGAGACACGTCAATGTGGTTCTAGACCCCGGGCCTGACTGCGTCGTGTAGAGGGGACTGAGACTGAAATCGGCGATGACGGTGGGAACAGCCAATGGGACGAAACAAATGATCCACATAACGGATGAAGAGGACGTGTTCCCCTGAGATTTGAATTTTCAGTTGTCAGAGATGGAGCAGATAATGGGACAGTAGTCATCGTGTGTGTACCCCTGCATGCTCCCTGTTGACCACCACTGATTGTCAAGACCAGTCGTATAGTGTGTAACTGCCAAAGTCATTCCAACCTTTAATAGCCAATAGGGGGCGTTCAGGAGTTCTATCCTGAACAATGGTCAAACAAACAGAACTTCTATGAACCAAGATTGTAAAAAGGTAAGAACTAGCACTGCTGACTTGTACAAAATGATATGTCCTATGGTGCAGGTGCTGGAGACCCTGGTCCTGCTGGTCCAGACTGTGGACCGTGCTGGATGCTGCTGGTCACCCTCTGCCCCACCTCTGCTCTCCTCTCTTTGTTCCTCTACTTCCTCTGCAGTCACATGGGTAGAACATCATGTGCTTCTATTCACTGGAAGTCTTTCTGCACTTCATTTGATTGCGTTGTCTCTTGTAATTCTAACTCAGTCTGTGTTTCAGTTCGTGCCGGAAAAGACTGTGGCGTCTCTCAGGAAACGGGACCTTTAACACCGCAACATGAGGTATCTGATAGTACAGCTCTTCCATTAAATGATATAAACACCCTGTTCTATTAAGAAGTGTGCTCAGTAGTTGTACTGTCCTAATGTCACCTTGTGTCCGTCTCTCACACACAGGAGGAAAACTACAGCCGTGTGTTTTATGCTGTGTTGAAAACTCCACAACACAAAGGATCCCACAGCTTCTCCGCCCGCAGTACGAGTGGGATTTGAGAGGCGGATTGGTTAGGGTTCCACCACAACACACACAGCCCAACGCACACACATAGACTCACTCACACCAACACACAGACACACAGTCGCACACACAAACACACATGTTTGTATGTATTGTAATTCCCTTGTGGTTCTTGTTATTTTGATACCTTAAAGTCTATTCAACTTGGATTAATGTACAATGTTACACAAAAAACCTTGAAATATGCATTTGTATATCATTTTAGACCCAAAAGTAACCTGTCTATTATATGTTTTGATCACATGTATGAATAAATAAATAAAATCTAAAGATGTTGCATGAATAATCTCTTTCATACTTAATTTGAGTCTTAATGAAATGCCTAGACTCGTAAGAATCTCTATGGGATAGATTATATCCTGAAAATCAATATTGAGCAATATTTGACATCTCTCCTGCTGCCTTGGATCTACGATGAAGAAATATGAAGCCTTTGCAGGATTGTGTTCTGATGAGACACGTCTGAATACAACAGTGTCAGTACAGCACAGTATAGCTTCTTACCATGGATGGTTCTTACCTGGATGAGTTAAAACACCAGAACTAGGAAGTTAAGGAAAATTAGCAACTGGTTGAAGCGGTTCTGGAACCTGATTTCCTGAGTTCTATTTCTTGAGTCAGGTGTTGTCTGATAAACTCTGGGGTCTTTAGTGGCTGGAGTTGGTACAGAGTCAAGATGTTAAACAAAATGAGTGCTCAGTTGTTGCTATTTTAATCTTAATCAATTTATTTTGATACAATGGGCTTACAATATATCTAACAATAATCTATATATACATACGTAGGCACTGACAGTCAATTAATCCAGGAAATTTTCACCAAAAAATGTTTTACTCGTGTTCCCCGCTGTGGGAAAATCTTTAAATATGGATACAACTCAAGCCCCTAGAGGTTGGAAAATATAGTGAGACGCGCATAGTGTAGGTTAACTCAAGGAAAGTCAATGTAGACTGGTTAATATTGGTCAAAAGAAGTACCATCATATTATTGAGGAACCTTGAACACGTTGCACATTGGTGCAGTAATGTGTCATACTCATTTCTTCACAACAGACCTAAACACATTGAAATAATGTCTTCTTGGAATAAAAAGCTGAAAAAATACAAAAATCCTAGGAGCCACAGCATGAGGCCCTGGTTGTGTCCTGTCTGTGTTGCATCACTGCATCTTTCCACTAGAGGTCAGGCTTTTCTTAACGAGGCCAGTTTGTACAGCAATGGCTTAAAAGGCCCCTATTCAACTCCCAGGTGTGAATGTGATTAGCCATACAAGACGTTCAAAATAAACCCGCCCTGTGACGCTGGCATCTTTACACAGCTGGAAAAAGTGGGCAAAATCACATCTGATCTTCTCAATTCAGGATATTTCTGTTGCCTGCAAGACCTAGTGGTTCAGAATGTGGTGGAAAGACAGTTTTTGAGATAGGAAGGTCCTACCGCCCTGAAACTTGAATACCTTATTCTAGGGCATAACTGGGACCCCCACACCGAAACTTGGCCCAGTCGGACGCCGAGGGCATGGAGGGGGGGGGGTCTGAGGTTTAGGGTTAGGGTTAGGGTTAGGGTTAGGGCTGGCTTTTTCCCAGAGACCCACAATTTTCACAGAGTAATCCCAAGATGCACCCTGGCTAAAGGTCTAATGGCCACTGAAGTCAGCAGACATTTTATTGTCAAAACAAAGTTCATTGATGTCCCCTCACAACTGGGGTGTCATTACCTCGGCGGCACTCGTGGAGGCGCTGTTTAGTCTGGCGCCAGCCTATGACCATAACGTATGAGTAAGTTTAATAGAGTGGCGAAGTCACGCCCCTTCCGGTAGAGCCCACGGGACCTCTGAAATCGAAAAATATGAATGGGCTTCAATGGAGAGAAAGTAATTATTTTCTGGTCCCAGTCTTTATATGCCTATGAGGTTTACAATATATATTATATATATCATATATATATAAATATACAATTATTTAGTTATAATATTATAAGTAGACCATAGCTTTTATTCAATTCAACAAGATCTGTATCTGACCATTGACCATCCTCCTTGCTTCAAGGAAGTCTGGTGGTCTCCGTATATAATAAATAAATAAATAAATAAATAAATACATTTATTGATTTATTTATTACACGGCTCTTCTCTATAGAGTGGCGAAGTCACGCCCCTTCAGGTAGAGCCCATGGGACCTATGGGATCGAAAAATATGAATGGGTTTCAATGGAGAGAAAGTAATTATTTTCGAGTCCCAGTCTTTATATGCCCTGGATTACACATATGTTGTTTGTGGATTTAAATGATAATTTTACATGCCAAGAAAACAATGTTCGAGAAGAAGTTTGATAATGTTAGGTTTTGTGTGAGGCCACTTTGTGAACTACAGCTCTTCGCTGCTGTCGACGCGAATAATATAACGTCACCACCACTCTGGTGGCTTAACGTCGTTAACGTGGTTTGGAGCCGATCTATGAATGAATGTTATGTTACAATGAATGTTTATGTTTGAACTCATGAAGTCGTTTGCAACGTGGAACCTAGAATCAATATTTCCGGGATAATAATAGCCTATATAGCCTAATATAATATATAAAACAGAAAATTAAATAATGGCCAGGTCGTGTGGTCGATGGGAACCATAGCGTTATAGATGCCTGCCCTACATATTTATATATGTATTTATTTATTTAAGGGGGGGGGGGGGGGGGGGGGGGGTCTATCGCCATAGAACACCATCAACACCACCCAGTATAACACCATCAACACCACCAAGTAGAACACCATCAACACCACCCAGTATAACACCATCAACACCACCCAGTATAACACCATCAACACCACCAAGTAGAACACCATCCACACCACCCAGTATAACACCATCCACACCACCCAGTATAACCATCAACACCACCCATTATAACCATCAACACCACCCAGTATAACACCATCCACACCACCCAGTATAACACCATCAACACCACCCAGTATAACCATCAACACCACCCAGTAGAACACCATCAACACCACCAAGTAGAACACCATCCACACCACCCAGTATAACCATCAACACCACCCAGTATAACCATCAACACCACCCAGTAGAACACCATCAACACCACCCAGTATAACACCATCAACACCACCCAGTATAACCATCAACACCACCCAGTATAACACCATCAACACCACCCAGTAGAACACCATCCACACCACCCAGTATAACCATCAACACCACCCAGTATAACACCATCAACACCACCAAGTAGAACACCATCCACACCACCCAGTATAACACCATCCACACCACCCAGTATAACACCATCAACACCACCCAGTAAAACCATCAACACCACCCAGTAGAACACCATCCACACCACCCAGTAGAACACCATCAACACCACCCAGTATAACCATCCACACCACCCAGTATAACACCATCAACACCACCCAGTATAACACCATCAACACCACCAAGTAGAACACCATCAACACCACCCAGTATAACACCACCAAGTTTAATACCATCAACACCACCCAGTATAACACCATCAACACCACCCAGTATAACTCCATCAAAACCACCAACCACACCACCACCAGGACCCAGTATAACACCATCAACACCACCCAGTAGAACACCATCAACACCACCCAGTAGAACACCATCCACACCACCCAGTAGAACACCATCAACACCACCCAGTATAACACCATCAACACCACCCAGTATAACACCATCAACACCACCCAGTATAACACCATCAACACCACCTACAGTTTAACACCATCAACACCACCCAGTAGAACACCATCAACTCCACCCAGTATAAGACCATCAACACCACCCAGTATAACACCATCAACACCACCCAGTATAACTCCATCAAAACCACCAACCACACCACCACCAGGACCATCCACACCAGCCACAGTACTGTAAACAGCATCCACAGCATAACATCAACACCATCCAAAGTGTAATACCATCAACACCACACACAACACTGTAAACACCACTGCACGAAACCCTCAACTCCGCCCGTGTGTGTGTGTGTGTGAGAAAGAGAGACACTTACTGGTCAGCTGATCTTGGGATCATAGCCCCGAGCTCCTGGATCCGGTCATTGATGTTGAATCTCCGCCGTCTCTCGACTGCGTATTATGTCAGATTCTGATTGGTCATTCAGCGGCCTGTTATCTCTGTATAGCAGACCGTTGCTATGGTCGCTATTTCAAAACATCCCATCTTACTGATCTTTTCATCAGCAGGAGCAATACAACCATATTTAAATCAATACAATCATTTTTGGTGGAATTCTTTATTAAGAAGTCATATAATAAGCGTGATAATGTAACCTTCAGGGGTCTTGAACCACCCTGTCAAAAAAAAAAAAAAAAAGCACTGCTAGTACTATATCATATATTTGTACTTTTATTTTTATTAGATATTCTATATCAACATATTTTTCATCATGTAGAGCTCATCTCCTACTCCAGCTCTCCAACTCCAGCCATCGACTTCAGTGGCAGCAGTCATCGATGACTTGACTTGTGGCTTTTGATCAAAACCTCGACTTCCGGAACCACACTGTTGCGCTCTATCGTCCAGGTATTGTTCCATGCAGTTCGATGTCCCTTAGAGGTCGGAAACTCCGGCCTCCTACTGGTAAAAATCTAAGTACAGAGTCGCAAACTCGTGTACGAATTCTCAACCCCCAGTTCAAGCCTTAATATCATTTGATGTTATTTCAACCTTGGACCCAGATTTTAGTTTGTGTAATTGTTGTGAATTATGACATTTCATGAACTTTTTATGATATGTATTTGATGAGTGAGTGAGTGACTTCCTGGTCGTTCCTTCTGTCTGTAAGCGCCTGAGAAATTTCTTGTGTTGCTTCACTGCTTTAATATTCACTCACCCTCTTTACCTAAATGGTTTTACTTGTTATGCTGCCAATATATCTGACCATTTTGATTCTAATCAAATATTCTATAATCCTCTGTAATCCTTCATCCTCTGTTGCTCTTAATTCTTAATTCTTAATTCAATCTTCTTAATTCTTCATTGTTTTGAACCTAATAGTCCCATGTTGATCGCATCTTTAACTCAACTTGAACTGTAATTGTATGCTAATTTAACTGGTCATAATTTTGCTCAACACATTTGATAAATTTACATCAAATCAGATTACAGACACTGCACTGTACTGCACAAACATCACACTGTGGCGATTTAATATTCTATGAAACTGTATAAGTAACTTTTTTTTTCATTTTGAATTTAAAATTTATTTATTTAGGGTAAACAGAAGGGGGTGAGTCGAGGGGCCACAGTGAGTCTAGGGTGCCACAGTGAGTCGAGGGGCCACAGTGAGGAGGAGGGGCCACAGTGAGTCAAGGGGCCACAGTGAGGAGGAGGAGCCACAGTGAGGAGGAGGGGCCACAGTGAGTCGAGGGGCCATAGTGAGTCGAGGGGCCACAGTGAGTCGAGGGGCCACAGTGAGGAGGAGGGGCCACAGTGAAGAGGAGGGCCCACACTGTGGAGGAGGGGCCACAGTGAGTCTAGGGGCCACAATGCGGAGGGGGGGCCACAGTGCGGAGGAGAGCCCACACTGTGGAGGAGGGGCCACAGTGAGTCTAGGGGCCACAGTGAAGAGGAGGGCCCACACTGTGGAGGAGGGGCCACAGTGAGTCTAGGGGCCACAGTGAAGAGGAGGGCCCACACTGCGGACGAGGGGCCACAGTGAGTCGAGGGGCCACAGTGAGGAGGAGGGGCCACAGTGAGTCTAGGGCCCACACTGTGGAGGAGGGGCCACAGTGAGTCGAGGGGCCACAGTGAAGAGGAGGGCCCACACTGTGGAGGAGGGGCCACAGTGAGTCTAGGGGCCACAATGCGGAGGAGGGCCCACACTGTGGAGGAGGGGCCAAAGTGAGTCTAGGGGCCACAGTGAGTCGAGGGCCCACACTGTGGGGGAGGGGCCACAGTGAGTCTAGGGGCCAAAGTGAGTCGAGGGGCCACAGTGAGTCGAGGGGCCACAGTGAAGAGGAGAGCCCAAACTGTGGAGGAGGGGCCACAGTGAGTCTCGGGGCCACAGTGAAGAGGAGGGCCCACACTGTGGAGGAGGGGCCACAGTGAGTCTAGGGGCCACAGTGAGTCGAGGGCCCACACTGTGGAGGAGGGGCCACAGTGAGTCTAGGGGCCACAGTGAGGAGAAGGGCCCACACTGTGGAGGAGGGGCCACAGTGAGTCTAGGGGCCACAGTGAGGAGAAGGGCCCACACTGTGGAGGGGCGACAGTGAGTCTAGGGGCCACAGTGAAGAGGAGGGCCCACACTGTGGAGGAGGGGCCACAGTGAGTCGAGGGGCCACAGTGAGTCTAGGGGCAACAATGCGGAGGAGGGGCCACAGTGAGTCGAGAGGCCACAGTGAGTCGAGGGGCCACAGTGAGGAGGAGGGCCCACACTGTGGAGGAGGGGCCACAGTGAGTCTAGGGGCCACAGTGAAGAGGAGGGCCCACACTGTGGAGGAGGGGCCACAGTGAGTCTAGGGGCCACAGTGAGGAGGAGGACCCACACTGTGGAGGAGGGGCCACAGTGAGTAGAGGGGCCACAGTGAAGAGGAGAGCCCACAGTGAGTCAAGAGGCCACAGTGAGGAGGAGGGGCCACAGTGAAGAGGAGGGCCGACACTGTGGAGGAGGTGCCACAGTGAGTCAAGGGGCCACAGTAAAGAGGAGGGCCCACACTGTGGAGGAGGGGCCACAGTGAGTCTAGGGCCCACACTGTGGAGGAGGGGCCACAGTGAGTCTAGGGGCCACAGTGAAGAGGAGGGGCCACAGTGAGTCTAGGGGCCACAGTGAGGAGGAGGGCCCACACTGTGGAGGAGGGGCCACAGTGAGAAGGAGGGCCCACACTGTGGAGGAGGGGCCACAGTGAGTCTAGGGGCCACAGTGAAGAGGAGGGCCCACACTGTGGAGGAGGGGCCACAGTGAGTCTAGGGGCCACAGTGAGGAGGAGGGCCCACAGTGAGTCTAGGGGCCACAGTGAGGAGGAGGGGCCACAGTGAGTCTAGGGGCCACATTGAGTCGAGGGGCCACAGTGAAGAGGAGAACCCACACTGTCGAGGAGGGGCCACAGTGAGTCGAGGGGCCACAGTGAGTCGAGGGGCCACAGTGAGGAGGAGGGCCCACACTGTGGAGGAGGGGCCACAGTGAGTCTAGGGGCCACAATGCAGAGGAGGGGCCACAGTGAGTCGAGGGGCCACAGTGAGTCTAGGGGCCACAGTGAGTCTAGGGGCCACAGTGAGTCTAGGGGCCACAGTGAAGAGGAGGGGCCACAGTGAAGAGGAGGGCCCACACTGTGGAGGAGGGGCCACAGTGAGTCTAGGGGCCACAGTGAGGAGGAGGGCCCACACTGTGGAGGAGGGGCCACAGTGAGTCTAGGGGCCACAGTGAGGAGGAGGGCCCACACTGTGGAGGAGGGGCCAAAGTGAGTCTAGGGGCCACAGTGAGTCGAGGGGCCACAGTGAAGAGGAGGGCCCACACTGTGGAGGAGGGCCCACACTGTGGAGGAGGGGCCACAGTGAATCTAGGGGCCACAGTGAGGAGGAGGGCCCACACTGTGGAGGAGGGGCCAAAGTGAGTCTAGGGGCCACAGTGAGTCGAGGGGCCACAGTGAGTCTAGGGGCCACAATGCGGAGGAGGGGCCACAGTGAGTCGAGAGGCCACAGTGAGTCGAGGGGCCACAGTGAGGAGGAGGGCCCACACTGTGGAGGAGGGGCCACAGTGAGTCTAGGGGCCACAGTGAAGAGGAGGGCCCACACTGTGGAGGAGGGGCCACAGTGAGTCTAGGGGCCACAGTGAGGAGGAGGACCCACACTGTGGAGGAGGGGCCACAGTGAGTCTAGGGGCCACAGTGAAGAGGAGAGCCCACACTGTGGAGGAGGGGCCACAGTGAGTCGAGGACCCACACTGTGGAGGAGGGGCCACAGTGAGTCTAGGGGCCACAGAGAAGAGGAGAGCCCACACTGTGGAGGAGGGGCCACAGTGAGTCGAGGGGCCACAGTGAGGAGGAGGGGCCACAGTGAGGAGGAGGGGCCACAGTGAGTCTAGGGGCCACAGTGAAGAGGAGGGCCCACAGTGAGTCAAGGGGCCACAGTAAATAGGAGGGCCCACACTGTGGAGGAGGGGCCACAGTGAGTCTAGGGCCCACACTGTGGAGGAGGGCCCACACTGTGGAGGGGCCACAGTGAGTCTAGGGGCCACAGTGAAGAGGAGGGCCCACACTGTGGAGGAGGGGCCACAGTGAGTCTAGGGGCCACAGTGAGGAGGAGGGCCCACACTGTGGAGGAGGGGCCACAGTGAGTCTAGGGGCCACAGTGAGGAGGAGGGGCCACAGTGAGTCTAGGGGCCACATTGAGTCAAGGGGCCACAGTGAAGAGGAGAACCCACACTGTGGAGGAGGGGCCACAGTGAGTCGAGGGGCCACAGTGAGTCTAGGGGCCACAGTGAGGAGGAGGGCCCACACTGTGGAGGAGGGGCCACAATGCAGAGGAGGGGCCACAGTGAGTCGAGGGGCCACAGTGAGTCTAGGGGCCACAGTGAGTCGAGGGGCCACAATGAGGAGGAGGGCCCACACTGTGGAGGAGGGGCCACAGTGAGTCTAGGGGTCACAGTGAAGAGGAGGGCCCACACTGTGGAGGAGGGGCCACAGTGAGGAGGAGGGCCCACACTGTGGAGAAGGGGCCACAGTGAGTCTAGGGGCCACAGTGAGGAGGAGGGCCCACACTGTGGAGGAGGGGCCAAAGTGAGTCTAGGGGCCACAATGCGGAGGAGGGGCCACAGTGAGTCAAGAGGCCACAGTGAGTCGAGGGGCCACAGTGAGGAGGAGGGCCCACAGTGAAGAGGAGGGCCCACACTGTGGAGGAGGGGCCACAGTGAGTCTAGGGGCCACAGTGAGGAGGAGGACCCAAACTGTGGAGGAGGGGCCACAGTGAGTCTAGGGGCCACAGTGAAGAGGAGAGCCCACACTGTGGAGGAGGGGCCACAGTGAGTCGACGGGCCACAGTGAGTCTAGGGGCCACAGTGAAGAGGAGGGCCCACACTGTTGAGGAGGAGCCACAGTGAGTCAAGGGGCCAAAGTAAAGAGGAGGGCCCACACTGTGGAGGAGGGGCCACAGTGAGTCTAGGGCCCACACTGTGGAGGAGGGCCCACACTGTGGAGGAGGGGCCACAGTGAGTCTAGGGGCCACAGTGAAGAGGAGGGACCACACTGTGGAGGAGGGGCCACAGTGAGTCTAGGGGCCACAGTGAGGAGGAGGGCCCACACTGTGGAGGAGGGGCCACAGTGAGTCTAGGGGCCACAGTGAGGAGGAGGACCCACACTGTGGAGGATGGGCCACAGTGAGTAGAGGGGCCACAGTGAAGAGGAGAGCCCACAGTGAGTCAAGGGGCCACAGTGAGGAGGAGGGGCCACAGTGAAGAGGAGGGCCGACACTGTGGAGGAGGTGCCACAGTGAGTCAAGGGGCCACAGTAAAGAGGAGGGCCCACACTGTGGAGGAGGGGCCACAGTGAGTCTAGGGCCCACACTGTGGAGGAGGGGCCACAGTGAGTTTAGGGGCCACAGTGAAGAGGAGGGGCCACAGTGAGTCTAGGGGCCACAGTGAGGAGGAGGGCCCACACTGTGGAGGAGGGGCCACAGTGAGTCTAGGGGCCACAGTGAAGAGGAGAACCCACACTGTCGAGGAGGGGCCACAGTGAGTCGAGGGGCCACAGTGAGGAGGAGGGCCCACACTGTGGAGGAGGGGCCACAGTGAGTCTAGGGGCCACAATGCAGAGGAGGGGCCACAGTGAGTCGAGGGGCCACAGTGAGTCGAGGGGCCACAGTGAGTCTAGGGGCCACAGTGAAGAGGAGGGCCCACACTGTGGAGGAGGGGCCACAGTGAGTCTAGGGGCCAAAGTGAGGAGGAGGGCCCACACTGTGGAGGAGGGGCCACAGTGAGTCTAGGGGCCACAGTGAGGAGGAGGGCCCACACTGTGGAGGAGGGGCCAAAGTGAGTCTAGGGGCCACAGTGAGTCGAGGGGCCACAGTGAGTCTAGGGGCCACAATGCGGAGGAGGGGCCACAGTGAGTCGAGAGGCCACAGTGAGTCGAGGGCCCACACTGTGGAGGAGGGCCCACACTGTGGAGGAGGGCCCACACTGTGGAGGAGGGGCCACAGTGAATCTAGGGGCCACAGTGAGGAGGAGGGCCCACACTGTGGAGGAGGGGCCAAAGTGAGTCTAGGGGCCACAGTGAGTCGAGGGGCCACAGTGAGTCTAGGGGCCACAATGCGGAGGAGGGGCCACAGTGAGTCGAGAGGCCACAGTGAGTCGAGGGGCCACAGTGAGGAGGAGGGCCCACACTGTGGAGGAGGGGCCACAGTGAGTCTAGGGGCCACAGTGAAGAGGAGGGCCCACACTGTGGAGGAGGGGCCACAGTGAGTCTAGGGGCCACAGTGAGGAGGAGGACCCACACTGTGGAGGAGGGGCCACAGTGAGTCTAGGGGCCACAGTGAAGAGGAGAGCCCACACTGTGGAGGAGGGGCCACAGTGAGTCGAGGACCCACACTGTGGAGGAGGGGCCACAGTGAGTCTAGGGGCCACAGAGAAGAGGAGAGCCCACACTGTGGAGGAGGGGCCACAGTAAAGAGGAGGGCCCACACTGTGGAGGAGGGGCCACAGTGAGTCTAGGGCCCACACTGTGGAGGAGGGCCCACACTGTGGAGGAGGGGCCACAGTGAGTCTAGGGGCCACAGTGAAGAGGAGGGCCCACACTGTGGAGGAGGGGCCACAGTGAGTCTAGGGGCCACAGTGAGGAGGAGGGCCCACAATGTGGAGGAGGGGCCACAGTGAGGAGGAGGGGCCACAGTGAGTCTCGGGGCCACATTGAGTCGAGGGGCCACAGTGAAGAGGACAACCCACACTGTGGAGGAGGGGCCACAGTGAGTCGAGGGGCCACAGTGAGTCGAGGGGCCACAGTGAGGAGGAGGGCCCACACTGTGGAGGAGGGGCCACAATGCAGAGGAGGGGCCACAGTGAGTCGAGGGGCCACAGTGAGTCTAGGGGCCACAGTGAAGAGGAGGGCCCACACTGTGGAGGAGGGGCCACAGTGAGTCTAGGGGCCACAGTGAGTCGAGGGGCCACAATGAGGAGGAGGGCCCACACTGTGGAGGAGGGGCCACAGTGAGTCTAGGGGTCACAGTGAAGAGGAGGGCCCACACTGTGGAGGAGGGGACACAGTGAGTCTAGGGGCCACAGTGAAGAGGAGGGCCCACACTGTTGAGGAGGAGCCAGTGAGTCTAGGGGCCACAGTGAAGAGGAGGGCCCACACTGTTGAGGAGGAGCCACAGTGAGTCAAGGGGCCACAGTAAAGAGGAGGGCCCACACTGTTGAGGAGGAGCCACAGTGAGTCAAGGGGCCACAGTAAAGAGGAGGGCCCACACTGTGGAGGAGGGGCCACAGTGAGTCTAGGGCCCACACTGTGGAGGAGGGCCCACACTGTGGAGGAGGGGCCACAGTGAGTCTAGGGGCCACAGTGAAGAGGAGGGCCCACACTGTGGAGGAGGGGCCACAGTGAGTCTAGGGGCCACAGTGAGGAGGAGGGCCCACACTGTGGAGGAGGGGCCACAGTGAGTCTAGGGGCCACAGTGAGGAGGAGGGGCCACAGTGAGTCTAGGGGCCACATTGAGTCGAGGGGCCACGGTGAAGAGGAGAACCCACACTGTGGAGGAGGGGCCACAGTGAGTCGAGGGGCCACAGTGAGTCGAGGGGCCACAGTGAGGAGGAGGGCCCACACTGTGGAAGAGGGGCCACAGTGAGTCTAGAGGCCACAATGCAGAGGAGGGGCCACAGTGAGTCGAGGGGCCACAGTGAGTCTAGGGGCCACAGTGAAGAGGAGGGCCCACACTGTGGAGGAGGGGCCACAGTGAGTCTAGGGGACACAGTGAGGAGGAGGGCCCACACTGTGGAGGAGGGGCCACAGTGAGTCTAGGGGCCAAAGTGAGGAGGAGGGCCCACACTGTGGAGGAGGGGCCAAAGTGAGTCTAGGGGCCACAGTGAGTCGAGGGGCCACAATGCGGAGGAGGGGCCACGGTGAGTCGAGAGGCCACAGTGAGTCGAGGGGCCACAGTGAAGAGGGCCCACACTGTGGAGGAGGGGCCACAGTGAGTCTAGGGGCCACAGTGAGGAGGAGGGCCCACACTGTGGAGGAGGGGCCACAGTGAGGAGGAGGGCCCACACTGTGGAGGAGGGACCAAAGTGAGTCTAGGGTCCACAGTGAGTCGAGGGGCCACAGTGAGTCTAGGGGCCACAATGCGGAGGAGGGGCCACAGTGAGTCGAGGGGCCACAGTGAGTCGAGGGGCCACAGTGAGGAGGAGGGCCCACACTGTGGAGGAGGGGCCACAGTGAGTCTAGGGGCCAGAGTGAAGAGGAGGGCCCACACTGTGGAGGAGGGGCCACAGTGAGTCTAGGGGCCACAGTGAGGAGGAGGACCCACACTGTGGAGGAGGGGCCACAGTGAGTCTAGGGGCCACAGTGAAGAGGAGAGCCCACACTGTGGAGGAGGGGCCACAGTGAGTCGAGGACCCACACTGTGTCTAGGGGCCACAGTGAAGAGGAGAGCCCACACTGTGGAGGAGGGGCCACAGTGAGTTGAGGGGCCACAGTGAGTAGGAGGGGCCACAGTGAGTCGAGGGGCCAAAGTGAGGAGGAGGGGCCACAGTGAGTCAAGGGGCCACAGTAAAGAGGAGGGCCCACACTGTGTAGGAGGGGCCACAGTGAGTCTAGGGCCCACACTGTGGAGGAGGGCCCACACTGTGGAGGAGGGGCCACAGTGAGTCTAGGGGCCACAGTGAAGAGGGCCCACACTGTGGAGGAGGGGCCACAGTGAGTCTAGGGGCCACAGTGAAGAGGAGAGCCCACACTGGAGGAGGGGCCACAGTGAGTCGAGGACCCACACTGTGGAGGAGGGGCCACAGTGAGTCTAGGGGCCACAGAGAAGAGGAGAGCCCACACTGTGGAGGAGGGGCCACAGTGAGTCGAGGGGCCACAGTAAGGAGGAGGGGCCACAGTGAGTCTAGGGGCCACAGTGAAGAGGAGGGCCCACAGTGAGTCAAGGGGCCACAGTAAAGAGGAGGGCCCACACTGTGGAGGAGGGGCCACAGTGAGTCTAGGGCCCACACTGTGGAGGAGGGGCCACAGTGAGTCTAGGGCCCACACTGTGGAGGAGGGCCCACACTGTGGAGGAGGGGCCACAGTGAGTCTAGGGGCCACAGTGAAGAGGAGGGCCCACACTGTGGAGGAGGGGCCACAGTGAGTCTAGGGGCCACAGTGAGGAGGAGGGCCCACACTGTGGAGGAGGGGCCACAGTGAGTCTAGGGGCCACAGTGAGGAGGAGGGGCCACAGTGAGTCTAGGGGCCACATTGAGTCGAGGGGCCACAGTGAAGAGGAGAACCCACACTGTGGAGGAGGGGCCACAGTGAGTCGAGGGGCCACAGTGAGTCTAGGGGCCACAGTGAGGAGGAGGGCCCACACTGTGGAGGAGGGGCCACAATGCAGAGGAGGGGCCACAGTGAGTCGAGGGGCCACAGTGAGTCTAGGGGCCACAGTGAAGAGGAGGGCCCACACTGTGGAGGAGGGGCCACAGTGAGTCTAGGGGCCACAGTGAGTCGAGGGGCCACAATGAGGAGGAGGGCCCACACTGTGGAGGAGGGGCCACAGTGAGTCTAGGGGCCACAGTGAAGAGGAGGGCCCACACTGTGGAGGAGGGGCCACAGTGAGTCTAGGGGCCACAGTGAGGAGGAGGGCCCACACTGTGGAGGAGGGGCCACAGTGAGTCTAGGGGCCACAGTGAGGAGGAGGGGCCACAGTGAGTCTAGGGGCCACATTGAGTCGAGGGGCCACAGTGAAGAGGAGAACCCACACTGTGGAGGAGGGGCCACAGTGAGTCGAGGGGCCACAGTGAGTCTAGGGGCCACAGTGAGGAGGAGGGCCCACACTGTGGAGGAGGGGCCACAATGCAGAGGAGGGGCCACAGTGAGTCGAGGGGCCACAGTGAGTCTAGGGGCCACAGTGAAGAGGAGGGCCCACACTGTGGAGGAGGGGCCACAGTGAGTCTAGGGGCCACAGTGAGTCGAGGGGCCACAATGAGGAGGAGGGCCCACACTGTGGAGGAGGGGCCACAGTGAGTCTAGGGGTCACAGTGAAGAGGAGGGCCCACACTGTGGAGGAGGGGCCACAGTGAGTCTAGGGGCCACAGTGAGGAGGAGGGCCCACACTGTGGAGGAGGGGCCACAGTGAGTCTAGGGGCCACAGTGAGGAGGAGGGCCCACACTGTGGAGGAGGGGCCAAAGTGAGTCTAGGGGCCACAGTGAGTCTAGGGGCCACAATGCGGAGGAGGGGCCACAGTGAGTCGAGAGGCCACAGTGAGTCGAGGGGCCACAGTGAGGAGGAGGGCCCACACTGTGGAGGAGGGGCCACAGTGAGTCTAGGGGCCACAGTGAAGAGGAGGGGCCACAGTGAGTCTAGGGGCCACACTGAGGAGGAGGACCCACACTGTGGAGGAGGGGCCACAGTGAGTCTAGGGGCCACAGTGAAGAGGAGGGCCCACACTGTGGAGGAGGGGCCACAGTGAGTCGAGGGGCCACAGTGAGTCGAGGGGCCACAGTGAGGAGGAGGGCCCACACTGTGGAGGAGGGGCCACAGTGAGTCTAGAGGCCACAATGCAGAGGAGGGGCCACAGTGAGTCGAGGGGCCACAGTGAGTCTAGGGGCCACAGTGAAGAGGAGGGCCCAC
The DNA here is from genome assembly GCF_964030765.1 of Micromesistius poutassou. Lineage (NCBI taxonomy): Eukaryota > Metazoa > Chordata > Actinopteri > Gadiformes > Gadidae > Micromesistius > Micromesistius poutassou. The sequence goes on from NC_140273.1 coordinate 19,010,528, forward strand.
ACTGTGGAGGAGGGGCCACAGTGAGTCTAGGGGACACAGTGAGGAGGAGGGGCCACAGTGAGTCTAGGGGCCACAGTGAGGAGGAGGGCCCACACTGTGGAGGAGGGGCCAAAGTGAGTCTAGGGGCCACAGTGAGTCGAGGGGCCACAATGCGGAGGAGGGGCCACAGTGAGTCGAGAGGCCACAGTGAGTCGAGGGGCCACACTGTGGAGGAGGGGCCACAGTGAGTCTAGGGGCCACAGTGAGGAGGAGGGCCCACACTGTGGAGGAGGGGCCACAGTGAGTCTAGGGGCCACAGTGAGGAGGAGGGCCCACACTGTGGAGGAGGGACCAAAGTGAGTCTAGGGGCCACAGTGAGTCGAGGGGCCACAGTGAGTCTAGGGGCCACAATGCGGAGGAGGGGCCACAGTGAGTCGAGAGGCCACAGTGAGGAGCAGGGCAGACACTGTGGAGGAGGGGCCACAGTGAGTCTAGGGGCCAGAGTGAAGAGGAGGGCCCACACTGTGGAGGAGGGGCCACAGTGAGTCTAGGGGCCACAGTGAGGAGGAGGACCCACACTGTGGAGGAGGGGCCACAGTGAGTCTAGGGGCCACAGTGAAGAGGAGAGCCCACACTGTGGAGGAGGGGCCACAGTGAGTCGAGGACCCACACTGTGGAGGAGGGGCCACAGTGAGTCTAGGGGCCACAGTGAAGAGGAGAGCCCACACTGTGGAGGAGGGGCCACAGTGAGTCGAGGGGCCACAGTGAGTAGGAGGGGCCACAGTGAGTCGAGGGGCCACAGTGAGGAGGAGGGGCCACAGTGAGTCGAGGGGCCACAGTGAGGAGGAGGGGCCACAGTGAGTCGAGGGGCCACAGTGAAGAGGAGGGCCCACACTGTGGAGGAGGAGCCACAGTGAGTCAAGGGGCCACAGTAAAGAGGAGGGCCCACACTGTGGAGAAGGGGCCACAGTGAGTCTAGGGCCCACACTGTGGAGGAGGGCCCACACTGTGGAGGAGGGGCCACAGTGAGTCTAGGGGCCACAGTGAAGAGGGCCCACACTGTGGAGGAGGAGCCACAGTGAGTCTAGTGGCCACAGTGAGGAGGAGGGCCCACACTGTGGAGGAGGGGCCACAGTGAGTCTAGGGGCCACATTGAGTCGAGGGGCCACAGTGAAGAGGAGAACCCACACTGTGGAGGAGGGGCCACAGTGAGTCGAGGGGCCACAGTGAGTAGGAGGGCCCACACTGTGGAGGAGGGGCCACAGTGAGTCTAGGGGCCACAATGCAGAGGAGGGGCCACAGTGAGTCGAGGGGCCACAGTGAGTCTAGGGGCCACAGTGAAGAGGATGGCCCACACTGTGGAGGAGGGGCCACAGTGAGTCTAGGGGCCACAGTGAAGAGGAGGGCCCACACTGAGGAGGAGGGGCCACAGTGAGTCTAGGGGCCACAGTGAGGAGGAGGGCCCACACTGTGGAGGAGGGGCCACAGTGAGTCTAGGGGCCACATTGAGTCTAGGGGCCACGGTGAAGAGGAGAACCCACACTGTGGAGGAGGGGCCACAGTGAGTCGAAGGGCCACAGTGAGTCGAGGGGCCACAGTGAGGAGGAGGGCCCACACTGTGGAGGAGGGGCCACAGTGAGTCTAGGGGCCACAATGCAGAGGACGGGCCACAGTGAGTCGAGGGGCCACAGTGAGTCTAGGGGCCACAGTGAAGAGGAGGGCCCACACTGTGGAGGAGGGGCCACAGTGAGTCTAGGGGCCACAGTGAGGAGGAGGGCCCACACTGTGGAGGAGGGGCCACAGTGAGTCTAGGGGCCACAGTGAGGAGGAGGGCCCACACTGTGGATGAGGGGCCAAAGTGAGTCTAGGGGCCACAGTGAGTCGAGGGGCCACAATGCGGAGGAGGGGCCACAGTGAGTCGAGAGGCCACAGTGAGTTGAGGGGCCACAGTGAAGAGGGCCCACACTGTGGAGGAGGGGCCACAGTGAGTCTAGGGGCCACAGTGAGGAGGAGGGCCCACACTGTGGAGGAGGGGCCACAGTGAGTCTAGGGGCCACAGTGAGGAGGAGGGCCCACACTGTGGAGGAGGGACCAAAGTGAGTCTAGGGGCCACAGTGAGTCGAGGGGCCACAGTGAGTCTAGGGGCCACAATGCGGAGGAGGGGCCACAGTGAGACGAGGGGCCACAGTGAGGAGGAGGGCCCACACTGTGGAGGAGGGGCCACAGTGAGTCTAGGGGCCAGAGTGAAGAGGAGGGCCCACACTGTGGAGGAGGGGCCACAGTGAGTCTAGGGGCCACAGTGAGGAGGAGGACCCACACTGTGGAGGAGGGGCCACAGTGAGTCTAGGGGCCACAGTAAAGAGGAGAGCCCAAACTGTGGAGGAGGGGCCACAGTGAGTCGAGGACCCACACTGTGGAGGAGGGGCCACAGTGAGTCTAGGGGCCACAGTGAAGAGGAGAGCCCACACTGTGGAGGAGGGGCCACAGTGAGTCGAGGGGCCACAGTGAGTAGGAGGGGCCACAGTGAGTCGAGGGGCCACAGTGAGGAGGAGGGGCCACAGTGAGTCTAGGGGCCACAGTGAAGAGGAGGGCCCACACTGTGTCAAGTGGCCACAGTAAAGAGGAGGGCCCACACTGTGGAGGAGGGGCCACAGTGAGTCTAGGGCCCACACTGTGGAGGAGGGCCCACACCGTGGAGGAGGGGCCACAGTGAGTCTAGGGGCCACAGTGAGTCGAGGGGCCACAGTGAGGAGGAGGGCCCACACTGTGGAGGAGGGGCCACAGTGAGTCTAGAGGCCACAATGCAGAGGAGGGGCCACAGTGAGTCGAGGGGCCACAGTGAGTCTAGGGGCCACAGTGAAGAGGAGGGCCCACACTGTGGAGGAGGGGCCACAGTGAGTCTAGGGGACACAGTGAGGAGGAGGGGCCACAGTGAGTCTAGGGGCCACAGTGAGGAGGAGGGCCCACACTGTGGAGGAGGGGCCAAAGTGAGTCTAGGGGCCACAGTGAGTCGAGGGGCCACAATGCGGAGGAGGGGCCACAGTGAGTCGAGAGGCCACAGTGAGTCGAGGGGCCACACTGTGGAGGAGGGGCCACAGTGAGTCTAGGGGCCACAGTGAGGAGGAGGGCCCACACTGTGGAGGAGGGGCCACAGTGAGTCTAGGGGCCACAGTGAGGAGGAGGGCCCACACTGTGGAGGAGGGACCAAAGTGAGTCTAGGGGCCACAGTGAGTCGAGGGGCCACAGTGAGTCTAGGGGCCACAATGCGGAGGAGGGGCCACAGTGAGTCGAGAGGCCACAGTGAGGAGCAGGGCAGACACTGTGGAGGAGGGGCCACAGTGAGTCTAGGGGCCAGAGTGAAGAGGAGGGCCCACACTGTGGAGGAGGGGCCACAGTGAGTCTAGGGGCCACAGTGAGGAGGAGGACCCACACTGTGGAGGAGGGGCCACAGTGAGTCTAGGGGCCACAGTGAAGAGGAGAGCCCACACTGTGGAGGAGGGGCCACAGTGAGTCGAGGACCCACACTGTGGAGGAGGGGCCACAGTGAGTCTAGGGGCCACAGTGAAGAGGAGAGCCCACACTGTGGAGGAGGGGCCACAGTGAGTCGAGGGGCCACAGTGAGTAGGAGGGGCCACAGTGAGTCGAGGGGCCACAGTGAGGAGGAGGGGCCACAGTGAGTCGAGGGGCCACAGTGAGGAGGAGGGGCCACAGTGAGTCGAGGGGCCACAGTGAAGAGGAGGGCCCACACTGTGGAGGAGGAGCCACAGTGAGTCAAGGGGCCACAGTAAAGAGGAGGGCCCACACTGTGGAGAAGGGGCCACAGTGAGTCTAGGGCCCACACTGTGGAGGAGGGGCCACAGTGAGTCTAGGGGCCACAGTGAAGAGGGCCCACACTGTGGAGGAGGAGCCACAGTGAGTCTAGTGGCCACAGTGAGGAGGAGGGCCCACACTGTGGAGGAGGGGCCACAGTGAGTCTAGGGGCCACAGTGAGGAGGAGGGGCCACAGTGAGTCTAGGGGCCACATTGAGTCGAGGGGCCACAGTGAAGAGGAGAACCCACACTGTGGAGGAGGGGCCACAGTGAGTCGAGGGGCCACAGTGAGTAGGAGGGCCCACACTGTGGAGGAGGGGCCACAGTGAGTCTAGGGGCCACAATGCAGAGGAGGGGCCACAGTGAGTCGAGGGGCCACAGTGAGTCTAGGGGCCACAGTGAAGAGGATGGCCCACACTGTGGAGGAGGGGCCACAGTGAGTCTAGGGGCCACAGTGAAGAGGAGGGCCCACACTGAGGAGGAGGGGCCACAGTGAGTCTAGGGGCCACAGTGAGGAGGAGGGCCCACACTGTGGAGGAGGGGCCACAGTGAGTCTAGGGGCCACAGTGAGGAGGAGGGGACACAGTGAGTCTAGGGGCCACATTGAGTCGAGGGGCCACGGTGAAGAGGAGAACCCACACTGTGGAGGAGGGGCCACAGTGAGTCGAAGGGCCACAGTGAGTCGAGGGGCCACAGTGAGGAGGAGGGCCCACACTGTGGAGGAGGGGCCACAGTGAGTCTAGGGGCCACAATGCAGAGGACGGGCCACAGTGAGTCGAGGGGCCACAGTGAGTCTAGGGGCCACAGTGAAGAGGAGGGCCCACACTGTGGAGGAGGGGCCACAGTGAGTCTAGGGGCCACAGTGAGGAGGAGGGCCCACACTGTGGAGGAGGGGCCACAGTGAGTCTAGGGGCCACAGTGAGGAGGAGGGCCCACACTGTGGATGAGGGGCCAAAGTGAGTCTAGGGGCCACAGTGAGTCGAGGGGCCACAATGCGGAGGAGGGGCCACAGTGAGTCGAGAGGCCACAGTGAGTCGAGGGGCCACAGTGAAGAGGGCCCACACTGTGGAGGAGGGGCCACAGTGAGTCTAGGGGCCACAGTGAGGAGGAGGGCCCACACTGTGGAGGAGGGGCCACAGTGAGTCTAGGGGCCACAGTGAGGAGGAGGGCCCACACTGTGGAGGAGGGACCAAAGTGAGTCTAGGGGCCACAGTGAGTCGAGGGGCCACAGTGAGTCTAGGGGCCACAATGCGGAGGAGGGGCCACAGTGAGACGAGGGGCCACAGTGAGGAGGAGGGCCCACACTGTGGAGGAGGGGCCACAGTGAGTCTAGGGGCCAGAGTGAAGAGGAGGGCCCACACTGTGGAGGAGGGGCCACAGTGAGTCTAGGGGCCACAGTGAGGAGGAGGACCCACACTGTGGAGGAGGGGCCACAGTGAGTCTAGGGGCCACAGTGAAGAGGAGAGCCCAAACTGTGGAGGAGGGGCCACAGTGAGTCGAGGACCCACACTGTGGAGGAGGGGCCACAGTGAGTCTAGGGGCCACAGTGAAGAGGAGAGCCCACACTGTGGAGGAGGGGCCACAGTGAGTCGAGGGGCCACAGTGAGTAGGAGGGGCCACAGTGAGTCGAGGGGCCACAGTGAGGAGGAGGGGCCACAGTGAGTCTAGGGGCCACAGTGAAGAGGAGGGCCCACACTGTGTCAAGTGGCCACAGTAAAGAGGAGGGCCCACACTGTGGAGGAGGGGCCACAGTGAGTCTAGGTCCCACACTGTGGAGGAGGGCCCACACTGTGGAGGAGGGGCCACAGTGAGTCTAGGGGCCACAGTGAAGAGGGCCCACACTGTGGAGGAGGGGCCACAGTGAGTCTAGGGGCCACAGTGAAGAGGAGAGCCCACACTGTGGAGGAGGGGCCACAGTGAGTCGAGGACCCACACTGTGGAGGAGGGGCCACAGTGAGTCTAGGGGCCACAGAGAAGAGGAGAGCCCACACTGTGGAGGAGGGGCCACAGTGAGTCGAGGGGCCACAGTGAGGAGGAGGGGCCACAGTGAGGAGGAGGGGCCACAGTGAGTCTAGGGGCCACAGTGAAGAGGAGGGCCCACAGTGAGTCAAGGGGCCACAGTAAAGAGGAGGGCCCACACTGTGGAGGAGGGGCCACAGTGAGTCTAGGGCCCACACTGTGGAGGAGGGCCCACACTGTGGAGGAGGGGCCACAGTGAGTCTAGGGGCCACAGTGAAGAGGAGGGCCCACACTGTGGAGGAGGGGCCACAGTGAGTCTATGGGTCACAGTGAGGAGGAGGGCCCACACTGTGGAGGAGGGGCCACAGTGAGTCTAGGGGCCACATTGAGTCGAGGGGCCACAGTGAAGAGGAGAACCCACACTGTGGAGGAGGGGCCACAGTGAGTCGAGGGGCCACAGTGAGTCTAGGGGCCACAGTGAGGAGGAGGGCCCACACTGTGGAGGAGGGGCCACAGTGAGTCGAGGGGCCACAGTGAGTCTAGGGGCCACAGTGAAGAGGAGGGCCCACACTGTGGAGGAGGGGCCACAGTGAGTCTAGGGGCCACAGTGAGTCTAGGGGTCACAGTGAAGAGGAGGGCCCACACTGTGGAGGAGGGGCCACAGTGAGTCTAGGGGCCACAGTGAGGAGGAGGGCCCACACTGTGGAGGAGGGGCCACAGTGAGTCTAGGGGCCACAGTGAGGAGGAGGGCCCACACTGTGGAGGAGGGGCCAAAGTGAGTCTAGGGGCCACAGTGAGTCTAGGGGCCACAATGCGGAGGAGGGGCCACAGTGAGTCGAGAGGCCACACTGAGTCGAGGGGCCACAGTGAGGAGGAGGGCCCACACTGTGGAGGAGGGGCCACAGTGAGTCTAGGGGCCACAGTGAAGAGGAGGGCCCACACTGTGGAGGAGGGGCCACAGTGAGTCTAGGGGCCACAGTGAGGAGGAGGACCCACACTGTGGAGGAGGGGCCACAGTGAGTCTAGGGGCCACAGTGAAGAGGAGAGCCCACACTGTGGAGGAGGGGCCACAGTGAGTCGACGGGCCACAGTGAGTCTAGGGGCCACAGTGAAGAGGAGGGCCCACACTGTTGAGGAGGAGCCACAGTGAGTCAAGGGGCCACAGTAAAGAGGAGGGCCCACACTGTGGAGGAGGGGCCACAGTGAGTCTAGGGCCCACACTGTGGAGGAGGGCCCACACTGTGGAGGAGGGGCCACAGTGAGTCTAGGGGCCACAGTGAAGAGGAGGGCCCACACTGAGGAGGAGGGGCCACAGTGAGTCTAGGGGCCACAGTGAGGAGGAGGGCCCACACTGTGGAGGAGGGGCCACAGTGAGTCTAGGGGCCACAGTGAGGAGGAGGGGACACAGTGAGTCTAGGGGCCACATTGAGACGAGGGGCCACGGTGAAGAGGAGAACCCAGACTGTGGAGGAGGGGCCACAGTGAGTCGAAGGGCCACAGTGAGTCGAGGGGCCACAGTGAGGAGGAGGGCCCACACTGTGGAGGAGGGGCCACAGTGAGTCTAGGGGCCACAGTGAGGAGGAGGGCCCACACTGTGGAGGAGGGGCCAAAGTGAGTCTAGGGGCCACAGTGAGTCGAGGGGCCACAATGCGGAGGAGGGGCCACAGTGAGTCGAGAGGCCACAGTGAGTCGAGGGGCCACAGTGAAGAGGGCCCACACTGTGGAGGAGGGGCCACAGTGAGTCTAGGGGCCACAGTGAGGAGGAGGGCCCACACTGTGGAGGAGGGGCCACAGTGAGTCTTGGGGCCACAGTGAGGAGGAGGGCCCACACTGTGGAGGAGGGACCAAAGTGAGTCTAGGGGCCACAGTGAGTCGAGGGGCCACAGTGAGTCTAGGGGCCACAATGCGGAGGAGGGGCCACAGTGAGTCGAGGGGCCACAGTGAGGAGGAGGGCCCACACTGTGGAGGAGGGGCCACAGTGAGTCTAGGGGCCAGAGTGAAGAGGAGGGCCCACACTGTGGAGGAGGGGCCACAGTGAGTCTAGGGGCCACAGTGAGGAGGAGGACCCACACTGTGGAGGAGGGGCCAAAGTGAGTCTAGGGGCCACAGTGAAGAGGAGAGCCCACACTGTGGAGGAGGGGCCACAGTGAGTCGAGGACCCACACTGTGGAGGAGGGGCCACAGTGAGTCTAGGGGCCACAGTGAAGAGGAGAGCCCACACTGTGGAGGAGGGGCCACAGTGAGTCGAGGGGCCACAGTGAGTAGTGAGCCCACACTGTGTCAAGGGGCCACAGTAAAGAGGAGGGCCCACACTGTGGAGGAGGGGCCACAGTGAGTCTAGGGCCCACACTGTGGAGAAGGGCCCACACTGTGGAGGAGGGGCCACAGTGAGTCTAGGGGCCACAGTGAAGAGGGCCCACACTGTGGAGGAGGGGCCACAGTGAGTCTAGGGGCCACAGTGAAGAGGAGAGCCCACACTGTGGAGGAGGGGCCACAGTGAGTCGAGGACCCACACTGTGGAGGAGGGGCCACAGTGAGTCTAGGGGCCACAGAGAAGAGGAGAGCCCACACTGTGGAGGAGGGGCCACAGTGAGTCGAGGGGCCACAGTGAGGAGGAGGGGCCAGAGTGAGGAGGAGGGGCCACAGTGAGTCTAGGGGCCACAGTGAAGAGGAGGGCCCACAGTGAGTCAAGGGGCCACAGTAAAGAGGAGGGCCCACACTGTGGAGGAGGGGCCACAGTGAGTCTAGGGCCCACACTGTGGAGGAGGGCCCACACTGTGGAGGAGGGGCCACAGTGAGTCTAGGGGCCACAGTGAAGAGGAGGGCCCACACTGTGGAGGAGGGGCCACAGTGAGTCTATGGGCCACAGTGAGGAGGAGGGCCCACACTGTGGAGGAGGGGCCACAGTGAGTCTAGGGGCCACAGTGAGGAGGAGGGGCCACAGTGAGTCTAGGGGCCACAGTGAGTCGAGGGGCCACAGTGAGTCTAGGGGCCACAGTGAGGAGGAGGGCCCACACTGTGGAGGAGGGGCCACAGTGAGTCGAGGGGCCACAGTGAGTCTAGGGGCCACAGTGAAGAGGAGGGCCCACACTGTGGAGGAGGGGCCACAGTGAGTCTAGGGGCCACAGTGAGTCGAGGGGCCACAATGAGGAGGAGGGCCCACACTGTGGAGGAGGGGCCACAGTGAGTCTAGGGGTCACAGTGAAGAGGAGGGCCCACACTGTGGAGGAGGGGCCACAGTGAGTCTAGGGGCCACAGTGAGGAGGAGGGCCCACACTGTGGAGGAGGGGCCACAGTGAGTCTAGGGGCCACAGTGAGGAGGAGGGCCCACACTGTGGAGAAGGGGCCAAAGTGAGTCTGGGGCCACAGTGAGTCTAGGGGCCACAATGCGGAGGAGGGGCCACAGTGAGTCGAGAGGCCACAGTGAGTCGAGGGGCCACAGTGAGGAGGAGGGCCCACACTGTGGAGGAGGGGCCACAGTGAGTCTAGGGGCCACAGTGAAGAGGAGGGCCCACACTGTGGAGGAGGGGCCACAGTGAGTCTAGGGGCCACAGTGAGGAGGAGGACCCACACTGTGGAGGAGGGGCCACAGTGAGTCTAGGGGCCACAGTGAAGAGGAGGGCCCACACTGTGGAGGAGGGGCCACAGTGAGTCTAGGGGCCACAGTGAGGAGGAGGACCCACACTGTGGAGGAGGGGCCACAGTGAGTCTAGGGGCCACAGTGAAGAGGAGAGCCCACACTGTGGAGGAGGGGCCACAGTGAGTCGACGGGCCACAGTGAGTCTAGGGGCCACAGTGAAGAGGAGGGCCCACACTGTTGAGGAGGAGCCACAGTGAGTCAAGGGGCCACAGTAAAGAGGAGGGCCCACACTGTGGAGGAGGGGCCACAGTGAGTCTAGGGCCCACACTGTGGAGGAGGGCCCACACTGTGGAGGAGGGGCCACAGTGAGTCTAGGGGCCACAGTGAAGAGGAGGGGCCACACTGAGTCTAGGGGCCACAGTGAGGAGGAGGGCCCACACTGTGGAGGAGGGGCCACAGTGAGTCTAGGGGCCACAGTGAAGAGGAGGGGCCACACTGAGTCTAGGGGCCACAGTGAGGAGGAGGGCCCACACTGTGGAGGAGGGGCCACAGTGAGTCTAGGGGCCACATTGAGTCGAGGGGCCACGGTGAAGAGGAGAACCCACACTGTGGAGGAGGGGCCACAGTGAGTCGAGGGGCCACAGTGAGTCGAGGGGCCACAGTGAGGAGGAGGGCCCACACTGTGGAGGAGGGGCCACAGTGAGTCTAGGGGCCACAATGCAGAGGAGGGGCCACAGTGAGTCGAGGGGCCACAGTGAGTCTAGGGGCCACAGTGAGGAGGAGGGCCCACACTGTGGAGGAGGGGCCACAGTGAGTCTAGGGGCCACAGTGAGGAGGAGGGCCCACACTGTGGAGGAGGGGCCAAAGTGAGTCGAGGGGCCACAGTGAAGAGGGCCCACACTGTGGAGGAGGGGCCACAGTGAGTCTAGGGGCCACAGTGAGGAGGAGGGCCCACAGTGAGTCTAGGGGCCACAGTGAGGAGGAGGGCCCACACTGTGGAGGAGGGACCAAAGTGAGTCTAGGGGCCACAGTGAGTCGAGGGGCCACAGTGAGTCTAGGGGCCACAATGCGGAGGAGGGGCCACAATGCGGAGGAGGGGCCACAGTGAGTCGAGAGGCCACAGTGAGTCGAGGGGCCACAGTGAGGAGGAGGGCCCACACTGTGGAGGAGGGGCCACAGTGAGTCTAGGGTCCAGAGTGAAGAGGAGGGCCCACACTGTGGAGGAGGGGCCACAGTGAGTCTAGGGGCCACAGTGAGGAGGAGGACCCACACTGTGGAGGAGGGGCCACAGTGAGTCTAGGGGCCACTGTGAAGAGGAGAGCCCACACTGTGGAGGAAGGGCCACAGTGAGTCGAGGACCCAGACTGTGGAGGAGGGGCCACAGTGAGTCTAGGGGCCACAGTGAAGAGGAGAGCCCACACTGTGGAGGAGGGGCCACAGTGAGTCGAGGGGCCACAGTGAGCAGGAGGGGCCACAGTGAGGAGGAGGGGCCACAGTGAGTCTAGGGGCCACAGTAAAGAGGAGGGCCCACACTGTGGAGGAGGGGCCACAGTGAGTCTAGGGCCCACACTGTGGAGGAGGGCCCACACTGTGGAGGAGGGGCCACAGTGAGTCTAGGGGCCACAGTGAGGAGGAGGGGCCACAGTGAGTCGAGGGGCCACAGTGAGGAGGAGGGCCCACACTGTGGAGGAGGGGCCACAGTGAGTCTAGGGGCCACAATGCAGAGGAGGGGCCACAGTGAGTCGAGGGGCCACAGTGAGTCGAGGGGCCACTGTGAAGAGGATGGCCCACACTGTGGAGGAGGGGCCACAGTGAGTCTAGGGGCCACAGTGAAGAGGAGGGCCCACACTGAGTCTAGGGGCCACAGTGAGGAGGAGGGCCCACACTGTGGAGGAGGGGCCACAGTCAGTCTAGGGGCCACATTGAGTCGAGGGGCCACAGTGAAGAGGAGAACCCACACTGGAGGAGGGGCCACAGTGAGTCGAGGGGCCACAGTGAGGAGGAGGGCCCACACTGTGGAGGAGGGGCCACAGTGAGTCTAGGGTCCACAATGCAGAGGGGCCACAGTGAGTCGAGGGGCCACAGTGAGTCTAGGGGCCACAGTGAAGAGGAGGGCCCACACTGTGGAGGAGGGGCCACAGTGAGTCTAGGGGCCACAGTGAAGAGGAGAGCCCACACTGTGGAGGAGGGGCCACAGTGAGTCGAGGACCCACACTGTGGAGGAGGGGCCACAGTGAGTCTAGGGGCCACAGAGAAGAGGAGAGCCCACACTGTGGAGGAGGGGCCACAGTGAGTCGAGGGGCCACAGTGAGGATGAGGGGCCACAGTGAGGAGGAGGGGCCACAGTGAGGAGGAGGGGCCACAGTGAGTCTAGGGCCCACACTGTGGAGGAGGGCCCACACTGTGGAGGAGGGGCCACAGTGAGTCTAGGGGCCACAGTGAAGAGGGCCCACACTGTGGAGGAGGAGCCAAAGTGAGGAGGAGGGCCCACACTGTGGAGGAGGGGCCACAGTGAGTCTAGGGGCCACAGTGAGGAGGAGGGGCCACAGTGAGTCTAGGGGCCACATTGAGTCGAGGGGCCACAGTGAAGAGGAGAACCCACACTGTGGAGGAGGGGCCACAGGGAGTCGAGGGGCCACAGTGAGGAGGAGGGCCCACACTGTGGAGGAGGGGCTACAGTGAATCTAGGGGCCACAATGCAGAGGAGGGGCCACAGTGAGTCGAGGGGCCACAGTGAGTCTAGGGGCCACAGTGAAGAGGATGGCCCACACTGTGGAGGAGGGGCCACAGTGAGTCTAGGGGCCACAGTGAAGAGGAGGGCCCACACTGAGGAGGAGGGGCCACAGTGAGTCTAGGGGCCACAGTGAGGAGGAGGGCCCACACTGTGGAGGAGGGGCCCCAGTGAGTCTAGGGGCCACAGTGAGGAGGAGGGGACACAGTGAGTCTAGGGGCCACATTGAGTCGAGGGGCCACGGTGAAGAGGAGAACCCACACTGTGGAGGAGGGGCCACAGTGAGTCGAAGGGCCACAGTGAGTCGAGGGGCCACAGTGAAGAGGAGAGCCCACACTGTGGAGGAGGGGCCACAGTGAGTCGAGGACCCACACTGTGGAGGAGGGGCCACAGTGAGTCTAGGGGCCACAGAGAAGAGGAGAGCCCACACTGTGGAGGAGGGGCCACAGTGAGTCGAGGGGCCACAGTGAGGAGGAGGGGCAACAGTGAGGAGGAGGGGCCACAGTGAGGAGGAGGGGCCACAGTGAGTGTAGGGGCCACAGTGAAGAGGAGGGCCCACACTGTGGAGGAGGAGCCACAGTGAGTCAAGGGGCCACAGTAAAGAGGAGGGCCCACACTGTGGAGGAGGGGCCACAGTGAGTCTAGGGCCCACACTGTGGAGGAGGGCCCACACTGTGGAGGAGGGGCCACAGTGAGTCTAGGGGCCACAGTGAAGAGGGCCCACACTGTGGAGGAGGGGCCATAGTGAGTCTAGGGGCCACAGTGAAGAGGGCCCACACTGTGGAGGAGGGGCCACAGTGAGTCTAGGGGCCACAGTGAAGAGGAGAGCCCACACTGTGGAGGAGGGGCCACAGTGAGTCTAGGGGCCACAGTGAAGAGGAGAGCCCACACTGTGGAGGAGGGGCCAAAGTGAGTCTAGGGGCCACAGTGAGTCGAGGGGCCACAGTGAGTCTAGGGGCCACAATGCGGAGGAGGGGCCACAGTGAGTCGAGAGGCCACAGTGAAGAGGAGGGCCCACACTGTGGAGGAGGGGCCACAGTGAGTCTAGGGGCCACAGTGAGGAGGAGGGCCTACACTGTGGAGGAGGGGCCACAGTGAGTCTAGGGGCCACAGTGAGGAGGAGGGCCCACACTGTGGAGGAGGGGTCAAAGTGAGTCTAGGGGCCACAGTGAGTCGAGGGGCCACAGTGAGTCTAGGGGCCACAATGCGGAGGGGCCACAGTGAGTCGAGAGGCCACAGTGAGTCGAGGGGCCACAGTGAGGAGGAGGGCCCACACTGTGGAGGAGGGGCCACAGTGAGTCTAGGGGCCACAGTGAAGAGGAGGGCCCACACTGTGGAGGAGGGTCCACAGTGAGTCTAGGGGCCACAGTGAAGAGGAGGGCCCACACCGTGGAGGAGGGGCCACAGTGAGTCTAGGGGCCACATTGAGGAGGAGGGCCCACACTGTGGAGGAGGGGCCACAGTGAGTCTAGGGGCCACAGTGAGGAGGAGGGGCCACAGTGAGTCTAAGGGCCACAGTGAGTCTAGGGGCCACAGTGAAGAGGAGGGCCCACACTGGAGGAGGGGCCACAGTGATTCTAGGGGCCACAATGAGGAGGAGGGCCCACACTGTGGAGGAGGGGCCACAGTGAGTCTAGGGGCCACAGTGAGGAGGAGGGCCCACACTGTGGAGGAGGGGCCAAAGTGAGTCTAGGGGCCACAGTGAGTCTAGGGGCCACAATGCGGAGGAGGGGCCACAGTGAGGAGGAGGGCCCACACTGTGGAGGAGGGGCCACAGTGAGTCTAGGGGCCACAGTGAAGAGGAGGGCCCACACTGTGGAGGAGGGGCCACAGTGAGTCTAGGGGCCACAGTGAGGAGGAGGGCCCACACTGTGGAGGAGGGGCCACAGTGAGTCTAGGGGCCACAGTGAAGAGGAGGGCCCACACTGTGGAGGAGGGGCCACAGTGAGTCTAGGGGCCACAGTGAGGAGGAGGGCCCACACTGTGGAGGAGGGGCCACAGTGAGTCTAGTGGCCACAGTGAGGAGGAGGGCCCACACTGTGGAGGAGGGGCCAAAGTGAGTCTAGGGGCCACAATGCGGAGGAGGGGCCACAGTGAGTCGAGAGGCCACAGTGAGTCGAGGGGCCACAGTGAGGAGGAGGGCCCACACTGTGGAGGAGGGGCCACAGTGAGTCTAGGGGCCACAGTGAAGAGGGCCCACACTGTGGAGGAGGGGCCACAGTGAGTCTAGGGGCCACAGTGAGGAGGAGGACCCACACTGTGGAGGAGGGGCCACAGTGAGTCTAGGGGCCACAGTGAAGAGGAGAGCCCACACTGTGGAGGAGGGGCCACAGTGAGTCGAGGACCCACACTGTGGAGGAGGGGCCACAGTGAGTCTAGGGGCCACAGTGAAGAGGAGAGCCCACACTGTGGAGGAGGGGCCACAGTGAGTCGACGGGCCACAGTGAGTCTAGGGGCCACAGTGAAGAGGAGGGCCCACACTGTTGAGGAGGAGCCACAGTGAGTCAAGGGGCCACAGTAAAGAGGAGGGCCCACACTGTGGAGGAGGGGCCACAGTGAGTCTAGGGCCCACACTGTGGAGGAGGGCCCACACTGTGGAGGAGGGGCCACAGTGAGTCTAGGGGCCACAGTGAAGAGGAGGGCCCTAACTGTGGAGGAGGGGCCACAGTGAGTCTAGGGGCCACAGTGAGGAGGAGGGCCCACACTGTGGAGGAGGGGCCACAGTGAGTCTAGGGGCCACATTGAGTCGAGGGGCCACGGTGAAGAGGAGAACCCACACTGTGGAGGAGGGGCCACAGTGAGTCGAGGGGCCACAGTGAGTCGAGGGGCCACAGTGAGGAGGAGGGCCCACACTGTGGAGGAGGGGCCACAGTGAGTCTAGGGGCCACAATGCAGAGGAGGGGCCACAGTGAGTCGAGGGGCCACAGTGAGTCTAGGGGCCACAGTGAAGAGGAGGGCCCACACTGTGGAGGAGGGGCCACAGTGAGTCTAGGGGCCACAGTGAGGAGGAGGGCCCACACTGTGGAGGAGGGGCCACAGTGAGTCTAGGGGCCACAGTGAGGAGGAGGGCCCACACTGTGGAGGAGGGGCCAAAGTGAGTCTAGGGGCCACAGTGAGTCGAGGGGCCACAATGCGGAGGAGGGGCGACAGTGAGTCGAGAGGCCACAGTGAGTCGAGGGGCCACAGTGAAGAGGGCCCACACTGTGGAGGAGGGGCCACAGTGAGTCTAGGGGCCACAGTGAGGAGGAGGGCCCACACTGTGGAGGAGGGGCCACAGTGAGTCTAGGGGCCACAGTGAGGAGGAGGGCCCACACTGTGGAGGAGGGACCAAAGTGAGTCTAGGGCCCACAGTGAGGAGGAGGGCCCACACTGTGGAGGAGGGACCAAAGTGAGTCTAGGGCCCACAGTGAGGAGGAGGGCCCACACTGTGGAGGAGGGACCAAAGTGAGTCTAGGGGCCACAGTGAGTCGAGGGGCCACAGTGAGTCTAGGGGCAACAATGCGGAGGAGGGGCCACAGTGAGTCTAGGGGCCAGAGTGAAGAGGAGGGCCCACACTGTGGAGGAGGGGCCACAGTGAGTCGACGGGCCACAGTGAGTCTAGGGGCCACAGTGAAGAGGAGGGCCCACACTGTTGAGGAGGAGCCACAGTGAGTCAAGGGGCCACAGTAAAGAGGAGGGCCCACACTGTGGAGGAGGGGCCACAGTGAGTCTAGGGCCCACACTGTGGAGGAGGGCCCACAGTGAGTCGAGGGGCTACAGTGAGTCTAGGGGCCACAGTGAGGAGGAGGGCCCACACTGTGGAGGAGGGGCCACAGTTAGTCTAGGGGCCACAGTGAGGAGGAGGGCCCACACTGTGGAGGAGGGGCCAAAGTGAGTCTAGGGGCCACAGTGAGTCGAGGGGCCACAATGCGGAGGAGGGGCCACAGTGAGTCGAGAGGCCACAGTGAGTCGAGAGGCCACAGTGAGTCGAGGGGCCACAGTGAAGAGGGCCCACACTGAGGAGGAGGGGCCACAGTGAGTCTAGGGGCCACAGTGAGGAGGAGGGCCCACAGTGAGTCTAGGGGCCACAGTGAGGAGGAGGGCCCACACTGTGGAGGAGGGACCAAAGTGAGTCTAGGGGCCACAGTGAGTCGAGGGGCCACAGTGAGTCTAGGGGCCACAATGCGGAGGAGGGGCCACAGTGAGTCGAGAGGCCACAGTGAGTCGAGGGGCCACAGTGAGGAGGAGGGCCCACACTGTGGAGGAGGGGCCACAGTGAGTCTAGGGTCCAGAGTGAAGAGGAGGGCCCACACTGTGGAGGAGGGGCCACAGTGAGTCTAGGGGCCACAGTGAGGAGGAGGACCCACACTGTGGAGGAGGGGCCACAGTGAGTCTAGGGGCCACAGTGAAGAGGAGAGCCCACACTGTGGAGGAGGGGCCACAGTGAGTCGAGGACCCACACTGTGGAGGAGGGGCCACAGTGAGTCTAGGGGCCACAGTGAAGAGGAGAGCCCACACTGTGGAGGAGGGGCCACAGTGAGTCGAGGGGCCACAGTGAGTAGGAGGGGCCACAGTGAGTCGAGGGGCCACAGTGAGGAGGAGGGGCCACAGTGAGTCTAGGGGCCACAGTAAAGAGGAGGGCCCACACTGTGGAGGAGGGGCCACAGTGAGTCTAGGGCCCACAGTGTGGAGGAGGGCCCACACTGTGGAGGAGGGGCCACAGTGAATCTAGGGGCCACAGTGAAGAGGGCCCACACTGTGGAGGAGGGGCCACAGTGAGTCTAGGGGCCACAGTGAGGAGGAGGGCCCACACTGTGGAGGAGGGGCCACAGTGAGTCTAGGGGCCACAGTGAGGAGGAGGGGCCACAGTGAGTCTAGGGGCCACATTGAGTCGAGGGGCCACAGTGAAGAGGAGAACCCACACTGTGGAGGAGGGGCCACAGTGAGTCGAGGGGCCACAGTGAGGAGGAGGGCCCACACTGTGGAGGAGGGGCCACAGTGAGTCTAGGGGCCACAATGCAGAGGAGGGGCCACAGTGAGTCGAGGGGCCACAGTGAGTCTAGGGGCCACAGTGAAGAGGAGGGCCCACACTGTGGAGGAGGGGCCACAGTGAGTCTAGGGGCCACAGTGAGGTGGAGGGGCCACAGTGAGTCTAGGGGCCACATTGAGTCGAGGGGCCACAGTGAAGAGGAGAACCCACACTGTGGAGGAGGGGCCACAGTGAGTCGAGGGGCCACACTGTGGAGGAGGGGCCACAGTGAGTCTAGGGGCCACAATGCAGAGGAGGGGCCACAGTGAGTCGAGGGGCCACAGTGAGTCTAGGGGCCACAGTGAAGAGGAGGGCCCACACTGTGGAGGAGGGGCCACAGTGAGTCGAGGGGCCACAGTGAGTCGAGGGGCCACAGTGAGGAGGAGGGCCCACACTGTGGAGGAGGGGCCACAGTGAGTCAAGGGGCCACAATGCAGAGGAGGGGCCACAGTGAGTCGAGGGGCCACAGTGAGTCTAGGGGCCACAGTGAAGAGGAGGGCCCACACTGTGGAGGAGGGGCCACAGTGAGTCTAGGGGCCACAGTGAGGAGGAGGGCCCACACTGTGGAGGAGGGGCCACAGTGAGTCTAGGGGCCACAGTGAAGAGGAGGGCCCACACTGTGGAGGAGGGGCCACAGTGAGTCTAGGGGCCACAGTGAGGAGGAGGGCCCACACGGTGGAGGAGGGGCCAAAGTGAGTCTAGGGGCCACAGTGAGTCGAGGGGCCACAATGCGGAGGAGGGGCCACAGTGAGTCGAGAGGCCACAGTGAGTCGAGGGGCCACAGTGAAGAGGGCCCACACTGTGGAGGAGGGGCTACAGTGAGTCTAGGGGGCACAGTGAGGAGGAGGGCCCACACTGTGGAGGAGGGGCCACAGTGAGTCTAGGGGCCACAGTGAGGAGGAGGGCCCACACTGTGGAGGAGGGGCCACAGTGAGTCTAGGGGCCACAGTGAGGATGAGGGCCCACACTGTGGAGGAGGGACCAAAGTGAGTCTAGGGGCCACAATGCGGAGGAGGGTCCACAGTGAGTCGAGAGGCCACAGTGAGTCGAGGGGCCACAGTGAGGAGGAGGGCCCACACTGTGGAGGAGGGGCCACAGTGAGTCTAGGGGCCAGAGTGAAGAGGAGGGCCCACACTGTGGAGGAGGGGCCACAGTGAGTCTAGGGGCCAGAGTGAAGAGGAGGGCCCACACTGTGGAGGAGGGGCCACAGTGTGTCTAGGGGCCACAGTGAGGAGGAGGACCCACACTGTGGAGGAGGGGCCACAGTGAGTCTAGGGGCCACAATGCAGAGGAGGGGCCACAGTGAGTCGAGGGGCCACAGTGAGTCTAGGGGCCACAGTGAAGAGGAGGGCCCACACTGTGGAGGAGGGGCCACAGTGAGTCTAGGGGCCACAGTGAGGAGGAGGGCCCACACTGTGGAGGAGGGGCCACAGTGAGTCTAGGGGCCACAGTGAAGAGGAGGGCCCACACTGTGGAGGAGGGGCCACAGTGAGTCTAGGGGCCACAGTGAGGAGGAGGGCCCACACTGTGGAGGAGGGGCCAAAGTGAGTCTAGGGGCCACAGTGAGTCGAGGGGCCACAATGCGGAGGAGGGGCCACAGTGAGTCGAGAGGCCACAGTGAGTCGAGGGGCCACAGTGAAGAGGGCCCACACTGTGGAGGAGGGGCTACAGTGAGTCTAGGGGGCACAGTGAGGAGGAGGGCCCACACTGTGGAGGAGGGGCCACAGTGAGTCTAGGGGCCACAGTGAGGAGGAGGGCCCACACTGTGGAGGAGGGGCCACAGTGAGTCTAGGGGCCACAGTGAGGAGGAGGGCCCACACTGTGGAGGAGGGACCAAAGTGAGTGTAGGGGCCACAATGCGGAGGAGGGGCCACAGTGAGTCGAGAGGCCACAGTGAGTCGAGGGGCCACAGTGAGGAGGAGGGCCCACACTGTGGAGGAGGGGCCACAGTGAGTCTAGGGGCCAGAGTGAAGAGGAGGGCCCACACTGTGGAGGAGGGGCCACAGTGAGTCTAGGGGCCAGAGTGAAGAGGAGGGCCCACACTGTGGAGGAGGGGCCACAGTGAGTCTAGGGGCCACAGTGAGGAGGAGGACCCACACTGTGGAGGAGGGGCCACAGTGAGTCTAGGGGCCACAGTGAAGAGGAGAGCCCACAATGTGGAGGAGGGGCCACAGTGAGTCGAGGACCCACACTGTGGAGGAGGGGCCACAGTGAGTCTAGGGGCCACAGTGAAGAGGAGAGCCCACACTGTGGAGGAGGGGCCACAGTGACTCGAGGGGCCACAGTGAGGAGGAGGGGCCACAGTGAGTCTAGGGGCCACAGTGAAGAGGAGGGCCCACACTGTGGAGGAGGAGCCACAGTGAGTCAAGGGGACACAGTAAAGAGGAGGGCCCACACTGTGGAGGAGGGGCCACAGTGAGTCTAGGGCCCACACTGTGGAGGAGGGCCCACACTGTGGAGGAGGGGCCACAGTGAGTCTAGGGGCCACAGAGAAGAGGGCCCACACTGTGGAGGAGGGGCCACAGTGAGTCTAGGGGCCACAGTGAGGAGGAGGGCCCACACTGTGGAGGAGGGGCCACAGTGAGTCTAGGGGCCACAGTGAGGAGGAGGGGCCACAGTGAGTCTAGGGGCCACATTGAGTCAAGGGGCCAAAGTGAAGAGGAGAACCCACACTGTGGAGGAGGGGCCACAGTGAGTCGAGGGGCCACAGTGAGGAGGAGGGCCCACACTGTGGAGGAGGGGCCACAGTGAGTCTAGGGGCCACAATGCAGAGGAGGGGCCACAGTGAGTCGAGGGGCCACAGTGAGTCTAGGGGCCACAGTGAAGAGGATGGCCCACACTGTGGAGGAGGGGCCACAGTGAGTCTAGGGGCCACAGTGAAGAGGATGGCCCACACTGTGGAGGAGGGGCCATAGTGAGTCTAGGGGCCACAGTGAGAAGGAGGGCCCACACTGTGGAGGAGGGGCCACAGTGAGTCTAGGGGCCACAGTGAGGAGGAGGGGCCACAGTGAGTCTAGGGGCCACATTGAGTCGAGGGGCCACAGTGAAGAGGAGAACCCACACTGTGGAGGAGGGGCCACAGTGAGTCGAGGGGCCACAGTGAGTCGAGGGGCCACAGTGAGGAGGAGGGCCCACACTGTGGAGGAGGGGCCACAGTGAGTCTAGGGGCCACAATGCAGAGGGGCCACAGTGAGTCGAGGGGCCACAGTGAGTCTAGGGGCCACAGTGAGGAGCAGGGCCCACACTGTGGAGGAGGGGCCACAGTGAGTCTAGGGGCCACAGTGAGTCTAGGGGCCACAATGCGGAGGAGGGGCCACAGTGAGTCGAGAGGCCACAGTGAGTCGAGGGGCCACAGTGAAGAGGAGGGCCCACACTGTGGAGGAGGGGCCACAGTGAGTCTAGGGGCCACAGTGAGGAGGAGGGCCCACACTGTGGAGGAGGGGCCACAGTGAGTCTAGGGGCCACAGTGAGGAGGAGGGCCCACACTGTGGAGGAGGGGCCACAGTGAGTCTAGGGGCCACAGTGAAGAGGAGAGCCCACACTGTGGAGGAGGGGCCACAGTGAGTCGAGGACCCACACTGTGGAGGAGGGGCCACAGTGAGTCTAGGGGCCACAGAGAAGAGGAGAGCCCACACTGAGTCTAGGGGCCACAGTGAAGAGGAGGGCCCACACTGTGGAGGAGGGGCCACAGTTAGTCTAGGGGCCACAGTGATTCGAGGGGCCACAATGAGGAGGAGGGCCCACACTGTGGAGGAGGGGCCACAGTGAGTCTAGGGGACACAGTGAAGAGGAGGGCCCACACTGTGGAGGAGGGGCCACAGTGAGTCTAGGGGCCACAGTGAGGAGGAGGGCCCACACTGTGGAAGAGGGGCCACAGTGAGTCTAGGGGCCACAGTGAGGAGGAGGGCCCACACTGTGGAGGAGGGGTCACAGTGAGTCTAGGGGCCACAGTGAGTCGAGGGGCCACAGTGAGTCTAGGGGCCACAGTGAAAAGGAGGGCCCACACTGTGGAGGAGGGGTCACAGTGAGTCTAGGGGCCACAATGCGGAGGAGGGGCCACAGTGAGTCGAGGGGCCACAGTGAGTAGGAGGGCCCAAGCTGTGGAGGAGGGGCCACAGTGAGTCTAGGGGCCACAGTGAGTCGAGGGGCCACAGTGAGTCGAGGGGCCACAGTGAGGAGGAGGGCCCACAGTGAGTCTAGGGGCCACAGTGAGTCGAGGGGCCACAGTGAGTCGAGGGGCCACAGTGAGTCTAGGGGCCACAGTGAAAAGGAGGGCCCACACTGTGGAGGAGGGGTCACAGTGAGTCTAGGGGCCACAATGCGGAGGAGGGGCCACAGTGAGTCGAGGGGCCACAGTGAGTAGGAGGGCCCAAGCTGTGGAGGAGGGGCCACAGTGAGTCTAGGGGCCACAGTGAGTCGAGGGGCCACAGTGAGTCTAGGGGCCACAGTGAGTCTAGGGGCCACAGTGAGTCTAGGGGCCACAGTGAAGAGGAGCGCCCACACTGTGGAGGAGGGGCCACAGTGAGTCGAGGGGCCACAGTGAGGAGGAGGGCCCACAGTGAGTCTAGGGGCCACAATGCAGAGGAGGGGCCACAGTGAGTCGAGGGGCCACAGTGAGTCTAGGGGCCACAGTGAAGAGGAGGGCCCACACTGTGGAGGAGAGGCCACAGTGAGTCGAGGGGCCACAGTGAGGAGGAGGGCCCACACTGTGGAGGAGGGGCCACAGTGAGTCGAGGGGCCACAGTGAGGAGGAGGGCCCACATTGTGGAGGAGGGGCCACAGTGAGTCTAGGGGCCACAGTGAGTCGAGGGGCCACAGTGAGTCTAGGGGCCACAGTGAAGAGGAGAGCCCACACTGTGGAGGAGGGGCCACAGTGAGTCTAGGGGCCACAATGAGTCGAGGGGCCACAGTGAGTCGAGGGGCCACAGTGAAGAGGAGGGCCCACACTGTGGAGGAGGGGCCACAGTGCGGAGGAGGGGCCACAGTGAAGAGGAGGGGCCACAGTGAAGAGGATGGGCCACAGTGAAGAGGAGGGGCCACAGTGAGTCTAGGGGCCACAGTGAAGAGGAGGGCCCACACTGTGGAGGAGGGGCCACAGTGAGTCTAGGGGCCACAGTGAGTCGAGGGCCCACACTGTGGAGGAGGGGCCACAGTGAGTCTAGGGGCCACAGTGAGGAGGAGGGCCCACACTGTGGAGGAGGGGCCACAGTGAGTCTAGGGGCCACAGTGAAGAGGAGGGCCCACACTGTGGAGGAGGGGCCACAGTGAGTCTAGGGGCCACAGTGAGGAGGAGGGCCCACACTGTGGAGGAGGGGCCACAGTGAGTCTAGGGGCCACAGTGAGGAGGGCCCACACTGTGGAGGAGGGGCCACAGTGAGTCTAGGGGCCACAGTGAGGAGGAGGGCCCACACTGTGGAGGAGGGGCCACAGTGAGGAGGAGGGCCCACACTGTGGAGGAGGGGCCACAGTGAGTCTAGGGGCCACAGTGAGGAGGAGGGCCCACACTGTGGAGGAGGGGCCACAGTGAGTCTAGGGGCCACAGTGAAGAGGAGGGCCCACACTGTGGAGGAGGGGCCACAGTGAGTCTAGGGGCCACAGTGAAGAGGAGGGCCCACACTGTGGAGGAGGGGACACAGTGAGTCTAGGGGCCACAATGCGGAGGAGGGGCCACAGTGAGTCGAGGGGCCGTCGATTTCTTCTTCTGGAGTAAGGACCTCAACCTTTGGGAGGGAAAGCACAACGGTGTCAGAACAGTACAGCTTTTTAACAGAACTGTCATTCAGTTCACATCAACGTTTAACCGTCAGACATACCACAAATAATTCCAGTTTTCACCCAATCACTAAATTATGCGGCAATAAGTGTCCAAATATAAACATGAAAAAAGTAGGGGACTTTTATTTTCGAAACCCATTATTACGTCACTTGCAAGAACCGACAGCAATAGTTTTTTTCGAACCCTCCAAAAACACATAATTTCCCAAACGAGGGGCACAAAAGAGGACATGAGAGTAAATCATGCCTCTATGTTTGATGACTCAGCAGGGATAATATTAAATGACTAAACGTGATTTTTTCAATTGAGTTTAATTTGGTGATGTTCTTTGACTTCAGAAGGGGGGGATGTGCAGATAGTACAGTGCACCCTCTAGTTATGTATACGTCACAACCACAAATGCGACTAAGGGTAAATGCTCTGTAATGGATACTGGATACATTTTTAGTTTAGTTAGTCAGTTGAACTGCTTGTGACTTATTGGGGGTTTTGAGGAACTATAATCGGGGAAGGCTATATTCTGTTTAAGAAATAACCAAAATGACATATTTTATACCAAATATGTTTTTCCAACATTTGAAGCAATGAGATACATTTTGTTCAGAATCCCCCTGCCCCCCAGTATGTAACCATATGCGCTTGTTTACGCCCTATGGCCATTATTTCATCTTCTGTAACATGTACGCATATATCCTGTATTTAATACATTATATGAAGACAATATCCAGAACAACCCCCAAACATATTTATTCTAGGTTACTGTGATAGGGAACATTAATTAACAAAACGTCAGCACTGTTTACGTTGCATCATCATCATCATCATCATTTTAATAGTGCGCTTAACTCATTAATTAATTTAAAGATAAATGATTTAGCCGGCTTTTACTCCAAATAGCTCTGCTCCAAAACAACAGCGCACTTTTTATATTGGTATATTTTTTTCGTTAACTCGATTCCGCTGGTTAGGAAATAGACATGTATACTAAGGTGCTCCAGACTATGATTGGTATGATATGCTCTAGATTATGCCACGCCACAGGAGAAGGTATCCTAATGGCTTAAAAAGCGTGTAAGGGAATTAAAAAGGCCACTTGACCGGCGAGTTCAAAAAACGAGGGTAAACATCTGGGAAGCTTTTCCCAGGTTTAAAGAGCTAATGAAGGATTACGATTTTCAAAGGGACGCTGAAGTTGCCTGCTTTCTTCTCGACAGTTAAGTCAATGTTACTGTCTAAATTACAAGCTTTTCTTATTGCTTGGTTGTTCG
>NC_140273.1:19042138-19348333 GCF_964030765.1 Micromesistius poutassou
AGGGAAGGATGACAGAAGAGGGAACAGGAGCGCAACAGGACAACATCATAACAGCAATAAAGTCTTAGCTCAAACCTCAATCCTGAGGAACGCGAGACAGTGCGTCGGCTACGACGTTTTCCGCACCCTTTATGTGTCTAATATCAAGCCAATGTGACTGTAGAAATAACGACCAACGTATCAGACGCTGGTTAGGACATTGCAGCGAGTTCAAAAACAAAAGTGGGTTGTGGTCAGTGTACACCACTACGGGTACCGCTCCAGAGCCCAAGTACACTTCAAAGTTTCTCAGAGCCCAAACTAAGGCCAGTGCCTCCTTTTCAATCGTTGAATAGTTCAATTGATATGAGTTAAATTTCTTGGAAAAGAAACAGACTGGTTTTTCCAAACCCAACTCATCGGCTTGCAACAAAACGCCACCTACTCCGATGTGACTAGCGTCGACTTGAAGCGCAAAAGGTCGGTCAAACCTCGGAGCGGCCAGGACCGGTGCTTCACACAGCAGAGACTTTATCCTCTCAAACGCCTGCTGACAGAGAGGAGACCACACAAATGGGACACGCATTTTAAGTAGATCAGTTAATGGTGCAACGACTTCTGAGAAATTACGGCAAAACCCCCTGTAATACCCCACCAAACCCAGGAACCTCATCAGTTCCTTCTTAGTAGTGGGCAGAGGATAGAACTGGACAGCTCTTATTTTCTCTGCAACGGGACGGACTTTACCCTGACCCACAACCCGGCCCAGGTACGTCACCGTGGGAACCTGCCAGGTTATATATACTGTCACGACCCGGCTCATGGTCGGACAAATAAAAGGAACTGCGCAGGTAAAAGTAACAAAAGGATAATTTATTTCCCTAACACAAGGGACCAAAATGACGGCAAAGCAAACAAAGAGAACACAATAGAAAACGAGGGGCTGCGGCGGAGCGGCACACCGCTCTCCCTCCGGAGCCAGGCGATGTCAGGAAGAGACTGAGGCAGGAGGAAGGACCAGCTTAACACAGGTTTGGGAATTGGCCACACCCACCAGCTCATCACCTGCAGCTTGACAAAGCAGAGGCCACCATACACACATCCACAGGCAGGAGGCCGTCACACCCCCCTCCCTGAAAAACGGGGCCCAACCCCGAACTCGACAATGGCTCCCTCATTATTAAACCTCATTATTTTTTTTACTTTGCAAATATATAGGCTACACATTCTACCTACTATAAAGTTTGTTTTCTTCACAAATATATACATTCTACTTACTTTAAAGATTTTTTTTTTTTTCACAAATATATACCTTTTACTTACTTTGAAGTTTTACTTTTTTTTTTTTTACACGTATAGAGTTTACGATGTTTAAGGCACACACACAAGGGCACACACATCCGAGGACAGGAACACCAGCTGCTGTTGAGAACCACACAGCTCACTACGCGCATCTTCCACACCCCCACCTCAGCAACCTGGTACCAGTGGGAAGCAATTTAAGAGGGAAGGATGACAGAAGAGGGAACAGGAGCGCAACAGGACAACATCATAACAGCAATAAAGTCTTAGCTCAAACCTCAATCCTGAGGAACGCGAGACAGTGCGTCGGCTACGACGTTTTCCGCACCCTTTATGTGTCTAATATCAAGCCAATGTGACTGTAGAAATAACGACCAACGTATCAGACGCTGGTTAGGACATTGCAGCGAGTTCAAAAACAAAAGTGGGTTGTGGTCAGTGTACACCACTACGGGTACCGCTCCAGAGCCCAAGTACACTTCAAAGTTTCTCAGAGCCCAAACTAAGGCCAGTGCCTCCTTTTCAATCGTTGAATAGTTCAATTGATATGAGTTAAATTTCTTGGAAAAGAAACAGACTGGTTTTTCCAAACCCAACTCATCGGCTTGCAACAAAACGCCACCTACTCCGATGTGACTAGCGTCGACTTGAAGCGCAAAAGGTCGGTCAAACCTCGGAGCGGCCAGGACCGGTGCTTCACACAGCAGAGACTTTATCCTCTCAAACGCCTGCTGACAGAGAGGAGACCACACAAATGGGACACGCATTTTAAGTAGATCAGTTAATGGTGCAACGACTTCTGAGAAATTACGGCAAAACCCCCTGTAATACCCCACCAAACCCAGGAACCTCATCAGTTCCTTCTTAGTAGTGGGCAGAGGATAGAACTGGACAGCTCTTATTTTCTCTGCAACGGGACGGACTTTACCCTGACCCACAACCCGGCCCAGGTACGTCACCGTGGCCCGTGCAAATTCGCACTTGGCGAGGTTGATGGTCAGGCACGCCTCAGCCAAGCGCAGGAACAACGCACGGACACGCTCCACATGAGACGGCCACGAGTCTGAAACCACCACCACGTCGTCCAAATACACAGTGCACCCCTCTAAGTCCCCCAAGACTCTGGTCATGAGCCTCTGGAACGTGGCAGGAGCGTTTCTTAAACCAAAAGGCATAACATTATACGAGAAGAGACCATTTGGTGTAATAAATGCAGACAGGTCACGTGCACGCTCGGACAGCGGAACCTGCCAATATCCTTTCAACAGGTCAAATTTACTCACAAATGCGGCGTGGCCCACTTGGTCAACGCAATCCTCCATACGAGGCAGCGGGAAAGAATCTGGTTTCGTTACAGCATTTAGCTTGCGAAAATCAGTGCAGAACCTGAATGTTTTGTCTGGCTTCGGCACTAAAATGCAGGGAGATGCCCAACTGGAAAAGGAGGGAACAGCAATACAATTATCCAACATATACTTCACTTCCGCATCAAGGGACACACGTTTTTCAGGACTAACGCGGTAAAACCTTTGGCGAATTGGGAGTGCATCACCTACATCTATATCATGTTCAATTACATTTGTTTGAGTAGGAGTGTCACCAAACAGAGATGGGAAGGAACTTATCACTTCAACTAGGTCGGCTTGTTGTGACTCAGACAGATGGCCCAACAGAAGATGTCATTTGTTCAAGGACTCAGAGTTTTTTAAACGACCTTGCTGCACCCCAGCATCAGGCAGACCATCCTCCACCCCGGCAGGCACCGACTGTGGAGGGTAAACCACAGACACTCTACTCACAGAACACACAGGCCGCGCAGGCACAGAGGAGGCGGAGACAGCTTCACCTGGAGGGACACGTTCATAGTAAGGTTTCAATAAGTTGACATGACACATCTGGACACTCCGTCTACGATCAGGCGTAGCAATGATGTAGTTATGTTCAGACGTTTTTTTCTTTATTTCATAGGGACCTCCATACTTCGCCTGAAATGGAGAAGTAATGATGGGAAGTAACGCCAAGACCCGGTCCCCCTCACTGAACACACGCTTCTCAGCCCTCCGGTCATACAGTGTCTTCATCTTACTCTGTGCAGTACCCAAGTTTTTCTTTGCCAATACCCCTGCAGCATACAACCTATGACGGAACCCATTTACATAATCAAGTACATTTTCTGGTGGAGCAGCATCCTTCCATTGCTCGCACAAAAGATCCAGAGGGCCGCGCACATTGTGCCCAAACACCAAATCGTTGGGACTGAACCCTGTGCTCTCTTGGGACACCTCCCTCGCCGCTAACAGTAACCAGGGCAACCCCTCCTCCCAGTCTCCGTCCAGTTTCACACAATATGTACGTAACAACGACTTCAGAGACTGGTGAAAACGCTCCAGGGCCCCCTGACTCTGAGCGTGATATGCCGATGCTTTATTGTGTTTAACCCCCAACTGTTTCAAAACTTGTGAAAACAGGTGAGAGGTGAAGTTTGATCCGCGGTCAGTTTGAATCACCTTCGGGATACCGAATATAGCAATGAACTGTGTCAGGGCGCGCACCACAGAACGCGCTGTGATCGTGCGTAAAGGATACGCTGCCGGATAACGGGTGGTTTGACAAATGACAGTAAGCAAATAAACAGCACCCGACTTGGAACGTGGCAACGGACCCACACAGTCTATAATAAGGTGTTCAAATGGCTGACCCACAGCCGGAATCGGAAACAGAGGAGCTGGTTTAATCACCTGATTTGGCTTCCCCGCAAGTTGACAGGTATGACAGGTTTTCACATACTCAGACACATCCCTCTTTAATTTAGGCCAAAAAAAGTGTTTCAGCACTCGGTTGTATGTTTTTCTCACCCCCCAGTGACCCGAGTCATCATGGGCCCGGCGAAGCACCGTCTCCCGGAGCTTCGAAGGCAGGACAATCTGGAGGACGGGATCCCCTACAAAATCGTCCCCGTGAGGCACCCATTTTCTCATGAGCAATCCCTTCAACAGAAAGTAACAGTGAGAGTCGTTCTTTACCTCCGACGCAGGCAACACCATGTCAAACAGTCCCTTCAGGGACGCGTCGGCTCGCTGCTCACTCTCCAACTCTTCCTGCGTAACTGAAAGGGAAACATCAGACAGGGAGAAACACAACCCATCTACTGCCTCACCATCACCCACGCCACACTCAGGCGGCTCTGGTGGAGAATGTTGGGACATAGACCGCGTCACCGCACACGCTGTGAACACTTCGGGGAAACTTATTTCATCCTCATCAGGCTGCTTCCTCACCAGGGGAACTGAGGAAACCACTGGAGACGGGGCCACATCACCCCACACACGCTCACCTGCAGCACCGTTACCTAGGATCAGAGTGACCCCCTCAACAGGCAGCGCCGGCCTCACACCCACAGCTATCTCGCCCTGGAAGAGATCAGAGTGTAATGTGATTTTGTGCAGAGGGACTTGCAAAACATTCATTTCCATACCTACAACAGGCACCCAACAACCTGTGTGAGTCTCAGCGGAAAAAGGCAGCACAGAAGCCTGAATGAAGGAATCAAAGGCCGCTGTGTCGTGCAGTATATTAACTGGCACCTTCAACCTGCCCCCCACCAGAGAAACATGGCCACCAGAAATGAACGGCAGAAAAGACGCCAACCCCACAGACACGGATTCACCCCGAGCTGGCACACCCACCTCACTCACCGCTGGTGCGCGAGGCAACGAGACAGCGCAGCAAGCACCTTTTGGCTGCGCCATGGGACCCCCCTGGGGAACC
Source organism: Micromesistius poutassou (assembly GCF_964030765.1). NCBI lineage: Eukaryota > Metazoa > Chordata > Actinopteri > Gadiformes > Gadidae > Micromesistius > Micromesistius poutassou. The sequence continues at coordinate 19,047,188 of NC_140273.1, forward strand.
CTGGGTTTAAGTGCGTAACAATCAGCTCTGAAATGACCTTTTATGACAATAACTGCAGGTTTTTTCAAAACCCCTCGAGTTACGTTCCCTGGCGTCGGATTTACCTGAACGACCAACATAACTCCCCAGAGCTGCCTCAGCACGCTCTGCAAACGGTCCACCACGGCTGCCACTATGCGCGCGCCACTCACCAAAAGAGCGTTTATGCGTCAACACATAGTCATCTGCCACTGAAGCAGCTTCAGACACACGTCTTACCTTGCGATCGTTAATGTGTTGTGCAATGTTTTCAGGTATGGAATTTTTGAACTGCTCCAACACAATTAACTCGGACAAATCCTCAAACGTCTCCACTTTTAACGCGGCACACCAACGCGCAAAATGACCCGTCAGGTCACGAGCAAACTCGAGGTGCGTCTGCTTCTCCACTCTCTTCCATGAACGAAAGCGCTGACGATAAGCCTCCGGCACGAGCTCGTACACTTTCAATACGGCAGACTTTACACACTCATAATCTTGGCCATCAGCCACCGACAGAGCAGAATACGCCTCCTGCGCACGGCCAGTCAGTGCGCACTGGAGCATCACCGTGCGGGCTGACTCAGGCCACTTCCGTGACTCAGCCACACGTTCAAACAAAGAAAAAAACGACTCTGGATCCCGCTCATTAAACTTCGGAAGTAACCGCAGATTGCCAAGCACATCAAAACACTCACCTCCGCCCCCGGGACGAACGGAGGAACTCTCCTGCGCTCCCGAGGCGGCTCCACCCGAAAATCCAGCCCTCAGCAACTCCAGCCGAGACTGCTCTACCGACAGCTTCGCTTGCTCCGTCTGGTAGCGGAGTTTTTCCACTGCAATCTGCTTCTCTATTTCAACTGACTTCAACGTCTTAGCATGCTCCAACTGCAACAACAGTAACTCTTTCTGCTGCTCAAACGTGAGGTCACTCGCGCTCGCAGCCAGTGGAGCCAAACTCTCCACCCTGGCCTGGGGAGGACGCGCAGCACCCGACAATATACCCAACTCGCATAATGCAGCAAACAAAACATTCTGAATTGTCGCGTCTTTCACTCTTCTATCTGGGATATCGATACGATAATGCTCCGCTATTTTAAACAATTGTTCCCGCGTGCACTTATCCAGCAACTCCTCCGACGGAGCCTGAACAAAAAACGCCACATCCGCCATACTCTACACACAGTAATACAAAACTCCAGGACACTTACTTTTGCTGCTACTTACCAGGTAACTCCCAAACAAGGAGCTACGAAAAAACACAAGCCGAGACACCCCAACCCCTAACTACCTACCACAATACTTACAAAACCTCACGTAGTCTTCGTCGGCTTGCCGAGCTCGAAGTGACACCAACCGCAGGAAATTACATCTGACCGAGACTGGCCAGCTGCAACAACCCAAAGCCAGCGCACTCCCTCCTCAGGGTTACCGACCAAAACAAAAAAGGCAAAATAATAAAGTGGCGAGATCTGCTCACCCGGCGGCTAACTGATCAGGATGCCCGGACAAAACAATTATCTTCAAGCAGCAACAAAAGCCAAGTGACCCAGAGAAACAACACAACCATGGCCCAAAATTTACCTTCGCAGTTCACAGCTAAACCGTGGCGTACAAACCACACACACAAGCCCTCGCGACTTCCGGGTTCCCACGCCACTCAATAGTAACGCCGCCAAAACGGTTCCATTCACAAACTCCCGTGAGTTCATTCACAACTCTGGCTTACTAGCGCACACGGACAACGAGACGAGCCCCCACATTTGTCACGACCCGGCTCATGGTCGGACAAATAAAAGGAACTGCGCAGGTAAAAGTAACAAAAGGATAATTTATTTCCCTAACACAAGGGACCAAAATGACGGCAAAGCAAACAAAGAGAACACAATAGAAAACGAGGGGCTGCGGCGGAGCGGCACACCGCTCTCCCTCCGGAGCCAGGCGATGTCAGGAAGAGACTGAGGCAGGAGGAAGGACCAGCTTAACACAGGTTTGGGAATTGGCCACGCCCACCAGCTCATCACCTGCAGCTTGACAAAGCAGAGGCCACCATACACGCATACACACATCCACAGGCAGGAGGCCGTCACAATACATATACGTATATCCTACATAAACAATGTATGAATACATTAGATATCTTAGGGACTTATAGACTGTATCTCTGTTGCTGCAGCAGCAGAGTTTATTCTGTCTTGACACTTTGTATTGATATTTTGTATTACATTCTTCCCTTAAATTATGTTTAGATTGATTGTTTTATATGTATTTTTTATGTATGTCGCTTTGGATAAAAGCGTCTGCCAAATACTTAAACATAAATAAACACCTGAAAGTTTTTTCACTGTTTCACTGGATTCAGAATAAAAACAAATTCTGTCTTACCCAACAATGTTAGTATTTCAATATTGTTACTTGAACGACTTATTCATGGTTCCAATTATACTGTTAAGAAAGTATTGTCTTATACTTTGCCTAAAATTAGACAAAATAGAACATTTCCTTACAAAGACGAATGGGGCCGGGGAACTAAGTTTTAACTTAATATTTGCCTTGTAGAATTCAGCAAGATTAAAAGTGCAAATATATCAATAAAAATTGGAAATTATACACAAGTTAACAGAGTGCCAAAACATTACACGTCTCACGGCGCTTTACAGAGTATTGAACATTCAGAGAGAGCCCATGAGTAACAGGGGTGAGGAAAAACTCCCTAGAATTGGAGATACATATAGGAAGAAACCTCGAGCAGATCCACGACCCGAGGGCCTGACCCATCTGCCTAGGGTCAGTTACAGGGCAGTGAGGTTTGTATACATGATAAATGAATAGGTTAGTTAGGTGTAGAGAATAGAACATGGTGTTTAGAGCCACCTGGGGTGTATGTTACAAAGAGGTGGGATGGTTACCTTACCAGTATGATAATGCATGAATCCCATTTAGTGTCAGAAAGTTCAAATAGTCTAATGTAGGGATGAATTGTCATAGGGATTAGGAATTGTCATAGCGCAGTAGTGGATCGCTAGGCAGCGCAGACCAGGAATCCAGGCAAGGGGACAGCAACAGGCGATGGTAGGGCAGTCATAGGGATGGGACTTCAGGTGAGATGAGGGCGAAATACAAGGATGGCTAATGACTGGTAATGGTTTACCTCACAAGTGAGGTAAGGGGGAAGAGAGAGATATAGAGTGGGTTAGTATTGCTATACGTTCGTTAGTATTAAGTGTATCAATGGTACTATATAGTGTTACACTATAGAGAGAAAAGGCAAGCAATGTTATATATTGATAAAATGATTTATCAAGTCTCAGTTCGTAGCCGGGTGAACACAGTAGTTCAACAGTAATCCCAAAAAATACCCCATTCCAGTTGTCAGGTAAGTGTGGCAGGACCTTTTCCTGTTTATCACACATTTCACGAAGGTGGGCTACACAAAATTGGGTTGGAAAGCTAGACTAGCTATACTGTATAGCCACTGTCCATCTGATTGTCTAGTTAGCTAATATCATACGTGCTTTTACTGGCTTGATATTCACTGCTATGGTTAAGGTTAGGTTTAGGGTTAGGGATAAGGGTGAGGATGAGGATAAGGGTGAGGATTAGGGTAAGGTTGGGGGTGAGGGTAAGGGAGGCGGGCGGTTAGGGTATAGGGGAGGGGAGAGGTTAGGGTTAGAGGAGGGGGGGGAGGTATGAGTAGGGGAGGGGAGGGGGAGGTAAGGGTGTATGGGGGGAGGACAGAGGTCAGGGTATAGAGGGGGAGGTTAGGGTATAGGGGAGGGAGGTTGGGAGAGGATATGGGAGGGGGGAGGTTAGGATATAGGGGAGAGGTAACCTTACCTCATTAGGGTAACATGCATGTGTATAATAAAAAATTACATTTCAACATCTGTGCACACAGTGAAACAATTCTGGGATGTGATTAAAAAAAAACAATGGTTCATTGTGAGACCATCTGACCCTAACTCTGTCCCTAACACTGAACCATGAGGAACCCGCGAAGGAACCCTTGAGAAACAAGGAACCCTTGACAACCCGTGACTTAAGTCACGTCCTGCGAGGTAGAAGTTGCATCTGAAGTCTCCACCGTCCAGCTCCGACGAGGCGCCGTCAGTGGGTCACTGAAAAGTTGCAAGAGGAAAAACACAAATCGTTAGCCTCGTAGCATAATCTATGTTGCTAGCCATAGGCCAACAATGTCAATGAGGCTACCAATGTCGATTACACTATGAGGCTACCCATGTCGATTACGGTATGAAGCTACCATGTTGATTACACTATGGGGCTACCAATGTCAATTATGCTACAATATCAATTATACTATGAGGCTAATGATATAGATAACTCTATGAGGCTAGCGATGTTGATTATGCTATGAGGCTAACAATACCCATTATGCTATGAAGCTAACGATATCCATTATGCTAGGAGGCTAACGATGTCCAGCTAGGCGGCTAACCAGATTCCGGGTCTCCCTCCAGATAGGTGGCTCCTCCTCCATAATTTTGTCCATGATTTTTTTAGTTTATATAATTTGTGTTGAAGAAAATACTTTTGTTTTGAGAATTCTACACTAGAAACACAGTGGTAGTAGTTTATTATTCTTTGGACACCTTGTTTAAATAATTCTGAATCAAATCAAATTTTAAACTTCAACATGAAACATGCACACACTTGGGAATTTGTAATTCAGAAATATAGTAAAACATTCTGTGAATTTAACAGCATAGCTTTGGTGGTGAAACGATGTAAAAAAACCTGTTGGTATTAACCTTCCAAAGACTTGAGCAGTCCCATCGTAGTCCTCGTCTCGCTCCTGGTGGGTCGTCAGCTTAATCTGTTCACAATACAAACACACATTAAAAGGGTGATGTTACGTCACCAAGTGTGAGTGTGACCAGCTGTTACGTTTTAGTGTCCACCTTGATGTACGCTGGATAAACTATAGTAGTAGCAGCTGATGTGACCTTAATTACTTCAAATCACAGCTTTGGCTAAAATTCACAGAATGAAAAATCTGAAGGAAAAACGAAGAAGACCCTCTACGATCGTTTGAAATAATTAAAAAGAACCTCCAGGTGTCAAGTGTTTGGTTATGGTTACCCTCTGGTCCACAGCCTCCAGTCCAGCCTGGTGCCCCATTCCTGGTCCAGGGGGATCTGGATACCCTCTGGTCCAGCCTGGTGCCCCATTCCTGGTCCAGGGGGATCTGGATACCCTCTGGTCCAGCCTGGTGCCCCATTCCTGGTCCAGGGGGATCTGGATACCCTCTGGTCCAGCCTGGTGCCCCATTCCTGGTCCAGGGGGATCTGGATACCCTCTGGTCCAGCCTGGTACCCCATGCCTGGTCTAGGGGATCTAGTTACCCTACATTATAATTAAGTGCGAGAAAAGCACTAGACACATCCACATAATAATAATAATAATTATTATTATTATCCATTACCCATACCTGGTCCAGTGGGATCTGGTCACCTGCTGGTCCTCAGCCTCTGGTCCACCCTGGTCCAGGAGATCCTGTGAAGTCAGACAGCATCTTTATAGACCCGTGCACATCGCAGTCTCGAATCTAACTACCAACCCCCCCGCAGGAGCCCCTTACCTTGAGCTGGAACGACGATGGAGATCTTGAGGTGCTTTGGTCGTCTTGTTGCAAAATACAGCCAACAGACTTACCTTGAGCAGATCTAGTAGTTTGTTGCTGTTGGTTCATGTACAAATAATTGACTATACATTTCATATCCCCCCCATTTAGCAAATAATTCCCACCCATAAACAAGGCTGACAACAGTACAAAATAACAAACTGTTCATGCCTTTTGTCTACTTCCTTACTACTCTCTAAAACATCGCATGCACATCGCATGAGTGTTGCCTTACTGATCAGGGTGTGATCCGAGTGACCAGAGATGCATGCTGGGATACTGTGCCATCTGACGCCTACAGTTCTGTAGAGGTTCCCCCTCAGGAGAAACCAAGTTTTCAAAAGGCTGTCGTGACATCAGTTACATGACCTGGAACGTCCGTCAAGACCGTGACAGGGACTCCCCAAGGAGAAATGCCAAAGGGTAGGCTGTGAGGCTCCCCCTCTCGGTGACTAGAATACAACAGCTCTTACAGGAGAGAATCATGGCACACATTTCAACGTTCCTCTTCATAGAAGAAGAAGCCCCAGTGAGGCTTTCTTCACCTCTTCTGAAGAAGAGCACAACTGCAGCTCGACAGGGACGCTAGTTGGGATGTTTCCAAGATTTTCCGAAGGGTTTCCGATTCAGCCCGAGAAATACTTGGATCTCAGGGCAGGAGTACAGGAGATCCAGAGGGCTTGCCAGCAGTCCATCATGTTGAGGTTAGGTAGGGAAGCCACGTTGCAGAATGTTTCATCTTCCATCTTCAGTTAGTTGGTTGGTTTCTCATCCGATTCTGTCCATTCGGAATGCCGTTAGTCCATCATCCATTGTACCAAGTAGCCATTGTCGCTTCCCATTGTTTGCATGATTCAGTCACACTACAGTCCAAGCTGCATGACACTCAAGTCATCCTGTCCAGTGTGTAGAAGGTCGAATTGAGATCCAGATGCTAGATCGCTCCAGGCTCTTGCTGTATTGAACACCCACTTTGTTATCCTCTTTGATTTAGGCCACAGACTTGAGTCATCAGAAACATCCGACCAAATGACACTCAAGGGTGTTTCAGGAAGAGTAGCATCCTCCTATAGCTGAAAATTAAAATGTTCAGGTAATACAAGCCAAGTAGAAGTAGAAAAATTTCCCCTCACACATGTGGTGCCCAGTACCAGGTTAAAGATTGCCCCTCTCACACTTAGTGCCCCATGCCAGGGCAACGATTGCCCCTCTCACACTTAGTGCCACATGCAAGGTTAAAGATCACCCCTCTCACACTTAATGCCCCGTGCAAAGTCAACAATTGCCCCGCTCACACTTAGTGCCCCATGCCAGGTTAAATATTGCCCCTCACATGAAGTAGTGCCCCATGCCATGCAAAGATTGCCCCTCACACTTAGTACCCCATGACATGCAAAGATTGACCAGTACCAGGTTAAAGATCACACCTCTTTATTTTCAGTTATTAGATTGTGTATTTACACAAACAATGACAATACTCAAAGGAATACAAAGCCAAACGAGAGGAGAGACCAGTGGAGGGTTTGTAGGTCTTTGAGAGACGAGACCAGTGGAGGGTTTGACGGAGAGACCAGCGCTGGGTTTGTAGGTCTTTGAGAGACCAGTGGAGGGTTTGACGGAGAGACCAGTGCTGGGTTTGACAGAGAGACCAGTGGAGGTTTTGTAGGTCTTTGAGAGAGGAGAGACCAGTGGTGGGTTTTTAGGTCTTTGAGAGAGGAGAGACCAGTGGTGGGTTTTTAGGTCCTTGAGAGAGGAGAGACCAGCGGAGGTTTTGACAGAGACCAGCGCTGGGTTTGTAGGTCTTTGAGAGACTATACCAGTGCTGGGTTTGTAGGTCTTTGCGCCCTTCCCTTCACAAAGAAAAGAGAACTCTTCCCGGGGCTCCCGCCAGCTTCTCCGGGGTCGTTTGCGTTACCGCACTGGACACCTCGCGGCACCTATCTCCGCCTCTGCAGATTTGGGAATCTGAACCCGACTCCCTTTCGATCGACCGGGGGCGACGGAGGCCATCGCCCCGCAGAGACGAGAGACCAGTGGAGGGTTTGTAGGTCTTTGAGAGGAGAAACCAGTGGTGGGTTTGTAGGTCTTTGAGAGGAGAAACCAGTGGTGGGTTTGACGGAGAGACCAGTGGTGGGTTTGTAGGTCTTTGAGAGAAGAGAAACCAGTGGTGGGTTTGTAGGTCTTTAAGAAGAGACCAGTGGTGGGTTTGACGGAGAGACCAGTGGTGGGTTTGTAGGTCTTTGAGAGAAGAGAAACCAGTGGTGGGTTTGTAGGTACTTGAGAGCGGCGAGACCAGTGGTGGGTTTGACAGAGAGACCAGCGCTGGGTTTGTAGGTCTTTGAGAGAGGAGAGACCAGTGGAGGGTTTGATGGAGAGACCAGTGGTGGGGGGGCTAGGGCTTCAAAGCGTACGGAGGGAAACGTTGGAACGTGCTCCGTGGTTCTCAGGTGCAGGAACCAGGTTGGGTTCTAGTTGCTGAGAGGGACAGCCCTCACATCTCACCCCCTGGTGTGTCTCCTTGAGGAGTCCCTGTCTCCATCCTGAAGGACGTTCCAGTTCATGTAACTGACGTGACGACGGCCTCTTAAACACTAGGTTCCCCTGAGGGGGACCGTCTACACAACTGAAGGCCTCAAACAGCGCAGAACCCGTCAGTCACACACCCTTATCAGTAGGACAACACACATGGGATGTGATGCAATGATGAGGAATGTAGTAGGAAAGTGGACGGATAAAGTATCTTCTAGGGATGAATGAGAGGCATGAGAAAGGGGGGGGGGGGGGAAGAGAGAGAGAGAGAGGCCAGAGGAGGCGGGGCCAGAGAGGGGGCGGGACCTATGTGGGGCGGGGCAGGGCCTACGTGGGGCGGGGCAGGGCCTACGTGGGGCAGGGCCTGAGAACCGGTTCAAACTAAACACTGTCAGCCCACAGCATTAAAAGAAAATGTTGTGACTTACAGTTCGCAGTTTCTTCTTCTTCATGGTTCGATCGTGATACTCACAGAATCTGTTTCTTCTTCTTGAGCTGTGAAGGAGAGCAACAAGATTAGTTTTACTGCTTGTGTGTGTGTGTGTGTGTGTGTGTGTGTTTTAATTAGTGATTAATCCAAATAAGTTATTAAAATAAGTTATTTTTCCCATCTAACTACGACGGTAACCGAGTGCGGAGTCATTGTGTGACGTCATGGCCCCGCCCCCCTACGTCTTCCGCCGCCAACTCCGTCATGGAGTCATTGATAAATATCTGCAGCCGCGTCACCCGGCGAAAAATATCATATTTTATATAACTCAATTAAAAACAGCTTACGACGACATACATCCAGAACTACTATTATTCAACTTATCAAGTAGGCCTAGAGTAAAAAACAATTAAGATAAATTATAAATAAGTGTCCTACTCACAGCAGGTCCGGATGTAGCGGGCCGTTTTACTTCAAAAAGTGTTCGTTAATTAACCCGACGGTCAACCTGGAAAACAAAAGGACCAGACGGATCATTAGTTACTTTTATAACTTCAACCGGATGTTTCTAACCATGTTTCGGTTAAACTACTAAAATAACGTCAATATTAACCGTGTAATGGAGACGGCTCAGCGTCTTTTTCAATCTAACCTGTGGTGGAGCCAACAGCTGACGGAGCGCGAGCAGCAGCAGCAGCACAGTGAGGCTCAATGGAGACGCAGCGCGATCCGCACCGAGATCCGCGAAATAATCAGCGAATAATCAGCGGAACTACATGCAGGTGTGCGCCGCCATAGATGTGTGTGTGCGTGTGTGTGTGTGTGTGTGTGTGTGTGTGTGTGTGTGTGTGTGTGTGTGTGTGTGTGTGTGTGTGTGTGTGTGTGTGTGTGTGTGTGTGTGTGTGTGTGTGTGTGTGTGTGTGTGTGTGTGTGTTGAGCGGGGGTGGGAGTGGGTGGGTGGGTTTGGTTACAAACTGTGGGTCATGAGTGGGAATAAATGGTATATATTATGTGGATGTGTGAGTGTGGTTTAAAACCATATGGAGTAGAGGAATACTGTTACTACCAGGAATTGTATGCTGATTGAAGTATGAAATTACACCGTATGATGGTGTATTTCCTTTTGATGAAAATAATAAAAATAAAATAAAAATAAATGCCTAATGTGTAACATAACTAATTAACTATAACTGTATTGATACAATTACTATTATAGAACATAAAAAAATAGAACACAACTTACTTAACTTAAATATGCAAATTACAACATTTGGGCAAATTATGCAACTATGAAAGTCTTTATAGTTGCGTTTGTTTATTCACAAAATAGAAATGCTATAACGGCATAAAAAATAATAAAATCAATCAGCTCAGATATTTATTGTCAAAGTGATGAAGTTATCAAAACGTACAGAAATCCAAATTACACTAAATGTTTCAAATGACATTAATAAAAGAATACATTATATTGTTAGTTTAATATTCTTATATTGTATATTTGAACAGTGTTCCAATATATTACCCAAACAGGTAACACTTTATAATAACTATCCGTTATAACTAGTTAATAGATCATAAGTAAACTGTTAATTAATGAGTTATTAATGACTTGTTAAGTGTTTGTTAAGGATTTATAATGATGCTTTGTAGATAGTTAATATATCATTAATAAACTGTTAGTTAATTAGTTATAAATTACTTGTTAACTGTATGTTAATGATTTATAACTATACCTTATAAATTAGTAATAGATCATGAACAAGCTATTAGTAAATTACTTACTAATGACTTGTTAAGTATCAGTTAATAGTTAACAAGTCATTAGTAAGTAATTTACTAATAGCTTGTTCATGATCTATTACTAATTTATAAGGTATAGTTATAAATCATTAACATACAGTTAACAAGTCATTTATAACTCATTAACTAACAGTTTATTAATTATCTATTAACTAGTTATAACGGATAGTTATTATAAAGTGTTACCGTTAACAGGCCTTTCCAAGATACTGGTCTTGGTCTTTATTTTCACTCTTCGAACCGCTCCGCTGGAGTCCGGTAAGGTTTCAACCACTCTCCCCATGAGCCAGGAGTTTCGAGGCGAAGAACTGTCCACTAACAACACAACATCTCCAATAGAAAAGTTTCTTTGCGGTCTCGACCACTTCTGTCGCTCTTGGAGTAGTGGGAGGTACTCATGGGTCCATCTGGTCCAGAACAAGTCTGCTATATATTGGACTTGCTTCCAGCGTTTTCTTGTGTATTCGTCGTTTTTGCTGAAATTGCCGGGAGGCATGGTGGGTTGCGACTTCAGCAGCAATAAATGATTGGGGGTCAGAGGCTCGAGGTCATTCACATCGTCCGAGATACTTGTGAGAGGCCTGCCGTTGATGATGCTCTCAACCTCGCACAGAACTGTCTGAAGACAATCATCATTCACAGCTTGTTCTTTCAACAAAGAATTGAGGATTCTTCGCACTGTTCGAATCTGTCTTTCCCAAACTCCACCCTGGTGGGAAGCTGCCGGGCTGTTGAATATCCACTGTATTCCCTTTGGTTGCAAGACTCTTTCGACTTTGACATGATCAAGGAGTTGAATTGCTTCCCTCATCTCCCTTTCAGTTTGTGCCGTTGTCAGAGCGCATGATAGTAACTTGACCTCTTCTAGATACAAAACGCCGAATCGTGTTAATGCAGGAATCTGTATCGAGGCTATCTGCAACTTCGATGTGCACGGCTCTAAGGGTAAGGCAAGTGAACAGTACGCCATATCTCTTGTCTGTACTCCGGCCCCCGGTTCGATGTTAACGATGTTCGTTAACATCGAACGGCCCGAAAAAATCAACACCGGTGTTTGTAAAAGGAGGTTTGTCTGGCAAGATGCGGTCTTCAGGCAGGTTTGCCATCTTTTGCTCTCCGACTCTTCCACTGATCCTGCGACACACTGCACACTTTTTGATTATTTTTCGGATAGCAGAATTGGCTTGCGGGATCCAATACTTGCTTCTTAGTTGTGCCATGACATAACTGCGTCCGCAGTGTCCTGTTCTTTGATGTATGTCTCTCAAGATCAATGTGGCGACTCTACAGTGCTTAGAGAGTACTGCTGGGTGCTTGACGTTCTCTGGCATGGCCGACTTGTTGAGTCTTCCGCCAACTCTCAATGTGCCATCTTGCAGAATCGGGTCCAGCTTGAACAGCTGACTGTTTCGACTGACTTGTTTTCCCTTTTGCAGAGCTTTAATATCCTCTCTGTACTGTTGTCTTTGACTGAACTGGATTAATATGGACTCTGCAGCGACCATGTCCTCTAAGGTAAGTGTTTTCTTTTCTTTTGTTGTCCTGTATTTCTCCATGTGTTTTTCTAACTTTGATCTTCGCTTTTCGGGATCCTCTTCGGTTTGATTGACTGTTCTCGAAAACTCCTTTCTTTCATCTTTCAGCTGGCGCAAGGTTTCCTTCAGCCGTAGAATCCAGGCCACTGACCTTTTCAGCTTATGCCAGTCCGAGTAGTAGTTGATCAATCTGTTAATTGGTTCCACGTCATCTTCAACTATGACTGTGTTGACTAAAACTGTGTTCTTGACCTCTGGGTCATCTTGAAGGCTTTCCTTCCTTTGCACAGGTTGTTTGGGCCAATCATGTTCGCCTTGCAGCAGGAATTTCGGTCCGTTAATCCATGTTCCTCCTTGCATCAATGTTTTGGCTTTCAGGCCCCTGCTAGCTTGATCTGCAGGGTTTTCTGCTGTGCCGACGTAGTTCCACTGAGACGGCTTGGTGGCTTCGCGAATCAGTGTAACTCTGTTTGCAACGAAAGTTTTGAATCAAGCTGTTTCACTGTCGATATACCTGAGTACGGTAGTGCTGTCTGTCCAAAAGGTAGACGGTTGAAGTGGAAGTTGAAGCTCTTGCCGTAACATCTTGTCCATCTTCACCGCCACGACTGCCGCAGTCAGTTCAAGCCGGGGTATTGTGACCTGCTTGAGCGGAGCCACTCTTGATTTCCCCATCAAAAATGAGCAATGTTTCCCGCCTTGCTTGTTCTCTAGCAGCAGATAAGTCACAGTGCCGTATGCGTACTCTGAGGCATCCGAGAAATGATGCAACTGCTCTACGGCAGTGCATCCGAAATCTGGAGGTTTTAAACATCTGGAAGTCAGTAAGGTGAGTAACATCTTCTTTCCATTTTTGCCAATCTTCAGCATGTTTTTTGCCAATGCCCTCATCCCAACCATGCTGTTCCTTACAAAGCTCTTTTAGCAGAAGTTTGGCTGGCAGGATGACTGGCGCCAAGAAACCGAGGGGGTCGTAGACAGAGTTGACGACGGATAAAATGCCTCTCCTCGTCATCGGCTTGTCTTGCAGCTTGATGCTGTAAGTGAAAGCATCCACGTCTGTATCCCACTGTATGCCGAGAGTCCTCTCAACTGGTAATGCGTCATGGCTTAGATCCAAGTCTTTTGCTTCACTAGCTCTGTGTACCTCTGGGATGGACATTAACACCTTCCGGCTGTGGCTCATCCACTTCGTTAGATTAAAACCTCCACTGGCACACAAGGTGCGGAGATCACTTGCCAATGTCGCAGCGTCTTCTTCTGTAGCTACCGCTCTTCAATCATCACAATCAATCAACAATCATCCACGTAAAAGTTCTGCAGAATTGTTTGAACGGCTTCTGGGGTGGCAGTGGCTCTGTGGTCCTCAGCAGTTCTCCGAAGTGCGTACAAAGCAACGCTTGGCGATGAGGTGGCCCCAAACAGGTGCACTGCCATCCTGTATTCCTCCATGGGCCCATTCAAGTTACCATTGGGCCACCACAGAAAGCGGAGGAGATCTACGTCTTCTTCTGGCACCTGAACTTGGTAAAACATTGACTCGATATCTGCCATCATGGCTATTGGCTCTTCACAAATCTTAATAAGACGCCAACCAACGTGTTGGTCAGATCGGGTCCCTGTAGTAATTCACCATTCAAAGACCGGCCCTGAAACGAGGCTGTGCAGTCGAAGACCACTCATAGTTTTCTTTTCTTAGGGTGATACAGCCCGTGATGCGGTATGTAAAACACCCTGTTGTCATCACGGTTCAGCTGGTGTGCCGGAACTTGAACAGCGTAGCCTTTGCTTATGATGTTGTCCATGAAGGCTTTGTACTCTTCAAAGAACCCAGGATTCTTTTTGAGCTTTCTGTGCAAACTGGCTATGCGCTGCTCCGCCACACAACGGTTATTAGGCATTTGATGAGATCCTGTTCACTGAACATTGAGGCGGTTTGTTCTCTGTGTCCTCCAGTTCCTTTCTCATGGGCCCATTCACTACCCATCCAATGGCAGTCTTAACGGTATAAGGTCCTCCATGTTGACTGTTAATAATGCGCCATGGCTCCATAGCCTTCGGACAGTTTGCTCCAATAAGTAGGCCTACATCTGCTACCAATCCTGGCAAACGCACTTCACTGAGATATGGCCACTGTTGAATATCGGATTGGCTGGCTATGCTTTCAGCGTGAACTGGTATGTTGCTGTGAGTGTACACCTTAGGAAGATCTATATGCTCGGTATCTTCCAGTCCGCACACTTCCAGGTCTGATATCACGTAGCTACTTATGAGCTTTTGTTCTCCAGGTTTGTCTTGACCCATGGTGCTAAGAAGTATCCGTGTTGGTTTACCTTTAACGTTCAGTTTCTTTTGCAGGTCTCCCATGCAGAACGTTGCTGTACTTCCCGGGTCCATGAAGGCGTAAGTCTTCACATACTTGTCGCTCTTTTTTGATTTAATCTTCACCGGTACAATCGACAGCACACATTCAGCTTTTCCGGCCCCAGTTAGACTACAGGACTCTTGCGTGACAGAAACTTGAGCACATGAAACTTGAGCACCGTCTCTCCTCTCAGGTAAGACAGAACCTTCTCTTTTCACTATGTGTAAAATGTCTGGATGCCTTAAGGCACATTCTTTGCATTCGATCCTTCTTTTACAGAACTTGCTGAGATGGCCGGGAGTTAAGCAGCCAAAACACAAGCCATTTGACTTCAGGAACTCCACACGTTCTTTGTGAGGCTGATCTTTTATTTTGTTGCATGAAGCTAGAGTGTGAGACTGCTGGCAGTACAAACACGGCTTCTCAAATGCGATCCTGGTCTTGCCTGGATTAGCTGGCATCACATATGTTCCTTGAGGCCTTTTATCTTCTGTGAAAACATTGGTTGCGAAGCTGCTTCCACAGACTTCTCTCCTAAAAGGATGTTTTTCCTTTTGTTCAACCTTCCCAACCGTGGTTGGTCGGTTGTCTGGTAGATTACCGAAGAGGGGATCCATTATTATTTTAGCTTGGCGGTCTATGTATTTCACAAAATCAATGAACTTTGCTCTTCTGCCTCCTCGCTCTTTGACGTTGTAAGCTTCAGCACGCCAACGTTCTTTCATTTTGAAGGGTAGTTTGGATACCACAGTCCGTAAGTTGGTAGGGTTGTCCATCTCTTCCAGATAGTCTATGTCTTCCATAGTGTTGCGACACCCAACCAAGAACATAGCATAAGCATTTAATGCTTTTCCGTCATCCGACTTGATCTGTGGCCATTATAGTGCTTTATCAATGTACGCGCTGGCGATCTGTAGCTTGTCCCCATAGTGCTCTTGAAGCAGTTTCTTCGCTTTAGAGTAGCCTTTGCTAGCTGACATGTGGGTGCAGCTACGAACTAGCTCCTGGGGTTCACCAGCTGTAAATTGTTCCAAAAAATACAATTTGTCCTTATCGTTGTCTGTCTTTTGTTCAATTGAGTGCTCGAATGTTCTGATGAAAGATTTGTACTGCAGTGCGTCAACCTTGAAGACAGGGAATTCTTTCGTTGGTAGCTGGGATTGCCTTTGTTGTTTTACCAGTAGCTCAGTGATAACTTTCTGATTTTGCATGACTTTTAGCATCTCGTCATCTCTGTTGGTTTGAGCATTACCGGGATGTTGTTGAGAGACCTTAGGTACTTGGGATTGCAGCATTTGTGGTTGAGCATGAAAACCTGGATTTACTGGCTGAGGAAGCGAAACACCAGATTCTTCTTGCTCCACGCTCCCTCCTTGTAGTATTTGTACTAGTGCGTGGCTACTGTAACTACGCCTACCGTAACCATCTTCGGATCTTTCGTATTCTTTAAACACTTTTAATTTTGCACTGCTTTCTGCTAATGCAGTTTCCAAGTCAAGATCTTCTTTTGCCCCTTTAAGTTTCGCTATTTCAAACTCAAGCTGCTTCTTTTTCTTCTGAGCTGCAACACGTTCAAGCAAAGCTGCATGTTCAGCCTCTTGTTTAACACGTGTCGACGAAGCTTGTGATGTGGTCGTTTTGCGACTTACGTGAGATCCGTTCTGATGATCGTGTCCAGCATGACTGGAACCATGCTGCGAAATACTGTCACTTGATTTAACAGCATCTTGCGGGTCAACTTCTGCATCATCCCTTTGCAACGAGCCTTCGTGCACAGCTGCGATCCAAGTTTTAGTGGCTTTCATAAATTCTTTGATGCCATTTTGGATTCAAACCATCAAACCATTCAAACCGTTCCTGATCAAATGTTTTTTCATCTTCAGGCAAAAGACTTGCAACTTCTTTGTTGAGGCAATAAAACTAATTTAAAGAAAGTGGGAAATCATTTTCCATGACATCTTTAACCTCATGTAAATTTTAAGTATCGCTCATCATTTTCTCCACTTCATTTATTTCCCTTGTGAGAGCTCCTAATTTTCTTCTCCTCAATGCTATTTTTTTTTGCAATTTCTCCTCTAAGGCTTTCTCTGTCAACCTGCGTGTCCGTCCTGGCTCCATTGTATCCTCAAAATATCTAAGCCCCTTTTCCTTTTCATCAGTTAGTTAGGCTTTAGTTGCATGCAATGGTTTAAAAGCACTTATCCTTCAAGTCACTTTTTCTTCATAAAAACAACGGCAATACAACTTCTTAAATGAAGCCCAAATAATCAACATTGACTGTCACAAGGCTTAAAATACGAGCTGACATGGAGAATCAACAACTTGCATTTTTTTTTTTTTAACGCAGTCCCCCTTTAATTTTGGCACAGGCTTCGACTATCTTCCTGCATCTGTTGGGAAAATCAGTCTGTCTAGTTACTTGACCAGAGAAAATGAGACGGAGAGGTAATAAAGTCTATCAGCACGAGGGCCTCGGATTTATTAAGTAAAATGGTAAAAGTGATACAGGTACATAAAGTGTGAGAGATCTAATATTTTCTAAGTCCCTATCAGCGCTGAGGTCGTCTGGAGCTTCGCCTCCTTGGAAGTTCTGCTTCAGAAGAGTGTGAGATGATCTCTGTGGTATGGTCTTATGCTGTGTTTTCCTCCTAACGAGGTGTGTGTGTCTCTGAGTGCTTATCTTGACCCTGAGCTTCTGGGCACTGATATAATTTATGAGTGCCTACTGTGCCTCTGACCAGGTGCGAGGGGTTCCCGAGGGGTATCTTGACCCAGAGTTATGGGCACTATATTATCAGCAGACTGGCTCCTGGGTTTGCGAATGTGTGGTGCATTGTCTGAACTTCTAACATCTCTCCATGTTGTGGTAATCGGCCTCCGGTTCGGGTCTTGACCTGGAGGATGGCTAGTTATTCATGTGTTGGTTCAAACAAGGGTTAATGGTGTGATGTGTATGTCTTGTGGTGTGTTTCTTGATATACGGGTTAACCGTGTAATGTATATGTCTTGTAGTGTGTTTCTTGATACACACATCATGTGCTGTGCTCAATCGTGTCCTCCGGCCTCCGGTTCGGGCCTTGACCTGGAGGATGGCCGGTTACTCATGTGTTGGTTCAAATAAGGGTTAATGGTGTGATGTATATGTTTTTGTGGTGTGTTTCTATCATGTGCCGTGCTCATTAGGTTGTTTTGCCCATCATATCCCCCTCAAGTCGCCGCCAGGCGACTTAACCTACTATGGATATGAAGGGTCAGGACCTCAGCGCATAGGCAACAACGTGGCACAAGCAAAAACACTAGAAAGGTGACAAACCCGAATACAAAAATAGGCAACAACGAGCACGGGATACTAATAACACGCCCGACCGGGTGTATGGGGAACCACGTGGGAGAAACGCTACCCATGCTTCGGACATGAGTATGCCATACACACCCCTTATAGGGGGTGGCATCCACCCCGGCCTCACAAAGCGAGCACCCCGCGACAAAACTACACAAAAGTAAAGGCAAAATGAGAATACGTGAACAGGGAAGAATTCGAGATTGCTAAATAAACAGAAAGCGAACAAGGAAATCAAACAAACATCAAACAATACACAAAGCAAGTATCAACCCTAAACTTAATCCTAAACAATCGCAAAAAACAACAAACACGAAAACAAACAACAGTCAACCCTAAAAACAACCTCAAACAATCGCAAAAAACATCCAACAACAATCAAACAAACAACATACAACCTTAAAATCAACTTTCCACAATGTCAAAAAACATCAAACAACAATCAAAAGAAACAACAATGAATATACAAGCAGCGGGGAAAACCTTCATTAGCCCCTGCCAGGGAGCCACATGGGAGTATTGGCGGTACCACCCCCATACAAGTTTACGACCCGTTTATTCGACGGTCCCGGCAGGGCGCTATCCTGCTGAACATAAGCAATACAGCGGGGAACATCATAACAAACCAAATCAACCCATAGCAAAACATCGTCCGTACCGGCGTGTGGCTAAATGCGGTGCGGGATGAAAACGAGTCATCAAATAATCTCAAAAGGCATGGTGAACACCAAGACTAACATGGCCGCAGAAAAATGGCGATCCCCCTCAGCCCGTCGTTAGGCGACTAATACTAAGACTAACATGACCGCAGAAAAATGGCGATCCCCCTCAGCCCGTCGCTAGGCGACTAAACTCAGTAGGGATACGAGGGGTATAACGGCCGATGGATAATAATAAGCAAACACACGCATGGGACAACGTACAGGGTAGGCCCGGGGCACGGGAACCTCTAAGAAACCACGGAATAGTCCTGATAAACGGGCAATCAAGGCCCCCGGAATCCCGCCCGCGTGTAACCCCGAGCCTCATTCAGTGGGACAGCGATATAAACAATAACATTTGAGTTCCCGTCGTACCCGACCGACGCCGGGAAAAAATCCGGACCTATAGTCAAAGGCACAGACACGGGCATAGATATGGGAGCGGCTAAAAATAGTGAAGCGTACAAAAGCAAATACAGCCAGGGAACGCCTAAGGGAACGGGCCGGGCCCCTGGTACCGGAACACAGATCCCCAGTCCGAGCGGCGGAGGTGCATCAGGTGGGAGGAGGGGGTAACGTCGTAGGCGGGGACGGTGAATGGGGCCACCCTCCTGGAGAGGTTACTAGCACTTCACAGGCAGGGTGGGGGGGGGGGGGGGCGGGTTGGCAGCAGTCGAAGGTGGAAACAGGAAGCCGGGGCCGTGTTACCGGGGAGACCACCAGCACATCACAGGAAGATGTCCGGTCCGGCAGGGACGTAGTCGACGGCGGGGATGGGGGGCGGGTAGGGGTTGTCATAATCTAAGCCAAAGCTCACAGGCACTAGTTGGTCTACCTGACCGTCCTGGGGAAGCTGGTCAGGCAGATCCAGCAGGGGCATGAGGGGGGCTGCGTCGGAGTAGGGAGGGGGCTGTTGTTTCTCCTGCTGTAGGGGATGGTGTTGCGGGCGCGGCGGGGGCCTTCCTGAAATTTATCTTTAACAAAGCCATCGTGTCCGCGCCAGAATGAGATACGCCGAAAACGAAATAGGCAGTAAGAAATCGAGATTATGAAATTAAAGCAAAAACGCTTAAGGAAATCTAAATAAAAAATAATAATAATAATAATTATATATATATATATATATATATATATATTTTTTTTTTTTTTTTCTTGTCATTAAAACCGAAAGTCAAAGTAATTAAAATCAAAAGATAAATCAAGTCAAAGTAATTAAAGCTGAAAGAAAAATCAAAACAAATCAATTAAAATCGAAAGATAAACCAAAGCAAATCAATTCTTCCGAGCGGCCTGGTAGGGCCGCTAAATCGCAACAACAAACAAACAAACAAACAGCAAAATATGAGGCTATATATGTCATAAATATTGCCTCTCCTGGAACCGTCACCTTATCGTGGTGGAGAGGTTTGCGTGTCCCTGTGAACCTGAGGGCTGTATTGTCTGGAGCCATGTGCTCCTGGTAGGGTCTCCCATGGCAGAGTGGTCTCAGGTGAGGGGCCAGACTAAGAATGGTTCAGAAGACCCCATGAATACATCAAAAAGAGGAGGAGAGACCCTGCCCGGAGGAAGCCCGGGGCCCCCGTCTGGAGCCAGGCCCAGACGAGGGGCTCGCCGGCGAGCGCCTGGTGGCCGGGTTTGCCACGGAGCCCGGCCGGGCACAGCCCGAACAAGCTACGTGGCACCCCCCCCCTCTTCGCCCTGTGGGCCCACCACCTGCAGGGAGACCCGCTGGGGTCGGGTGCGCTGCCACATGGGTGGCAGTGAAAGGCAGGGGTCCCGACGGACCAGACCCGAGCGGCAGAAGCTGGCTCTGGGGACGTGGAACGTTACCTCACTGTGGGGAAAGGAACCGGAGCTTGTGAGGGAGGTGGAGCGCTACCAGTTAGATCTGGTGGGGCTCACCTCTACGCACAGTCTCAGCTCTGGTACCGTACTCCTGGATAGGGGTTGGACTCTATTCTTCTCTGGAGTTGCCCAGGGCGTGAGGCGCCGGGCGGGTGTGGGGATACTCATAAACCCCCGGCTGAGTGCCGCGGTGTTGGAGTTTACCCCGGTGGATGAGAGGGTCGCCTCCCTACGCCTAAGGGTGGTGGGGGGGAAAACTCTGACTGTTATTTGTGCATATGCACCGAACAGCAGTTCAGAGTACTCGGCCTTCTTGGAGACCCTGAATGGAGTCCTGTATGGGGCTCCGGTAGGGGACTCCGTAGTTCTGCTGGGAGACTTCAACGCCCACGTGGGCAACGATGGAGACACCTGGAGAGGCGTGGTGGGGAGGAACGGCCTCCCTGATCTAAACCCGAGTGGTCGTTTGTTACTGGACTTCTGTGCTAGCCATGGATTGTCCATAACGAACACCATGTTCGAACATAAGGGTGCTCATAAGTGTACCTGGTACCAGAGTACCCTAGGCCGAAGATCGATGATCGATTTCGTGATCGTGTCATCTGATCTGAGGCCGTATGTTTTGGACACTCGGGTGAAGAGAGGGGCGGAACTGTCAACCGACCACCATCTGGTGGTGAGTTGGATCAGGGAATGGGGGAAGAGTCTGGACAGACCTGGTAAGCCCAAACGGGTAGTGCGGGTGAATTGGAACGAGGCTCTGGAGGAGGCTCCCGTCCTAGAGATCTTCAACTCACACCTCCGGCGGAGCTTTTCTAGCATCCCTGTGGAGGTTGGGGGCATTGAGCCAGAGTGGGCGGTGTTCAAAGCCTCCATTGCTGAAGCTGCGGTGGTGAGCTGTGGCCTCAGGGTCTTAGGTTCCTCAAGGGGCGGTAACCCTCGGACACCGTGGTGGACACCGGTGGTCAGGGAAGCCGTCCGACTGAAGAAGGAGGCCTTCCGGGGTATGTTATCCCGGAGGACTCCTGACGCAGTTGCAGGGTACCGGCGGGCTCGAAGGGCTGCAGCCGCTGCCGTGTCGGAGGCTAAGCAGCGGGTGTGGGAGAAGTTCGGAGAGGACATGGAGAAGGACTTTCGGTCGGCACCAAAGTGTTTCTGGAAGACCATCCGACACCTCAGAAGGGGGAAACGGGGAAACATCCAAGCTGTGTACAGTAAGGGTGGGACTCTGTTGACCTCGACTGAGGAGGTAGTCGAACGTTGGAAGGAACACTTTGAGGAACTCCTGAATCCGACTAACACGTCCTCTATGTTGGAGGCAGAGCTCGAGGTTGATGGTGGTTCATCGTCAATTTCCCTGGTGGAAGTCACTGAGGTAGTTAAACATCTCCGCAGTGGCAAAGCCCCAGGGATTGATGAGATCCAGCCAGAAATGCTAAAGGCTCTGGGTGTTGAGGGGCTGTCTTGGCTGACACGCCTATTCAACATTGCGTGGGAGTCTGGTACAGTGCCAAAGGAGTGGCAAACCGGGGTGGTGGTTCCCCTGTTCAAAAAGGGGGACCGGAGAGTGTGTGCCAATTACCGGGGTATCACACTTCTCAGCCTCCCTGGGAAAGTCTACTCTAAGGTGCTGGAAAGGAGGGTTCGGCCGATTGTCGAACCTCAGATTGAAGAGGAACAATGCGGTTTCCGCCCTGGACGTGGAACTACGGATCAGCTCTTCACTCTCACAAGGATCCTGGAGGGGGCCTGGGAGTATGCCCATCCGGTCTACATGTGTTTTGTGGATTTGGAGAAGGCATATGACCGGGTCCCCCGGGAGAAACTGTGGGAGGTGCTGCGGGAGTACGGGGTAAGGGGTTCACTCCTCAGGGCCATCCAATCTCTGTACTCCCAAAGCGAGAGCTGTGTCCGCGTTCTCGGCAGCCAATCAGTTCCGTTCCCGGTGGGTGTTGGCCTCCGCCAGGGCTGCGCCTTGTCACCAATCCTGTTTGTGATATTCATGGACAGGATATCGAGGCGTAGTCGTGGTGGGGAGGGGTTGCAGTTCGGTGATCTGAGGATCGCATCACTGCTCTTTGCAGATGATGTGGTCCTAATGGCATCATCGGCCTGTGACCTTCAGCACTCACTGGATCGGCTGGCTGCCGAGTGTGAAGCGGCTGGGATGAAGATCAGCACCACTAAATCTGAGGCCATGACTCTTAGCAGGAAACCGGTGGATTGCCCTCTCCGGGTAGGAAATGAGTCCTTAGCCCAAGTGAAGGAGTTTAAGTACCTCGGGGTCTTGTTCGCGAGTGAGGGTACGATGGAGCGTGAGATTGGCCGGAGAATCGGAGCAGCGGGGGCGGTATTGCGTTCGCTGTACCGCACTGTTGTGACGAAAAGAGAGCTGAGCCGCAAGGCAAAGCTCTCGATCTACCGGTCGATCTTCGTTCCTACCCTCACCTATGGTCATGAGGGGTGGGTGATGACCGAAAGGACGAGATCGCGGATACAAGCGGCCGAGATGAGTTTTCTCAGGAGGGTGGCTGGCTTCTCCCTTAGGGATAGGGTGAGAAGTTCAGTCATCCGGGAGGAACTCGGATTAGAGCCGCTGCTCCTTTGCTTAGAAAGGAGTCAGTTGAGGTGGTTCGGGCATCTGGTAAGGATGCCCACTGGACGCCTCCCGTGGGAGGTGTTCCAGGCACGACCAATGGGGAGGAGACCCCGGGGAAGACCCAGGACTAGGTGGAGAGATTATATCTCAACACTGGCCTGGGAACGCCTCGGGATCCCCCCGTCAGAGCTGGTCAATGTGGCCCGGGAAAGGGAAGTCTGGGGCCCCCTGCTTGAGCTGCTGCCCCCGCGACCCGACCCCGGATAAGCGGACGACGATGAGGATGAGGATATTGCAGATCAAATCAATCCCCAATAAATCTTTTGTCTTTTCATGTGTGTGGTTAAGTGTGGTGTAAGTGTGTGTTGGTACAACAAAACAAATCAAAGCAAAATCAAATCCTGGCTCGGCTGGTCGGCTCCGGGCGTCTCTGCATCTGGCTCCCCCTCACGCTCTGGAATTCGTGTTTCTATTGTTGGAATATAAACTTATGTACAGCAGTTAGTGGACAAACATATTTTCTTAATCCTATTACTTATTGCTCTAATGGAGGTCCCGTATGGGGCCTTGAATAATAGGTGAAGGCATGGGTCGACCCGTAAGCATTTCATGCGGGGTTAGATGCATCATTCTAGTAGCATGCGTGTGATAACTCATTAGTGCTAGTGGTAGTGCATCTACACAAGTCAAAAGTCAAAAGTTTGATTACAGCATCCACACTTTGCTCTAATTTCTCACTACTTCCCTTCTTGCTTATTAAATGATAAGCAAACCCAAAAACGTCATTAGTGCAACCAACCTTGAAGCCCCTAACCTTAACAACCTTTAAATAAAATCCATCTGGTGGGAAGGGAAATCAAAGCCAGTATATCCAAAACCAAAGGCCGATATTGGTGGGTTTACCATCAGCCGCCGTAAAACCACACTGTACCCGAAATGAACAAAGTCATGAACATGTCCACCACTTCAGCTGCCCGAGCCAACATATCTGACGCCTGTTCCTCCTCCACCTTTCACCCCACCCGGCTCATCCTATGATGGTTGCAGCTCGTCACTTCACGATCAAGTGAGTCAATGCTCACAGTGACTCTGCCAAGTAATCGTGACTGTGCCTGCCTTAGGTTGTCCCTGGTTTCAAGGTGGGATCTTACCCGTCGTTGGCTAACCAGCCTTCCATACTGGCTTACTGCAGGATGCCGTGCCTGGGATACAATCTATTTCCACCCATTAGGTGGAATAGATCGCAAAGTGGAGGGATGGAGACAGAGTCCTCAGCCCCAGCTACTCATGCAGCCAAGTGCGTGTATAATGGAGACACCTCAGGGCGGTTACCCTGTGTGTGTAAGTGGGCGGATGATGGGGCCAATCAGAAAGTAACTTTCTGTTGGAGTGAGGAGGAAAATACTATCGAATGTTAACATGTTATGAAAGCGTAACAGCAGTAGTAGTGGCATCTGAAAGGTAAACCCATTACTTCCGAATGTAAATTGAGAACCTAGCTTGTACATTAGATCCCTTCCCAGCAGATGTAGCGCTGACCCATCCAATCCATAATCAATCTAATTGTCCTACTTGTACATTATTATTTTATATGACTGATATGTATTCCCCTTTAGCCATAATGTGAATATCAGAACATCTTTTACAATTTAGTTGACACAAATGTAATTGTGATTAGTTATAGTAAAGACCATTTCCTTCTTAACTCTATTGTTTCATCTGAAATATGCTTTCAGAACCACCTTGTGTGTTCCAACACTCTGCGCAGGGGAGTACTCTCCTACTCTCTACACCTCCCTTATCTCAGTGGCCCTGATGAGGCCTACTACCCGGCCTTTCTCTGTCTAGATTATATGATCAATTTTAATATACTGTCTATTATTACCGCAATCCCTCAGGAATTTAAAATTAAAAAATAATAATTATTATTATTTGTGCTGTCTTTTTGGTACTTAAACCTTGTCAGGTCTGTTGAACTGTGCATTAACCCCGCAGTCCCCGAGTCCTTTTAGGGCGGGTCCTTCTGCTCAGATTGGTGAGAGAGGATTTTCCCTGAACTCTTAAAAAGAGTCCCCAGCGCTGGTTGACCCCTGGACTTCTGTGGACGAGCGGTGTGCATGCTATGGACAACTTTAAATGCTAATTGTTCCTGTTATGGAGTCCAGATAATAACCTCTAAATCTCTCTGCCTGTCTCCCTGTGACTCCCTCACAGGCTGCATTCCCCTCTTATCTCTACTGTCCTTGCTGCTGACTATAAATTTGTCAAATGGGAAAACTACAAATATGGCGGGCGGGGACTACCTTTTTTAGGCATAGAGTCAGTTCCCACACACACTCTCTGTCTCTCTCTCCTCAACGAACACACACACACTCATTGACGCACACACAGCCTCTTTTTCTCCTTCTCGAGCTGTCTTTTGCGCAAACGCACACTCAAACACCCGTTAACGCCTACATGCTGACACACGCGTACGCACTGGCGTCTACACCCAAATGCACACTGTCGTCCCCTGTCATGCACGTACACTCAGACGCGCGCTTTCTTGACACACGCACACACACACACCCACACACGCACTCGCTCTCAGTCTTTCCCATACACGCTCACACATTCTCACGTCTCTCGGTCTCTGAAGTGAGAGAACTCAAACAACGGCGGCCGGGGAACAATGAACTCTTTTGGGCTTGTCTTAACAAACGAGGGCGGAGGAGAGGTGTAAGGTTTTTTTTTTTTCATTTATCATTGTCAATTCATTTATCTCAACGGAGCAAGCCGTAAGTCAAAGCAGCACAGCAAAGAAGTAGCATTTATTAACATCAATCCATTGATCTCAACGGAACAAGCCGTAAGTCAACGCAGCACAGCAAAGAGGTAGTATTCATTAATATCAATTAATTTGTTTATATCGTTTATCCGTTTACTGGGTGAAGATAGTGCGTACCACACACGCATCACTCACACACCCGCTCGCTCTCAGTTTCTCCCATGCACATTCACACACCGCCTCTCGGTCTCTCTCTCTCTCTCTCTCTCTCTCATGCTCACCGTCTCTCAGTCCCGATCGCACACACTCACGCCGTCTGAGAGGTCTCTACTATCCCTAGTCTGTCCTTAATCTACGTCAGTCCATGTGTTGGTCCGTCCGTCCCCGCATATGCAATGAATATATGGCCAAACTAAAGATTATTTATCGTGCCTTTCCGGGCACCTCAAATCCACTCATAAAGGTTCTCGAGGGTATCATTTCCACCATGCAGCGAGCCCTATTCGACTTGGCCGTCGGTGGCTTCGTAACACCCAGAACCGACTAGTTACAGGCCGTGATTCCTCTGGGTCTCTCTCATAGCCCAGTTCACTTCATTTCATTTCTCTTCATTACCTTGGCCGTCGGTGGCGTCATATCACCCAGAACCGACAAGTTACAGGCCCTAATGGTCTCACCGTGCAGCGAGCCGATATTCGATATGCCACGCATTTAAGGTCAATCGGGTTTTTACGGGTTAACAGTACGTTGCAGTGGGATTCGTCCCCGCGGGATACCCCGTAGCAGACCGTTCTTACAGCCTCATCTCCTAATGTGATTCCTATATAACTATGCAGAGTTCGGGTTTTATCAACAGGTTCTGCCTACCTTTTGTTTGGGCGCCCGAGATGAGACTGCAGGAATCGGTCCGGCGCTCCGGGGTCCCGGGGCGTGCCCCTCTCCGTCCTCTGTGGTTTTCCCAGTTGCGGTTCAATTCGGAAAAAATCACGTCGGGGTCACCAATTTGTTGGGAAAATCAGTCTGTCTAGTTACTTGACCAGAGAAAATGAGACGGAGAGGTAATAAAGTCTATCAGCACGAGGGCCTCGGATTTATTAAGTAAAATGGTAAAAGTGATACAGGTACATAAAGCATGAGAGATCGAATATTTTCTAAGTCCCTATCAGCGCTGAGGTCGTCTGGAGCTTCGCCTCCTTGGAAGTTCTGCTTCAGAAGAGTGTGAGATGATCTGTGTGGTATGGTCTTATGCTGTGTTTTCCTCCTAACGAGGTGTGTGTGCTTAGGGTTGGTGTGTGTGTGTGTCTCTGAGTGCTTATCTTGACCCTGAGCTTCTGGGCACTGATATAATTTATGAGTGCCTACTGTGCCTCTGACCAGGTGCGAGGGGTTCCCGAGGGGTATCTTGACCCAGAGTTATGGGCACTATATTATCAGCAGACTGGCTCCTGGGTTTGCGAATGTGTGGTGCATTGTCTGAGCTTCTAACATCTCTCCATGTTGTGGTAACCGGCCTCCGGTTCGGGCCTTGACCTGGAGGATGGCTAGTTATTCATGTGTTGGTTCAAACAAGGGTTAATGGTGTGATGTGTATGTCTTGTGGTGTGTTTCTTGATATACGGGTTAACCGTGTAATGTATATGTCTTGTAGTGTGTTTCTTGATACACACATCATGTGCTGTGCTCAATCGTGTCCTCCGGCCTCCGGTTCGGGCCTTGACCTGGAGGATGGCCGGTTACTCATGTGTTGGTTCAAATAAGGGTTAACGGTGTGATGTATATGTTTTTGTGGTGTGTTTCTATCATGTGCCGTGCTCATTAGGTTGTTTTGCCCATCACATCGGCGTGAGGTCCTCTTGTGGGAATGCACGAGGATAATATGAACATATCTCGTTACCTTTCTTAGGAGAATACTTCAAAGGATTAACCGTTTCTTGAATAAGCTTCTTCAGGTGAGCTCTCTTGGCTTTTCTCCTGATCTCTCGAGCGGACAGCTGCGCTCTCCACACGGCCGAACACGGGCACGAGCACGGGCACGTGTAGCTTATTGATCCGTTAAGCTAAGTTTTTTGACAAAATGTAGTGGCACTCACTCGTACTCCTCTGTACCACTTATTGGAGTCAACTAACAGCGTTTGCAACGCGAGCGAAAAGACAAGACAATGTTCCTTCGTTTTAAAATGTTTACTTGAAAGTCTTCAAATAAAATACACGTCTTCACACGATATAAACTACGGTCTTACGCACGGTCAAAAAACTGTGTAGCTTCCATCAATGTCAGACTCCAAACTGAATTACGTTACCGCCGTTACTGTTATAACTACAGTGATGTCATTACGTAAAAATCCCAAAACATAGAGAATAACATAGTAACCATTTATACCTCACAAAATTATGCATTTTAATAGTTTTACGCATTATGAATTAACATGAAATTACTATCTAGCAATCTTTAATAATTTTAAACTCAATATTTATTATAAAGCAATTATTGGCATATTGGCTCTTACAATCAGCTCTCTATTTATTTATAAATTATTTATATATCACTCTCACTGTACACTCACTGTATATTTGTAAATAACTAAGCCTTGTGTTTTTATCAGTCTGTAACTAACACAATTGTCTTGTCCTTTCGTATGTTGCAACTAAGCTTGTCCTGTGTAAATGTTGCTGCTTTACGTGTCTGTCTTCAATTGCCCCTTGGGGACAAATAAAGTTTTTTTGAATATGAATTTGACATTTTGAAATTGCTCCGCGTGCAAGTGTACACCATGACGTGTGCATTCTTCCTCACCCTGTAAAACCACGTTCTTATGAACATGCCAGTAATTAAATCTTTAGACTGTTCCAAACAAGTGGCCGACCTGCATTCTTCCATCACGGAATGAAGAAACACGCCTAAGTTATGTGTGGTTATTATATATTCATAGTTAATAAACCACCCCTATTTCTGGTTTATAAGACAGATAAGCCAGTGCACTGCACAGTTTGAGTTGGGATGTATGCCTACCTTCACATATATGATAGACCAATTTAAAGAGAATCCTTGGTGTTCTCTTTGTTGGACCAAGTGTGTGTGTAAAACGGGATTTCAAACTTATTGGAACATTAACAAGGTCTGTATTTAATATTAACATGATTGAAAATATTAAATAGCCTAGTAATATATAGGCCTAGGCAATTTAGGCTATATTTTAAATGCAGTATCTTGGGCATCTTTTTTTAATTGGCTAACGATTTAAACGATGTTCTACAAGCGCCCATAGCCTATTCCAGACCAATTCGATGGGATGTTTTTATAAAAGCTAAATTATTGATGTAATCTATTCTAAATATAGATAGATAACAACTTTATTAAACCAATATTCTCATTATTATCAAGAAGCACGATGCATGTGGTAGACGGTGTAGGCGCGCACACTGGAGAGCTGCGCAAAATCAGCTGATCGCAACGTCCAACAACTCCACCCGCGGTGGAATCGCCTTTATCATTATCAAAACCCCTGCCTATAAATAAATTTGCCTTGTAGGCCTATTGCCTTCGTCGGAAAGGAGCACTATGAATAGGGCTGGTAGAGACGCAAGGCGAAGCCGTCCCCACGGCGACTAGTCAGTCAAGAAGTAGAAATCAGCCTTTATCAGCCCTCCCTTGATTTGATAACTGCCAGAAAGAGCGTTTGAAATTCTAGTTGTCTCCCTCCGTGTTTTCTCTTTGTGTTTACAGCGCAAATGATTGAGCATCGAACTCGATTTCTGGTCGTATTTTATGACCGACTACACTCATTGACTTTATAACAATTATTTCACGCTTTCCACTCTTTCATTGTGGTCAGATTTTGCCCATCGCCTTCCTAATATTTACCCCTACCCCTCCTTATTCGACTATAGTTTCCTCCTTGTTTTTAGTTGTTTTTTTGCCATTTCTGGTAATGTCTCATACCTCATGTTTGTGATCCACTTTCCTTCGAGATCGAGATCTCTATCCCTGTAGGCCTAAATGATCAGTTGGTGACTACCGCTTTGGAACCAATTTGTAAGAAGGAAATAGTCATTATAGGTATATTTTCACTGAATACAATGTCGTGGGATAAGAAAGTCCGTTTGCGTCTGTCCAATAGGAATAACGTGTTTTATAGATTTTGTGTTGAGAAGAACATCTTTCATTTAAACTATTAACTTAAACTCAACTATTGTAAGAATAACCGAGGCTCTTCTCTTTTCTTTTTGCGATGGGGTGCACATCACGACACACGACACTGTCTAATATATAATAATATCACATAATATCACAACGCTGTATCCAGCTGTGGGGATTTCTATTGCAGTTACAGAAGAATTGCCATTTCATAAAATTGCCATTTTCCATTTATCTGATAATAAAAGCAAGATAAGAAAGCACTAACGCTCGCGAATCGTTCACATAGGCCTATTATACGTTTCCCGCTTTCATCAATCGCTCAAATAGGTCATCAAATAAAAAAAAGACCGCTGCTGAGGAAAGCCTCCTTTATATAGGCTATTTCCATCTGATATGGAGGATATATATGTTCAGCAATGCACTATGACACTTTATAGCGGCCTTCTGTAGCTTGAATTAATTACAAATTATTAATTATTAATTAAACGATTATAGGCCTACATTATCCAGGTTTAATTACAGAAGAATTATCTACATTTTGAAATTGCTCCAGGTGCAAGTGTACTCGCCAGCGTCCCCATTGTGGCATGTGTCACACAGAAATGTATTTATTCTTGAATATGATCGTGTCTTTGTTTGGTAATACACCAAATATAAGATCCGAACTGCTGAGGAAAGCCTCCTTTATAGCCTATAGGCTATTTTCCATCTGAGATGGAGGATATTTATGTTCAGTAATGCACTGTGACACTTTATAGCGGCCTTCTGTAGCTTGAATTAATTACAAATTATTATTTGGTTAACGATTATACATTATCCAGGTTTAATTACACAAGAATTTATGAAACTAGTTCACTTCCGCACTATCAATCTCAATCTGACCTGTCAAACCGTCGCTGAATGTGAGTGGACCAAAGCAAAGTGGACTAATCACAGACCAATCACGTTCACCGATGGGTTGACCCCATTGTGTTGGCTGTGGCTCATTGAGAGTTGACGTTCGGAGCGCTGCTCAGTGCTTGCATTAAAGAAAGCGGAGGTTTTTTTTATAAGCCGCGATGTCTCGCAGATAATACAAAGAATTAATATGATATAAGTATTGTGGCGACGGCACGGAAAGAATGAGACAGCAGCCCAGGGTTAAACGTTCAAACAACTCCCGCGCCTCATACACCGCTCGGCAACGGGAGTTGTCTTTATTAACACACACGCTGAAACAGAAAATACGGCAGACCTGGCCAACACGAACATCACTCTCACTCATGGTGTCGGACTACAAAACTAAAATGTCCTAAAACAACTGTCCGAGTATCTTTTGCGGCACCTGGAACACGGCGACCACGCCCACGGTCGCCACAGTATAATTTGATCAGAGTCCGGACACAGTTGTGGTTCGGTCCGGACCCAGACCGGAGTCCGGACTTTGAGGATCCATGCAGTAGGCCTATGAATAAACTTGCCTTTATTGCCTTCGTCGGAAAGGAGCACTATGAATAGGGCTCACAAGCACTGGTAGACGGGT
This sequence comes from Micromesistius poutassou, assembly GCF_964030765.1. Classification (NCBI taxonomy): domain Eukaryota; kingdom Metazoa; phylum Chordata; class Actinopteri; order Gadiformes; family Gadidae; genus Micromesistius; species Micromesistius poutassou. The sequence continues at coordinate 19,078,418 of NC_140273.1, forward strand.
AGTAGGAATGGGCCCCCTGAAAGAATAACGGTGTGGGCCCCTCTCCCCCGCCACCTTAAATGTTCTTGTTTTTCAGTGTTCTTGACGATGCCTGGTGTAATACACCCAATTTGTTTCCTTTTTTACATTTAACGACTTAACAAGTCAGAGTATTATTATGTAAATTATGTATTATTAATTGTCTTATTCTCATTTCCCTGATTTGCAACATGTTATTACACCTGTTGGATCGCGGACGAGCGCTATTGCGGGCGCGATTGTTGAGGGGGGGGGGGGTTGGATCGCGGACGAGCACTATTGCAGGCGCGATTGTTGACGGGGACTTACTGAGACTTACAGTGAACAAACAAGCCAATTTAAACTTTAATTGAGATTAGATGAGGCTTGTTGTTGTTTTTGATATTTGTTTTACTATTCCATGTGCTCTTTGTTTCACTTGCACATTTAAGTTAAATGCTACATATTTACCTGTGGACTATCTTGAGCCAGGACACTTTGTTTTTTGCATATCAGTGCTTGATTGTTAAATACAATAAAATACCCACACCTATTTGTTGAGTGGGTAATTGAAAATGTATTTGCAATCAGAGGTGTAATAACGTGTTGCAAATCAGGGAAATGAGAATAAGACAATTAATAATACATAATTTACATAATAATACTCTGACTTGTTAAGTCGTTAAATGTAAAAAAGGAAACAAATTGGGTGTATTACACCAGGCACTGTCAATAACACTGAAAAACAAGAACATTTAAGGTAGCAATGAATGGGGTAGAGGGGCCCACACCGATATTCTTTCAGGGGACCCAGAATTCCTAGCAACTGCCCTGTACGCTGGCGAGGAATTGGCTACTGGCAAAAACACACGAACGTTAATGATAACCAAAATCAGGTCAGAGTATCATAGGTTGATTTAAACTCGTCAGCCAAAGTACCGAATGAGACGGAATAATCTGGCGCCGACGAGAAGTCCCCGCCAGACTTAAGAAAGAGTGTGTGATGAGTTGATGAGGTCCAGGTGTGCCTCGTTGCGGTGCCCAGCTCCGCTCGCCACGCCCCCACCTGTCTAACCCAATGCCTGTGGAGCAAATCACACAACGACCCTGTGCCCACACACAAATAACGTGACAGTACCCCCCCCTCAACGGACGCCTCCTGGCGGCCCACCAGGCTTCTCTGGAAAACGTTCATAAAATTCTCTGATAAGCTCAGGATCCAAGATAAAGGATCGGGAGACCCAGGACCGCTCCTCTGGCCCGTACCCCTCCCAGTCCACCAGAAACTGGAACCCCCTACCCCGTCTGCGTACGTCCAACAGTTCCCGGACAGAATAGGCCGGGTTGTCATCGATGAGCCGGGGGTGTGGAGGAGGTTCGGCCGGAGGGTTGAGAATGCTGGTAGAAACAGGCTTTAGAAGTGAAAGGTGAAAGACCGGATGGACGTTGAGAGCAGGGGGTAGCTTGAGCTTGATAGCACACGGATTAATGATACCCGAAATCACATACGGACCAATGTACTTAGGGGTCAGCTTATTACACTCAGTCCGAAGGGGCAGGTCCCGAGAGGAGAGCCAGACGCTCTGCCCCACCTGGTAGTCAGGAGCCGGAGTGCGGTGACGGTCCGCCAGCTGCCGGTTCTGGGCCGCCGTGCGCGTGAGTGCCTCCCTCGCCTCGCGCCACACCCGGCGGATGCGTCGGAGATGTTCTTGGACCGACGGGATCGCCACCTCTGTCTCCTGCACTGGGAAGAGAGGGGGCTGAAAGCCCATAGACACCTGGAAGGGAGACATACCTGTGGCGGAGCAGACCAGAGAGTCGATCCACGGCAGATGAGTGGACCAGGAGACAGGGTGTTTGGCAGCGACGCAACGTAATGCCGACCTGAGGTCCTGGTTAGCTCGCTCCGTCTGGCCGTTAGTCTGTGGGTGGTAGCCGGAGGAGAGGCTGGCCGACACCCCTAACGCCTGACAAAACGCCTTCCAAACTCGTGAGGAGAACTGCGGTCCCCGGTCCGACACAATGTCCTGGGAGATTCCGTGGAGTCGGAACACGTGCAGAACCAGCAGGTTCGCCGTCTCCAGAGCTGAGGGGAGTTTTGAAAACAGAACAAAATGCACAGCCTTAGAAAAACGATCAATAATAGTCAGTACGACCGTATTACCATCTGAGGGCGGGAGACCAGTCACGAAGTCCACTGCTATGTGCGACCACGGCCGGTGTGGAACAGGTAGAGGGCGCAGGAGACCAGCTGGAGCACGGTGTGACGACTTGCCGCGGGCACAGATGGAACAGGCAGCCACGAACCCCTTGGTGTCGGCAGCCATGGAGGGCCACCAAAACCGCTGTCGGAGGAGAGAGAGAGAGCGGAGAACCCCTGGATGGCAGGCAACTCTGGACTCATTCCCCCACTGGAGAACGGCCGTGCGGACTGCCGGGGGAACAAACAACCGACCCGGAGGGCAACCCTCGGGGGTAGGCAGTCCTTGCTGGGCGTCCAGCACCACCCGCTCAATCTCCCATCGGGCTGCCCCGATGACACAGGCGGGAGGGAGAATATTTTCCTCCACCGACTGCATCACCGGGGAGTCGTACTGGCGAGAGAGAGCGTCGGCCTTGCCGTTCTTGGAACCAGGACGGTAGGTGAGAGTAAAACGAAACCGACCCAGGAAGAGAGCCCAACGTGCCTGGTGGGAGTTCAGCCTGCGGGCGGTCTGGATGTAGGCCAGGTTCCGATGATCCGTCCACACGATAAATGGATGCGCCGCTCCCTCCAACCAGTGCCTCCACTCCTGCAATGCCAGCACCACTGCTAGCAGCTCCCTGTTACCAACTTCATAGTTAGTCTCTGCGGAGCTCAGACGACGGGAGAAAAAGGAACAGGGGTGTAATTTGTTGTCCAGAGCCAAGCGCTGGGACAACACTGCCCCCACCCCAGAGTTGGAGGCATCCACCTCCACCACGAACTGGATAGCTGGATCGGGATGACATAGTACTGGGGCAGAGGAGAACAACTTCTTGAGCAGCAGAAACGTGGACTGAGCCACCTGCGACCAACCAAAAGGAACCTTAGTGGAGGTTAACTGGGTTAAAGGAGCAGCCACCCGACTATAATCCCTTATGAACCTTCTATAAAAGTTGGCAAATCCCAGGAACCTTTGTAGCTGTTTCCGAGTGGTAGGAACCGGCCACTCGGAAACCGCCCTCACCTTCTCAGGATCCGCCTGCAGTTGACCCCTCTGCACCACGAAGCCCAGAAAACTGACCGAGTCGGTGTGGAAGGAACATTTCTCAGCCTTGACGAACAGCTTGTTCTCCCATAACCGCCGTAGCACCAGCCGAACCTGCTGCTTGTGTTCAGTGAGGTCCCTTGAAAAAATTAAAATGTCATCGAGATAGACCACTACAAATCGGTGTAACATATCCCGGAGAACGTCATTGATTAGGGCCTGGAAAACGGCTGGTGCATTAGTGAGCCCGAAAGGCATAACGAGGTATTCGAAGTGACCCAGTGGTGTGTTGAACGCTGTCTTCCATTCGTCCCCCTCCCGGACGCGAACCAGATGGTAGGCGTTCCGGAGATCCAGCTTAGTGAAGACGGTGGCCTGGTGAAGAGGAGCAAAGGCAGAGTCGAGAAGCGGAAGAGGGTACTTGTTCTTGACCGTGATGTCGTTTATTCCCCTGTAGTCCACACAGGGGCGCAGGGATTTTTTCCTTCTTCTCCACAAAGAAGAACCCTGCTCCCACGGGAGAGGAAGAAGGACGAATGAGCCCATTCGCCAGCGACTCGGAAATATAGTTCTCCATGGACTCTCTCTCTGGTTTAGACAAGTTGTACAGTTTGCTGGAAGGCAGGGGGGCACCGGACAACAAGTCAATAGAGCAGTCATAGGGACGGTGAGAGGGCAGGGACTGGGCCCTATCTCTACTAAATACCTCCTGGAGGTCATGGTAAATGGCGGGAACTCCAGAGAGGTCTATGGGGTCAGGTGAGAGAGAAGGAGCAGCACACTTACTAGGGGGCATGGCTGACCGAAGGCAGTGAGAGTGACAAAAAGTGCTCCAGCTGACTATGGATGAGGTGGACCAGTCAATGTGGGGGTTGTGCAATTTCAGCCAGGGAAGGCCGAGCACAACGGGGGACGTGGGGGAGGGAATAACAAAAAAACTGAAAAATTTTGCCCATTGCCTTCCTAATATCCAGTGGCGGTTCTAGGATTTTTCTGAAACAGGGGGCATTCAGGGGCCAAGTAGGCTACATAAATAATTTATTCAGTACGGTGAAATACATTTTGAAGGTCATACCTTTTTCAAACGCTCTAATAAAAAAATATGAGCCAGTTAATTTCTTAATGATTTTCTCATTTATACTGTGCATAAAGGACACAATGCATAAAACTCATTAAATGCAATACATCACGCGCACACATACTTACCACAGCGAATTCAGAACAAAAAATCGATCATAGATGGATTTTCCATTTCATGCACAGGTTCATGACAGTGTTCTAAAAAATATTGCAGTCATTGCGAATAAAACATTGCTCGAAATCCTTCTAGTAGACCTAAACATTTATTTAACCATGGGCGAACATAGGAAAGCCTACACTGATTTAAAAAAAAAAATAAAGAAGAAAAAAGAAAAGAAAAAAGAAAATATAGCCTAGAAACAGCGAGACAATCACATCCTTAATTACATCCGTAATAGTAGGCCTGTACTGTAGGCCTACTGTATATTGGTGAAACACAACACTGCCAATGTGGCAGTTCCATGCGCAACTAGGATTTCTAAGGGTTACTGTAGGCCTACAGTGGCGGAGACGGTCGTCAGGAGCTGAACCATCACTACGGTAGTGCTAAAAAGGTTCTACAAACCTTTTCTGCAAAGGTTCTGCGCTTCAGACCAACCTTACCAACGAACGACATACGAAAGAGATTCGTGGCAAAGAACGTTTCGGGAAACATGCAAGATGTTAAGGTAGAATTTAAAGTAGAGGTTACGAATGATGGAGCGTTAAGAAGGCTTAAGAAGGTTTCACGAAACCGGGCCCTGGCCCGACAGGATTCAGTTTAGGACACCCACCCACCCACACACTAAGTACAGCACAGCACAGAGCAGCAGCTAAAAACTCTTTCATATATTAATGACAACCAACACAAAGATTTGTGACTCACCAAGAATTGTCTTCAAGTTGGATGAATTCTTTCTCCCGCCTAGCATAACGTCTGAGAATATCAGGCTCTGGTAACGTTCAGCCACTAACAGTAAACGTTTCAAGCAAAAGATAATATAAAGCCAAGACCTCCACAGGTCCGCTTCTTCTCCTAAGTTGCATTGACACATTACTGCCGCCAATAGTTGGGTGTGGAATTGCATCTGTGAACGTTGAATTCTCTCTTGTTCTTCTCATTAATTGATTGACAGAACAGGGGCCAATCAGATTTCAGCAGAGGCCAGGGCCCCTGTGGCCCCGCCCCTAAAACTGCCACTTCTAATATCTACCCTACACCTACTTTTTCGAGTATATTTCCTCCTTGTTTTTTTTGCCATTTCTGCTTATGTCTCATAGGCCTACCTCATGTTTGATGTTTGTGATCCACTTTCCTCTGAGATCGAGATCTCTATTCCTGTAAAAGATCAGTTGCTTACTACCACTTTGGAACCAATTTGAAGAAACTCATCCTCATCCGCTTATCCGGGGTCGGGTCGCAGGGGCAGCAGCTCAAGCAGGGGGCCCCAGACTTCCCTTTCCCGGTCCACATTAACCAGCTCTGACGGGGGGATCCCGAGGCGTTCCCAGGCCAGTGTTGAGATATAATCTCTCCACCTAGTCCTGGGTCTTCCCTGGGATCTCCTCCCCACTGGTCGTGCCTGGAACACCTCCCAATGGAGGTGTACCAGACTCCCACGCAATGTTGAATAGGCGTGTCAACCATGACAGCCCCTCAACACCCAGAGCTTTTAGCATTTCTGGCTGGATCTCATCAATCCCTGGGGCTTTGCCACTGCAGAGATGATTAACTACCTCAGTGACTTCCACCAGGGAAATTGACAACGGACCATCATCAACCTCAAGCTCTGCCTCCATCATAGAGGGCGTGTTAGTCGGATTCAGGAGTTCCTCAAAGTGTTCTTTCCAACGTTCGACTACCTCCTCAGTCGAGGTCAACAGAGTCCCACCCTTCTGTACACAGCTTGGATGTTTCCCCATTTCCCCCTTCTGAGGTGTCGGATGGTCTTCCAGAAACACTTGTGGTGCCGACCGAAAGTCCTTCTCCATGTCCTCTCCGAACTTCTCCCACACCCGCTGCTTAGCCTCCGACAAGGCAGCGGCTGCAGCCCTTCGAACCCTGCAACTGCGTCAGGAGTCCTCCGGGATAACATACCCCGGAAGGCCTCCTTCTTCAGTCGGACGGCTTCCCTGACCACCGGTGTCCACCACGGTGTCCAAGGGTTACCACCCCTTGAGGAACCTAAGACCGTGAGGCCACATCTCACCGCCGCAGCTTCAGCAATGGAGGCTTTGAACACCGCCCACTCTGGCTCAATGCCCCCAACCTCCACAGGAATGCTAGAAAAGCTCCGCCGGAGGTGTGAGTTAAAGATCTCTAGGACGGGGGTCTCCTCCAGACGTTCCCAATTCACCCGCACTACCCGTTTGGGCTTACCAGGTTTGTCCAGAATCTTCCCTTATTCCCTGATCCAACTCACCACCAGGGTGTGTCCATCGTTGCGTTGAAGTCTCCCAGCAGAACTACGGAGTCCCCTACCGGAGCCCCATACAGGACTCCATTCAGGGTCTCCATGAAGGCTGAGTACTCTGAACTGCTGTTCGGTGTATATGCACAAACAACAGTCAGAGTTTTCCCCCCCCACCACCCTTAGGCGTAGGGAGGCAACCCTCTCGTCCACCGGGGTAAACAACAACACTGCGGCACTCAGCACCGCATCCGCCCACACCCGCCCGGCTCCTCGGGCCCTGGGCAACTCCAGAGAAGAATAGAGTCCAACCCCTATCCGGGAGTATGGTACCAGAGCTGAGACTGTGCGTAGAGGTAAGCCCCACCAGATCTAACTGGTAGTGCTCCACCTCCCTCACAAGCTCTGGTTCCTTTCCCCACAGTGAGGTGACGTTCCACGTCCCAAGAGCCAGCTTCTGCCGCCCGGGTTTGGTCCGTCGGGACCCCTGACTTTCAGTGTCACCCATGTGGCAGCGCACCGACCACAGTGGGTCTCCCTGCAGGTGGTGGGCCCACAGGACGAAGAGGGGGGGGGGTGCCACGTAGCTTTTTCGGCCTGTGCCCGGCCGGGCTCCGTGGCAAACCCGGCCACCAGGCACTCGCCGACAAGCCCTCCGTCTGGGCCTGGCTCCAGACGGGGGCCCCGGGCTTCCTCCGGGCAGGGTCTCTCCTCCTCTATTACGTTTTTTTATGGGGTCTTTGTGAACCATTCTTAGGCTGGCCCCTCACCTGAGACCACTCTGCCATGGGAGACCCTACCAGGAGCACATGGCTCCAGACAACACAGCCCTCAGGTTCACAGGGACACGCAAACCTCTCCACCACGATAAGGTGACGGTTCCAGGACTCAACTATTGTAAGAATAACCGAGGCTCTCTCTTTACAAATATTGCGATGGGGTGCACTGTAGGCTATCAACCTGTGCTCCTGCCCTGGTACACTTATTTGGGCGTCATAGGCCATTAAAGGGGGGAAAGGCTAAATCAGGCTGTAACATTCAATTCAATTATTTGTTGTGGCGCTGTGAGAATGTGTTCTGCTTGCCTTTGCATGCGTCTGAATGAGACACATAGATTTTAGACAGCTTGACTCATTTCTGACTGATTGGTTTAGGGAATCCACGTTGCCAATCAATTACGGGTGCGTGAATGAAACAGCTATGATTGGCGGAGCAATACAGGGTGGGAGGGGGACGTTATAATTGGACGTCAATAATTGTATGAGGTGGATATTGTGTGATTTCATTGAAAAGGAGATGGTGCTGTTAAGTGTTCTATCCCAGTTTGGGAAAACCTATTTAGCAATAGGATACTTTTAATAGCCTACTAGTCAAAGGATTCAAACCAACATGAATTTTGCTTGAAATTTGGTTAAACTTTCTTACTGTTACTCATCATGCTCGGGGAGTTTAAGTACTAAGTACTACTATTTATCAAATGTTCTTAATACATTTAAGAACATTTGATAAATAGGCCTATCTCAAAGCTCATATATTTATTTATTACTTGGGTAGCAATTAAGAATAAGTGGAATAATATAGAATTAATCAATTATAAAGCATTGTTCCAACATGCATACTTAAAAGGAATTAATTATCAGCTATAAATTATTAATAAGATAACATGCCAATGGTTTAAAAGAGCATTTATAATGCTATTGATTCAAAAACTATTCGCAATCTGTTAACAATACGTAATAAAACACTAATTATGCTGTAACTTATGATAAGTTCAGGTTGTTAGAAATTTTGTAACAGCATTTGTAACATTTTTTGGTCTAAGGAAATTCTAAAGTGAGAACCTTTTTGACTTCTTCAACATTCAGATTAGAAAATTAAAAGCTGGTTGATTAATTAATGTTGTTTGGAAGCATGAGTTTAACTTTTACCTGAGATTATTTTAAGGAACTTAACAAAGGCATTCTAACTATTTGAATACATAATTAAGGAATGGTAATTGCTTGCACATCATTGTTACTCAATTTAAGCTTCATAAATAATCGTATTACTGATTATGAGTGGCTTAGTAATAAGTATGCAGGCAGGAGCAAAACTCCACTCATTACCATTTTATAATGCATCAAGATTGAAATCATTCTGAATTGCTACAAAAACATGTGATTTTTTCAAAAGGCTTAACTCGAATGCCAAGGAATATGGATGCTTTTGGATTTATCTTTATTGGTAAGTATTTGTTTCTGAAAGTGTAAATTAAACAAAAGGACACAAAAAATGTATTTTGTTCATTGCAATACCTTACACTAAAGTATTAACTTAACGTATTAAGTATTAACTTAAGTAGTAATTAACAATAATTATTCTGATATGTGAATCATCTTCATCCAAAAACTACAGTCCTAGCCATAATAGCTAGCAATGAAGTACAAGCAACAACAACAACATATGTAGGACCAACAACAACAGCAACAACTGCAGGACCCACAAGAACGACTGCAGGATCAACAACAACAACTGCTGCAACAACGACAACAACTGCTGCACAAACAACTGCTGCACCAACAACTGCTGCAACAACGACAACAACTGCTGCATCGACAACTACAACTGCTGCACCAACAACTGCTGCACCAAGGACAAGAACTGCTGCATCAACAATGATTGCTGCAACAACAACGACAACCGCTGCACCAATGACAACAACTGCTGCACCAATAACGACAACTGCTGCACCAACGACAACAATTGCAGCACCAAAGATGACAACTGCTGCAATCACAACAACAACAGGGGGTCCAACAGCGACAACTGTGGCACCAACAACAACTGCTGCACCAACAGCGACAACTGTGGCACCAACAACAACTGCTACACAAACAACGACAACTGCTGCACCAACGACAACAACTGCTGCAACAACGACAACAACTGCGGCACCAACAACAACTGCTCCACCAATGACAAATGCTGCACCAACGACGACAACTGCTGCACCAACAACGACAACTGCTGCACCAAAAACAACAACTGCTACAGCAACAACGACAACTGCAGAACCGACCACCACAACTCCTGGACCCACCACAACATCTGCAGGACCCACAACAACTGCTGTACCAATGACAACAACTGCTGCACAAACGACAACTGCTGCACAAATGACGACAACTGCTGAACCAACGACAACAACTGCTGCACCAACGACAACAACTGCTGCACCAACAACAACAATTGCTGCACCAACGAAAACAATTGCTGCACCAACGACAACAAATGCTGAACCAACAACAACAACTGCTGCACCAACGACAACAATTGCTGCAGCAACAACAACATCCGGACCAACGACAACAACTGCTGCACCAACGACAACAACTGCTGGACTCACCACAACAACTGCTGGACCAACGAAAACAACTGCTGCACCAACGACAACAACTGCTGCACCCACCACAATTGCTGCACTAATGACAACAACTGCTACACGAACAGCTGCACCAAAAACAACAGCTTCAGGACCAACAACGACAATTGCTGGACCCACCACAATAACTGCAGGACCCACAACAACAACTGCTGCACTAACGACAACAACTGCTACACCAACAACGACAACTGCTCGACCAACTATAACAAATGCTGCACCAACGACAACAACTGCTGCAGCAACAACGACAACTGCAGAACTGACCACCACAACTCCTGGACCCACCACATCTGCAGGACCCACAACAACAGCTGCACCAACGACAACAACTGCTGCACCAACGACAACTGCTGCACCAATGACGACAACTGCTGAACCAACGACAACAGCTGCTGCACCAATGACAACAACTGCTGCACCAACAACATCAACTGCTGAAGCAACAACAACAACTGCAGGACCAACAACCACAACTGCTGCACCAACGACAACAACTGCTAAACCAACAACAACAACTGCTGGACCAAAGAGAACAAATGCTGCAGCAAGAACAACTGCAGGACGAACTACAACTGCTGCACCCACTACAACTACTGAAGGACCAACAACCACAACTGTTTTACCAACGACAACAATTGCTGCACCAACGACAAAAACTGCTGCAGCAACGACAAATGCAGGACCAACCACCACAACTGCTGGATCCACCACAACATCTGCAGGGCCAACGACAACTGCTTCACCAACGACAACAACTGCTGCACCAACAACAACAACTGCTGCAACAACAACAACAACTGCTGCACCAACAACGACAACTGCTGCACCAACAACAACTGCTGCAGCAACAACGGCAACTGCTGCACCAACGACAACAACTGCTGCACCAACAACGACAGTTGCCGCACCGACAATGACAACTGCTGTACCAAGGACAACAATTGCTGCACCAACGACAACAATTGCTGAACCAACGACGACAACTGCTGAACCAACGACAACAACTGCTGGACCAACGAAAACAACTACTACACCAGCGACAACAACTGCTGCACCCACCACAACATCTGCAGGACCCACAACAATTGCTGCACCAACGACAACAACTGCTGCACCAACGACAACTGCTGCACCCACCACAACTACTGCAGGACAAACAACCACACCTGCTGCACCAATGACAACAACTGCTACACAAACAACAACTGATGCACCAACAATGACAACTTCAGGACCAACAACAACAACTGCTGGACCCAACACAATAGCTGCAGAACTCACAACAAAAACTGCTGCACCAACGACGACAACTGCTGAACCAACGACAACAATTGCTGGACCAATGAAAACAACTACTACACCAGCAACAACAACTGCTGCACCCACGACAACTGCTGCACCCACCACAACATCTGCAGGACCCACAACAATTGCTGCACCAACGACAACAACTGCTGCACCAACGACAACTGCTGGACCCAGCACAACATTTGCAGTAACCACAACAACTGCAGGACCAACAACCACAACTGCTGCACCAATGACAACAACTGATGCACCAAGGTCAACTGCTGCACCCACCACAACTATTGCAGGACCAACAACCACAAATGCTGCACCAATGACAACAACTGATGCACCAACGACAACAACTGCTGAACCAACGACAAAAACTGCTGGACCAACAAAAACAACTGCTGCACCAACGACAACGACTGATGCACCAAGGACAACAACTGCTGCACCAAAGTCAACAACTGCTGCAGCAACAACGACAACTGCAGAACCAACCACCACAACTACTGGACCCACCACAACATCTGCAGGACCCACAACAACTGCTGCACCAATGACAACAACTGCTGCACCAACAACATCAACTGCTGAAGCAACAACGACAACTGCAGGACCAACAACCACAACTGCTGCACCAACGACAACAACTGCTGCACCAACAACGACAGTTGCCGCACCGACAATGACAACTGCTATACCAAGGACAACAATTGCTGCACCAACGACAACAATTGCTGAACCAACGACGACAACTGCTGAACCAACGACAACAACTGCTGGACCAACGAAAACAACTACTACACCAGCGACAACAACTGCTGCACCCACCACAACATCTGCAGGACCCACAACAATTGCTGCACCAACGACAACAACTGCTGCACCAACGACAACTGCTGCACCCACCACAACTACTGAAGGACAAACAACCACACCTGCTGCACCAATGACAACAACTGCTACACAAACAACAACTGATGCACCAACAATGACAACTTCAGGACCAACAACAACAACTGCTGGACCCAACACAATAACTGCAGAACTCACAACAAAAACTGCTGCACCAACGACGACAACTGCTGAACCAACGACAACAATTGCTGGACCAATGAAAACAACTACTACACCAGCAACAACAACTGCTGCACCCACGACAACTGCTGCACCCACCACAACATCTGCAGGACCCACAACAATTGCTGCACCAACGACAACAACTGCTGCACCAACGACAACTGCTGGACCCAGCACAACATTTGCAGTAACCACAACAACTGCAGGACCAACAACCACAACTGCTGCACCAATGACAACAACTGATGCACCAAGGTCAACTGCTGCACCCACCACAACTATTGCAGGACCAACAACCACAACTGCTGCACCAATGACAAAAACTGATGCACCAACGACAACAACTGCTGAACCAACGACAAAAACTGCTGGACCAACAAAAACAACTGCTGCACCAACGACAACAACTGATGCACCAAGGACAACAACTGCTGCACCAAAGTCAACAACTGCTGCAGCAACAACGACAACTGCAGAACCAACCACCACAACTCCTGGACCCACCACAACATCTGCAGGACCCACAACAACTGCTGCACCAATGACAACAACTGCTGCACCAACAACATCAACTGCTGAAGCAACAACGACAACTGCAGGACCAACAACCACAACTGCTGCACCAACGACAACAACTGCTAAACCAACAACAACTGCTAAACCAACAACAACAACTGCTGGACCAAAGAGAACAAATGCTGCAGCAAGAACAACTGCAGGACGAACTACAACTGCTGCACCCACTACAACTACTGAAGGACCAACAACCACAACTGTTTTACCAATGACAACAAATGTTGCACCAACGACAACAATTGCTGCACCAACGACAAAAACTGCTGCAGCAACGACAAATGCAGGACCAACCACCACAACTGCTGGATCCACCACAAAATCTGCAGGGCCCACAATAACTGCTTCACCAACGACAACAACTGCTGCACCAACAACGACAACTGCTGCACCAACAACAACAACTGCTGCACCAACAACAAAAACTGCTGCACCAACAACAACTGCTGCAGCAACAACGGCAACTGCTGCACCAACGACAACAACTGCTGCACCAACAACGACAGTTGCCGCACCGACAATGACAACTGCTGTACCAACGACAACAATTGCTGCACCAACGACAACAATTGCTGCAGCAACAACAACTTCCGGACCAACGACAACAACTGCTGCACCAACGACAACAACTGCTGGACTCACCACAACAACTGCTGGACCAACGAAAACAACTGCTGCATCAACGACAACAACTGCTGCACCAACGACAACTGCTGCACTAATGACAACAACTGCTACACGAACAGCTGCACCAAAAACGACAGCTTCAGGACCAACAACGACAATTGCTGGACCCACCACAATAACTGCAGGACCCGCAACAACAACTGCTGCACTAACGACAACAACTGCTACACCAACAACGACAACTGCTCGACCAACTATAACAAATGCTGCACCAACGACAACAACTGCTGCAGCAACAACGACAACTGCAGAACCGACCACCACAACTCCTGGACCCACCACATCTGCAGGACCCACAACAACTGCTGCACCAACGACAACAACTGCTGCACCAACGACAACTGCTGCACCAATGACGACAACTGCTGAACCAATGACGACAACTGCTGAACCAACGACAACAGCTGCTGCACCAATGACAACAACTGCTGCACCAACAACATCAACTGCTGAAGCAACAACAACAACTGCAGGACCAACAACCACAACTGCTGCACCAACGACAACAACTGCTAAACCAACAACAACTGCTAAACCAATAACAACAACTGCTGGACCAAAGAGAACAAATGCTGCAGCAAGAACAACTGCAGGACGAACTACAACTGCTGCACCCACTACAACTATTGAAGGACCAACAACCACAACTGTTTTACCAACGACAACAAATGTTGCACCAACGACAACAATTGCTGCACCAACGACAAAAACTGCTGCAGCAACGACAAATGCAGGACCAACCACCACAACTGCTGGATCCACCACAACATCTGCAGGGCCCACGACAACTGCTTCACCAACGACAACAACTGCTGCACCAACAACAACTGCTGCACCCACCACAACATCTGCAGGACCCACAACAATTGCTGCACCAACGACAACAATTGCTTCACCAACGACAACTGCTGCACCCACCACAACTACTGCAGGACCAACAACCACACCTGCTGCACCAATGACAACAACTGCTACACAAACAACAACTGATGCACCAACAATGACAACTTCAGGACCAACAACAACAACTGCTGGACCCAACACAATAACTGCAGGACTCACAACAAAAACTGCTGCACCAACGACGACAACTGCTGAACCAACGACAACAACTGCTGGACCAACGAAAACAACTACTACACCAGCGACAACAACTGCTGCACCAACGACAACTGCTGCACCCACCACAACATCTGCAGGACCCACAACAATTGCTGCACCAACGACAAAAACTGTTGCACCAACGACAACTGCTGGACCCACCATAACATTTGCAGTAACCACAACAACTGCAGGACCAACAACCACAACTGCTGCACCAATGACAACAACTGATGAACCAACGACAACAACTGCTGAACCAACGACAACAACTGCTGGACCAACAAAAATAACTGCTGCACCAACAAAAACAACTGATGCACCAAGGACAACAACTGATGCACCAAAGTCAACAACTGCTGCAGCAACAACGACAACTGCAGAACCAACCACCACAACTCCTGGACCCACCACAACATCTGCAGGACCCACAACAACTGCTGCACCAACGACAACAACTGCTGCACCGACGACAACTGTTTCACCAACGACGACAACTGCTAAACCAACGACAATAACTGCTGCACCAACGAAAACAACTGCTGCACCAACGACAACAACTGCTGCAGCAACAACGACAACTGCAGCTCCAACCATCACAACTGCTGGACCCACCACAAGAACTGCAGGGCCCACAACTACTGCTGCACCAACGACAACAACTGCTGAACCAACGACAACTGCTGGACCAACAAAAACAACTGCTGCACCAACGACAACAACTGCTGCACCACCAACAACAACCACTGCTGCACCAACGACGACAACTGGTCGACCAACGACAACAAATGCTGCACCAACGACAACAATTGCTACAGCAACAACAACAACTGCAGAACCGACCACCACAACTCCTGGACCCACCACAACATCTGCAGGACCCACAACAACTGCTGCACCAATGACAACAACTGCTGCACCAACGACAACTGCTGCACCAATGACGACAACTGCTGAACCAACGACAACAACTGCTGCACCAACGACAACAACTGCTGCACCAACAACAACAATTGCTGCACCAACGACAACAACTGCTAAACCAACAACAACTGCTAAACCAACAACAACAACTGCTGGACCAAAGAGAACAAATGCTGCAGCAAGAACAACTGCAGGACGAACTACAACTGCTGCACCCACTACAACTATTGAAGGACCAACAACCACAACTGTTTTACCAACGACAACAAATGTTGCACCAACGACAACAATTGCTGCACCAACGACAAAAACTGCTGCAGCAACGACAAATGCAGGACCAACCACCACAACTGCTGGATCCACCACAACATCTGCAGGGCCCACGACAACTGCTTCACCAACGACAACAACTGCTGCACCAACAACAACTGCTGCACCCACCACAACATCTGCAGGACCCACAACAATTGCTGCACCAACGACAACAATTGCTTCACCAACGACAACTGCTGCACCCACCACAACTACTGCAGGACCAACAACCACACCTGCTGCACCAATGACAACAACTGCTACACAAACAACAACTGATGCACCAACAATGACAACTTCAGGACCAACAACAACAACTGCTGGACCCAACACAATAACTGCAGGACTCACAACAAAAACTGCTGCACCAACGACGACAACTGCTGAACCAACGACAACAACTGCTGGACCAACGAAAACAACTACTACACCAGCGACAACAACTGCTGCACCAACGACAACTGCTGCACCCACCACAACATCTGCAGGACCCACAACAATTGCTGCACCAACGACAAAAACTGTTGCACCAACGACAACTGCTGGACCCACCATAACATTTGCAGTAACCACAACAACTGCAGGACCAACAACCACAACTGCTGCACCAATGACAACAACTGATGAACCAACGACAACAACTGCTGAACCAACGACAACAACTGCTGGACCAACAAAAATAACTGCTGCACCAACAAAAACAACTGATGCACCAAGGACAACAACTGATGCACCAAAGTCAACAACTGCTGCAGCAACAACGACAACTGCAGAACCAACCACCACAACTCCTGGACCCACCACAACATCTGCAGGACCCACAACAACTGCTGCACCAACGACAACAACTGCTGCACCGACGACAACTGTTTCACCAACGACGACAACTGCTAAACCAACGACAATAACTGCTGCACCAACGAAAACAACTGCTGCACCAACGACAACAACTGCTGCAGCAACAACGACAACTGCAGCTCCAACCATCACAACTGCTGGACCCACCACAAGAACTGCAGGGCCCACAACTACTGCTGCACCAACGACAACAACTGCTGAACCAACGACAACTGCTGGACCAACAAAAACAACTGCTGCACCAACGACAACAACTGCTGCACCACCAACAACAACCACTGCTGCACCAACGACGACAACTGGTCGACCAACGACAACAAATGCTGCACCAACGACAACAATTGCTACAGCAACAACAACAACTGCAGAACCGACCACCACAACTCCTGGACCCACCACAACATCTGCAGGACCCACAACAACTGCTGCACCAATGACAACAACTGCTGCACCAACGACAACTGCTGCACCAATGACGACAACTGCTGAACCAACGACAACAACTGCTGCACCAACGACAACAACTGCTGCACCAACAACAACAATTGCTGCACCAACGACAACAACTGCTAAACCAACAACAACTGCTAAACCAACAACAACAACTGCTGGACCAAAGAGAACAAATGCTGCAGCAAGAACAACTGCAGGACGAACTACAACTGCTGCACCCACTACAACTACTGAAGGACCAACAACCACAACTGTTTTACCAATGACAACAAATGTTGCACCAACGACAACAATTGCTGCACCAACAACAAAAACTGCTGCAGCAACGACAAATGCAGGACCAACCACCGCAACTGCTGGATCCACCACAACATCTGCAGGGCCCACAATAACTGCTTCACCAACGACAACAACTGCTGCACCAACAACGACAACTGCTGCACCAACAACAACAACTGCTGCACCAACAACGACAACTGCTGCACCAACAACAACTGCTGCAGCAACAACGGCAACTGCTGCACCAAAGACAACAACTGCTGCACCAACAACGACAGTTGCCGCACCGACAATGACAACTGCTGTACCAATGACAACAATTGCTGCACCAACGACAACAATTGCTGAACCAACGACGACAACTGCTGCACCAACGACAACAACTGCTGGACCAACGAAAACAACTACTACACCAACGACAACAACTGCTGCACCAACGACAACTGCTGCACCCACCACAACATCTGCAGGACCCACAACAATTGCTGCACCAACGACAACAATTGCTGCACCAACGACAACTGCTGCACCCACCACAACTACTGCAGGACCAACAACCACACCTGCTGCAGCAATGACAACAACTGCTACACAAACAACAACTGATGCACCAACAATGACAACTTCAGGACCAACAACAACAACTGCTGGACCCAACACAATAACTGCAGGACTCACAACAAAAACTGCTGCACCAACGACGACAACTGCTGAACCAACGACAACAACTGCTGGACCAACGAAAACAACTACTACACCAGCGACAACAACTGCTGCACCAACGACAACTGCTGCACCTACCACAACATCTGCAGGACCCACAACAATTGCTGTACCAATGACAAAAACTGCTGCACCAACGACAACTGCTGGACCCACCATAACATTTGCAGTAACCACAACAACTGCAGGACCAACAACCACAACTGCTGCACCAATGACAACAACTGATGCACCAAGGTCAACTGCTGCACCCACCACAACTATTGCAGGACCAACAACCGCAACTGCTGCACCAATGACAACAACTGATGCACCAACGACAACAACTGCTGAACCAACGACAACAACTGCTGGACCAACAAAAACAACTGCTGCACCAACAAAAACAACTGATGCACCAAGGACAACAACTGCTGCACCAAAGTCAACAACTGCTGCAGCAACAACGACAACTGCAGAACCAACCACCACAACTCCTGGACCCACCACAACATCTGCAGGACCCACAACAACTGCTGCACCAATGACAACAACTGCTGTACCGACGACAACTGTTGCACCAACGACGACAATTGCTGAACCAACGACAACAACTGCTGCACCAACGAAAACAACTGCTGCACCAACGACAACAACTGCTGCAGCTACAATGACAACTGCAGGTCCAACCATCACAACTGCTGGACCCACCACAAGAACTGCAGGGCCCACAACTACTGCTGCACCAACGACAACAACTGCTGAACCAACGACAACTGCTGGACCAACAAAAACAACTGCTGCACCAACGACAACAACTGCTGCACCACCAACAACAACCACTGCTGCACCAACGACGACAACTGGTCGACCAACGACAACAAATGCTGCACCAACGACAACAATTGCTACAGCAACAACAACAACTGCAGAACCGACCAACACAACTCCTGGACCCACCACAACATCTGCAGGACCCACAACAACTGCTGCACCAATGACAACAACTGCTGCACCAACGACAACTGCTGCACCAATGACGACAACTGCTGAAACAACGACAACAACTGCTGCACCAACGACAACAACTGCTGCACCAACAACAACAATTGCTGCACCAACGAAAACAATTGCTGCACCAACGACAACAAATGCTGAACCAACAACAACAACTGCTGCACTAACGACAACAACTGCTGCAGCAACAACAACTTCCGGACCAACGACAACAACTGCTGCACCAACGACAACAACTGCTGGACTCACTACAACAACTGCTGGACCAACGAAAACAACTGATGCACCAACGACAACAACTGCTGCACCAACGACAACAGCTGCTGCACCAATGACAACTGCTGTACCCACCACAATTGCTGCACTAATGACAACAACTGCTACACGAACAACAACAGCTGCACCAAAAACGACAGCTTCAGGACCAACAATGACAATTGCTGGACCCACCACAATAACTGCAGGACCCACAACAACAACTGCTGCACTAACGACAACAACTGCTGCACCAACGAAAACAACTGCTGCACCAACGACAACAACTGCTGCAGCAACAACGACAACTGCAGGTCCAACCATCACAACTGCTGGATCCACCACAACATCTGCAGGGCCCACAACTATTGCTGCACCAACGACAACAACTGCTGTACCAACGACAACTGCTGGACCAACGAAAACAACTGCTGCACCAACGACAACAACTGCTGCACCAACAACGACAGTTGCCGCACCGACAATGACAAATGCTGTACCAACGACAACAATTGCTGCACCAACGACAAAAATTGCTGAACCAACGACGACAACTGCTGAACCAACGACAACAACTGCTGGACCAACGAAAACAACTACTACACCAGCGACAACAACTGCTGCACCAACGACAACTGCTGCACCCACCACAACATCTGCAGGACCCACAACAATTGCTGCACCAACGACAACAACTGCTGCACCAACGACAACTGCTGCACCCACCACAACTACTGCAGGACCAACAACCACACCTGCTGCACCGATGACAACAACTGCTACACAAACAACAACTGATGCACCAACAATGACAACTTCAGGACCAACAACAACAACTGCTGGACCCAAAACAATAACTGCAGGACTCACAACAAAAACTGCTGCACCAACAACGACAACTGCTGAACCAACGACAACAACTGCAGGACCAACGAAAACAACTACTACACCAGCGACAACAACTGCTGCACCAACAACAACTGCTGTACTCACCACATCTGCAGGACCCACAACAATTGCTGCACCAACGACAACAACTGCTGCACCAACGACAACTGCTGCACCCACCACAACTACTGCAGGACCAACAACCAGACCTGCTGCACCGATGACAACAACTGCTACACAAACAACAACTGATGCACCAACAATGACAACTTCAGGACCAACAACAACAACTGCTGGACCCAACACAATAACTGCAGGACTCACAACAAAAACTGCTGCACCAACAACGACAACTGCTGAACCAACGACAACAACTGCTGGACCAACGAAAACAACTACTACACCAGCGACAACAACTGCTGCACCAACAACAACTGCTGTACCCACCACAACATCTGCAGGACCCACAACAATTGCTGCACCAACGACAACAACTGCTGCACCAACGACAACTGCTGGACCCACCATAACATTTGCAGTAACCACAACAACTGCAGGACCAACAACCACAACTGCTGTACCAATGACAAAAACTGATGCACCAAGGTCAACTGCTGCACCCACCACAACTATTGCAGGACCAACAACCACAACTGCTGCACCAACGACAGCAACTGATGCACCAAGGACAACAACTGCTGCACCAAAGTCAACAACTGCTGCAGCAACAACGACAACTGCTGAACCAACCACCACAACTCCTGGACCCACCACAACATCTGCAGGACCCACAACAACTGCTGCACCAACGACAACAACTGCTGCACCAACGACAACTGTTGCACCAATGACGACAACTGCTGAACCAACGACAACAACTGCTGGACTCACTACAACAACTGCTGGACCAACGAAAACAACTGCTGCACCAACGACAACAACTGCTGCACCAACGACAACAGCTGCTGCACCAACGTTAACTGCTGTACCCACCACAATTGCTGCACTAATGACAACAACTGCTACACGAACAACAACAGCTGCACCAAAAACGACAGCTTCAGGACCAAAAACGACAATTGCTGGACCCACCACAATAACTGCAGGACCCACAACAACAACTGCTGCACTAAGGACAACAACTGCTACACCAACGACAACAACTGCTGCACCAACGAAAACAACTGCTGCACCAACGACAACAACTGCTGCAGTAACAACGCCAACTGCAGGTCCAACCATCACAACTGCTGGATCCACCACAACATATGCAGGGCCCACAACTACTGCTGCACCAACGACAACAACTGCTGTACCAAGGACAACTGCTGGACCAACGAAAACAACTGCTGCACCAACGACAACAACTGCTGCACCAACAACGACAGTTGCCGCACCGACAATGACAACTGCTGTACCAACGACAATAATTGCTGCACCAACGACAACAATTGCTGAACCAACGACGACAACTGCTGAACCAACGACAACAACTGCTGGACCAACGAAAACAACTACTACACCAGCGACAACAACTGCTGCACCAACAACAACTGCTGCACCCACCACAACATCTGCAGGACCCACAACAATTGCTGCACCAACGACAACAACTGCTGCACCAACGACAACTGCTGCACCCACCACAACTACTGAAGGACCAACAACCACACCTGCTGCACCGATGACAACAACTGCTACACAAACAACAACTGATACACCAACAATGACAACTTCAGGACCAACAACAACAACTGCTGCACCAACAACGACATCTGCAGGACCCACAACAATTGCTGCACCAACGACAACAACTGCTGCACCAACGACAATTGCTGGACCCACCATAACATTTGCAGTAACCACAACAACTGCAGGACCAACAACCACAACTGCTGCACCAACGACAACAACTGCTGAACCAACGACAACAACTGCTGCACCAACGACAACTGCTGCACCCACCACAACTACTGCAGGACCAACAACCACACCTGCTGCACCGATGACAACAACTGCTACACAAACAACAACTGATACACCAACAATGACAACTTCAGGACCAACAACAACAACTGCTGTACCCACCACAACATCTGCAGGACCCACAACAATTGCTGCACCAACGACAACAACTGCTGCACTGACGACAATTGCTGGACCCACCATAACATTTGCAGTAACCACAACAACTGCAGGACCAACAACCACAACTGCTGCACCAACGACAACAACTGCTGAACCAACGACAACAACTGCTGGACCAACAAAAACAACTGCTGCACCAACGACAACAACTGATGCACCAAGGACAACAACTGCTGCACCAAAGTCAAAAAATGCTGCAGCAACAACGACAACTGCAGAACCAACCACCACAACTCCTGGACCCACCACAACATCTGCAAGACCCACAACAACTGCTGCATCAACGACAACAACTGCTGCACCAACGACAACTGTTGCACCAACGACGACAACTGCTGAACCAACGACAACAACTGTTGGACTCACTACAACAACTGCTGGGCCAACGAAAACAATTGCTGCACCAACGACAACAACTGCTGCACCAACTACAACAGCTGCTGCACCAACGACAACTGCTGTACCCACCACAATTGCTGCACTAAAGACAACAACAACTGCTACACGAACAACAAAAGCTGCACCAAAAACGACAGCTTCAGGACCAACAACGACAATTGCTGGACCCACCACAATAACTGCAGGACCCACAACAACAACTGCTGCACTAACGACAACAACTGCTACACCAACGACAACAACTGCTGCACCAACGAAAACAACTGCTGAACCAACGACAACAACTGCTGCACCAACGACAACTGCTGCACCCACCACAACATCTGCAGGACCCACAACAATTGCTGCACCAACGACAACAACTGCTGCACCAACGACAACTGCTGTACCAACCACAACTACTGCAGGACCAACAACCACACCTGCTGCACCGATGACAACAACTGCTACACAAACAACAACTGATGCACCAACAATGACAACTTCAGGACCAACAACAACAACTGCTGGACCCACCACAATAACTGCAGGACCCACAACAACAACTGCTGCACTAACGACAACAACTGATACACCAACGACAACAACTGCTGCACCAACGAAAACAACTGCTGCACCAACGACAACAACTGCTGCAGTAACAACGACAACTGCAGGTCCAACCATCACAACTGCTGGATCCACCACAACATCTGCAGGGCCCACAACTACTGCTGCACCAACGACAACAACTGCTGTACCAACTACAACTGCTGGACCAACGAAAACAACTGCTGCACCAACGACAACAACTGCTGCACCAACAATGACAGTTGCCGCACCGACAATGACAACTGCTGTACCAACGACAACAATTGCTGCACCAACGACAACAATTGCTGAACCAACGACGACAACTGCTGAACCAACGACAACAACTGCTGGACCAACGAAAACAACTACTACACCAGCGACAACAACTGCTGCACCAACGACAACTGCTGCACCAACGACAACTGCTGCACCCACCACAACATCTGCAGGACCCACAACAATTGCTGCACCAACGACAACAACTGCTGCACCAACGACAACTGCTGCACCCACCACAACTACTGCAGGACCAACAACCACACCTGTTGCACCGATGACAACAACTGCTACACAAACAACAACTGATGCACCAACAATGACAACTTCAGGACCAACAACAACAACTGCTGGACCCAACACAATAACTGCAGGACTCACAACAAAAACTGCTGCACCAACAACGACAACTGCTGAACCAACGAAAACAACTGCTGGACCAACGAAAACAACTACTACACCAGCGACAACAACTGCTGCACCAACAACAACTGCTGTACCCACCACAACATCTGCAGGACCCACAACAATTGCTGCACCAACGGCAACAACTGCTGCACCAACGACAACTGCTGGACCCACCATAACATTTGCAGTAACCACAACAACTGCAGGACCAACAACCACAACTGCTGCACCAATGACAAAAACTGATGCACCAAGGTCAACTGCTGCACCCACCACAACTATTGCAGGACCCACAACAATTGCTGCACCAACGACAACAACTGCTGCACCAACGACAACAACTGCTGAACCAACGACAACAACTGCTGGACCAACAAAAACAAATGCTGCACCAACGACAACAACTGATGCACCAAGGACAACAACTGCTGCACCAAAGTCAACCACTGCTGCAGCAACAATGACAACTGCTGAACCAACCACCTCAACTCCTAGACCCACCACAATATCTGCAGGACCCACAACAACTGCTGCACCAACGACAACAACTGCTGCACCAACGACAACTGTTGCACCAACGACGACAACTGCTGAACCAACGACAACAACTGCTGGACTCACTACAACAACTGCTGGACCAACGACAACAGCTGCTGCACCAACGACAACTGCTGTACCCACCACAATTGCTGCACTAATGACAACAACTGCTACACGAACAGCAACAGCTGCACCAAAAACGACAGCTTCAGGACCAACAACGACAATTGCTGGACCCACCACAATAACTGCAGGACCCACAACAACAACTGCTGCACTAACGACAACAACTGCTACACCAACGACAACAACTGCTGCACCAACGAAAACAACTGCTGCACCAACGACAACAACTGCTGCAGCAACAACGACAACTGCAGGTCGAACCATCACAACTGCTGGATCCACCACAACATCTGCAGGGCCCACAACTACTGCTGCACCAACGACAACAACTGCTGTACCAACGACAACTGCTGGACCAACGAAAACATCTGCAGCACCAACGACAACAACTGCTGCACCAACAACGACAGTTGCTGCACCGACAATGACAAATGCTGTACCAACGACAACAATTGCTGCACCAACGACAACAATTGCTGAACCAACGACGACAACTGCTGAACCAACGACAACAACTGCTGGACCAAGGAAAACAACTACTACACCAGCGACAACAACTGCTGCACCAACGACAACTGCTGCACCCACCACAACATCTGCAGGACCCACAACAATTGCTGCACCAACGACAACAACTGCTGCACCAACGACAACTGCTGCACCCACCACAACTACTGCAGGACCAACAACCACACCTGCTGCACCGATGACAACAACTGCTACACAAACAACAACTGATGCACCAACAATGACAACTTCAGGACCAACAACAACTGCTGGACCGAAGACAATAACTGCAGGACTCACAACAAAAACTGCTGCACCAACAACGACAACTGCTGAACCAACGACAACAACTGCTGGACCAACGAAAACAACTACTACACCAGCGACAACAACTGCTGCACCAACAACAACTGCTGTACCCACCACAACATCTGCAGGACCCACAACAATTGCTGCACCAACGACAACAACTGCTGCACCAACGACAACTGCTGGACCCACCATAACATTTGCAGTAACCACAACAACTGCAGGACCAACAACCACAACTGCTGCACCAATGACAAAAACTGATGCACCAAGGTCAACTGCTGCACCCACCACAACTATTGCAGGACCAACAACCACAACTGCCGCACCAATGACAACAACTGATGCACCAACGACAACAACTGCTGAACCAACGACAACAACTGCTGGACCAACAAAAACAACTGCTGCACCAACGACAACAACTGATGCACCAAGGACAACAACTGCTGCACCAAAGTCAACAACTGCTGCAGCAACAACGACAACTGCAGAACCAACCACCACAACTCCTGGACCCACCACAACATCTGCAGGACCCACAACAACTGCTGCACCAACGACAACAACTGCTGCACCAACGACAACTGTTGCACCAACGACGACAACTGCTGAACCAACGACAACAACTGCTGGACTCACTACAACAACTGCTGGACCAACAAAAACAACTGCTGCACCCACTACAACAACTGCTGGACCAACAAAAACAACTGCTGCACCAACGACAACAACTGTTGCACCAACGACAACAGCTGCTGCACCAACGACAACTGCTGTACCCACCACAATTGCTGCACTAATGACAACAACTGCTACACGAACAACAACAGCTGTACCAAAAACGACAGCTTCAGGACCAACAACGACAATTGCTGGACCCACCACAATAACTGCAGGACCCACAACAACAACTGCTGCACTAACGACAACAACTGCTACACCAACGACAACAACTGCTGCTCCAACGAAAACAACTGCTGCACCAACGACAACAACTGCTGCAGCAACAACGACAACTGCAGGTCAAACCATCACAACTGCTGGATCCACCACAACATCTGCAGGGCCCACAACTACTGCTGCACCAACAACATCAACTGCTGTACCAACGACAACTGCTGGACCAAAGAAAACAACTGCTGCACCAACGACAACAACTGCTGCACCAACAACGACAGTTGCCGCACCGACAATGACAACTGCTGTACCAACGACAACAGCTGCTGCACCAACGACAACTGCTGTACCCACCACAATTGCTGCACTAATGACAACAACTGCTACACGAACAACAACAGCTGTACCAAAAACGACAGCTTCAGGACCAACAACGACAATTGCTGGACCCACCACAATAACTGCAGGACCCACAACAACAACTGCTGCACTAACGACAACAACTGCTACACCAACGACAACAACTGCTGCTCCAACGAAAACAACTGCTGCACCAACGACAACAACTGCTGCAGCAACAACGACAACTGCAGGTCCAACCATCACAACTGCTGGATCCACCACAACATCTGCAGGGTCCACAACTACTGCTGCACCAACAACATCAACTGCTGTACCAAGGACAACTGCTGGACCAAAGAAAACAACTGCTGCACCAACGACAACAACTGCTGCACCAACAACGACAGTTGCCGCACCGACAATGACAACTGCTGTACCAACGACAACAATTGCTGCACCAACGACAACAATTGCTGAACCAACGACGACAACTGCTGCAGCAACAACGACAACTGCAGGTCCAACCATCACAACTGCTGGACCCACCACAACAACCGCAGGGCCCACAACTACTGCTGCACCAACGACAACAACTGCTGAACCAACGACAACTGCTGGACCAACAAAAACAACTGCTGCACCAACGACAACAACTGCTGCACCACCAACAACAACAACTGCTGCACCAACGACGACAACTGGTCGACCAACGATAACAAATGCTGCACCAACGACAACAATTGCTACAGCAACAACAACAACTGCAGAACCGACCACCACAACTCCTGGACCCACCACAACATCTGCAGGACCCACAACAACTGCTGCACCAATGACAACAACTGCTGCACCAACGACAACTGCTGCACCAACGACAACTGCTGCACCAACGACAACAACTGCTGCACCAACAACAACAATTGCTGCACCAAGGAAAACAATTGCTGCACCAACGACAACAAATGCTGAACCAACAACAACAACTGCTGCACCAACGACAACAACTGCTGCAGCAACAACAACTTCCGGACCAACGACAACAACTGCTGCACCAACGACAACAACTGCTGGACCAACGAAAACAACTGCTGCACCAACGACAACAACTGCTGCACCAACAACAACAACTGCTGGACCAAAGAGAACAAATGCTACAGCAAGAACAACTGCAGGACGAACTACAACTGCTGCACCCACTACAACTACTGAAGGACCAACAACCACAACTGTTTTATCAACGACAACAAATGTTGCACCAACGACAACAATTGCTGCACCAACGACAAAAACTGCTGCAGCAACGACAAATGCAGGACCAACCACCACAACTGCTGGATCCACCACAACATCTGCAGTGCCCACAATAACTGCTTCACCAACCACAACAACTGCTGCACCAACAACAACAAATGCTGCACCAACGACATCAACTGCTGTACCAACGACAACTGCTGGACCAAAGAAAACAACTGCTGCACCAACGACAACAATTGCTGCACCAACAACGACAGTTGCCGCACCGACAATGACAACTGCTGTACCAACGACAACAATTGCTGCACCAACGACAACAATTGCTGAACCAACGACGACAACTGCTGCAGCAACAACGACAACTGCAGGTCCAATCATCACAACTGCTGGACCCACCACAACAACCGCAGGGCCCACAACTACTGCTGCACCAACGACAACAACTGCTGAACCAACGACAACAACTGCTGCACCAACGACAACAACTGCTGGACTCACCACAACAACTGCTGGACCAACGAAAACAACTGCTGCACCAACAACAACAACTGCTGCACCAACAACAACAACTGCTGGACCAAAGAGAACAAATGCTGCAGCAAGAACAACTGCAGGACGAACTACAACAACTGCTGCACCAACAACGACAACTGCTGCACCAACAACAACTGCTGCAGCAACAACGGCAACTGCTGCACCAACGACGACAACTGCTGCACCAACAACGACAGTTGCCGCACCGACAATGACAATTGCTGCACCAACGAAAACAATTGCTGCACCAACGACGACAACTGCTGAACCAACGACAACAACTGCTGGACCAACGAAAACAATTACTACACCAGCGACAACAACTGCTGCACCAACGACAACTGCTGCACCCACCACAACATCTGCAGGACCCACAACAATTGCTGCACCAACAAAAACAACTGCTGCACCAACGACAATAACTGCTGCACCACCAACAACTACTGCAGGACCAACAACCACACCTGCTGCACCAATGACAACAACTGCTACACAAACAACAACTGATGCACCAACAATGACAACTTCAGGACCAACGACAACAACTGCAGGACCCAACACAATAACTGCAGGACTCACAACAAAAACTGATGCACCAACGACGACAACTGCAGAACCAACGACAACAACTGCTGGACCAACGAAAACAACTACTACACCAGCGACAACAACTGCTGCACCAACGACAACTGCTGCACCCACCACAACATCTGCTGGACCCACAACAATTGCTGCACCAACGACAACAACTGCTGCACCAACGACAACTGCTGGACCCACCATAACATTTGCAGTAACCACAACAACTGCAGGACCAACAACCACAACTGCTGCACCAACAACAACAACTGCTGAACCAACGACAACAACTGCTGGACCAACAAAAACAACTGCTGCACCAACGACAACAACTGATGCACCAAGGACAACAACTGCTGCACCAAAGTCAACAATTGCTACAGCAACAACAACAACTGCAGAACCGACCACCACAACTCCTGGACCCACCACAACATCTGCAGGACCCACAACAACTGCTGCACCAATGACAACAACTGCTGCACCAACGACAACTGCTGCACCAACGACAACTGCTGCACCAACGACAACAACTGCTGCACCAACGACAACAACTGCTGGACTCACCACAACAACTGCTGGACCAACGAAAACAACTGCTGCACCAACGACAACAACTGCTGCACCAACGACAACAGCTGCTGCACCAACGACAGCTGCTGCACCAACGACAACTGCTGTACCCACCACAATTGCTGCACTAATGACAACAACTGCTACACGAACAACAACAGCTGCACCAAAAACGACAGCTTCAGGACCAACAACGACAATTGCTGGACCCACCACAATAACTGCAGGACCCACAACAACAACTGCTGCACTAACGACAACAACTGCTACACCAACAATGACAACTGCTCGACCAACTATAACAAATGTTGCACCAACGACAACAACTGCTGCAGCAACAACGACAACTGCAGAACCGACCACCACAACTCCTGGACCCACCACATCTGCAGGACCCACAACAACTGCTGCACCAACGACAACAACTGCTGCACCAACGACAACTGCTGCACCAATGACGACAACTGCTGAACCAACGACAACAACTGCTGCACCAAAAACATCAACTGCTAAACCAACAACAACAACTGCTGGACCAAAGAGAACAAATGCTGCAGCAAGAACAACTGCAGGACGAACTACAACTGCTGCACCCACTACAACTACTGAAGGACCAACAACCACAACTGTTTTACCAACGACAACAAATGTTGCACCAACGACAACAATTGCTGCACCAACGACAAAAACTGCTGCAGCAACGACAAATGCAGGACCAACCACCACAACTGCTGGATCCACCACAATATCTGCAGGGCCCACAACAACTGCTTCACCAACGACAACAACTGCTGCACCAACAACAACAACTGCTGCACCAACAACGACAACTGCTGCACCAACAACAACTGCTGCAGGAACAACGGCAACTGCTGCACCAACGACAACAACTGCTGCACCAAGGACAACAACTGCTGCACCAAAGTCAAAAACTGCTGCAGCAACAACGACAAATGCAGAACCAACCACCACAACTCCTGGACCCACCACAACATCTGCAGTACCCACAACAACTGCTGCACCAACGACAACAACTGCTGCAGCAACGACAACTGTTGCACCAACGACGACAACTGCTGAACCAACGACAACAACTGCTGCACCAACGAAAACAACTGCTGCACCAACGACAACAACTGCTGCACCACCAACAACAACAACTGCTGAACCAACGACGACAACTGGTCGACCAACGACAACAAATGCTGCACCAATGACAACAATTGCTACATCAACAACAACAACTGCAGAACCGACCACCACAACTCCTGGACCCACCATAACATCTGCAGGACCCACAACAACTGCTGCACCAATGACAACAACTGCTGCACCAACGACAACTGCTGCACCAACGAAAACAATTGCTGCACCAACGACAACAAATGCTGAACCAACAACAACAACTGCTGCACCAACGACAACAATTGCTGCAGCAACAACAACTTCCGGACCAACGACAACAACTGCTGCACCAACGACAACAACTGCTGGACTCACCACAACAACTGCTGGACCAACGAAAACAACTGCTGCACCAACGACAACAACTGCTGCACCAACGACAACAGCTGCTGCACCAACGACAACTGCTGTACCCACCACAATTGCTGCAATAATGACAACAACTGCTACACGAACAACAACAGCTGCACCAAAAACGACAGCTTCAGGACCAACAACGACAATTGCTGGACCCACCACAATAACTGCAGGACCCACAACAACAACTGCTGCACTAACGACAACAACTGCTACACCAACAATGACAACTGCTCGACCAACTATAACAAATGTTGCACCAACGACAACAACTGCTGCAGCAACAACGACAACTGCAGAACCGACCACCACAACTCCTGGACCCACCACATCTGCAGGACCCACAACAACTGCTGCACCAACGACAACAACTGCTGCACCAACGACAACTGCTGCACCAATGACGACAACTGCTGAACCAACGACAACAACTGCTGCACCAAAAACATCAACTGCCGAAGCGACAACGACAACTGCAGGACCAACAACCACAACTGCCGCACCAGCGACAACAACTGCTAAACCAACAACAACAACTGCTGGACCAAAGAGAACAAATGCTGCAGCAAGAACAACTGCAGGACGAACTACAACTGCTGCACCCACTACAACTACTGAAGGACCAACAACCACAACTGTTTTACCAACGACAACAAATGTTGCACCAACGACAACAATTGCTGCACCAACGACAAAAACTGCTGCAGCAACGACAAATGCAGGACCAACCACCACAACTGCTGGATCCACCACAATATCTGCAGGGCCCACAACAACTGCTTCACCAACGACAACAACTGCTGCACCAACAACAACAACTGCTGCACCAACAACGACAACTGCTGCACCAACAACAACTGCTGCAGGAACAACGGCAACTGCTGCACCAACGACAACAACTGCTGCACCAACAACGACAGTTGCCGCACCGACAATGACAATTGCTGTGCCAACGACAACATTTGCTGCACCAACGACAACAATTGCTGAACCAACGACGACAACTGCTGAACCAACGACAACAACTGCTAGACCAACGAAAACAATTACTACACCAGCGACAACAACTGCTGCACCAACGACAACTGCTGCACCCACCACAACATCTGCAGGACCCACAACAATTGCTGCACCAACGACAACAACTGCTGCACCAACGACAACTGCTGCACCCACAACAACTACTGCAGGACCAACAACCACACCTGCTGCACCAATGACAACAACTGCTACACAAACAACAACTGATGCACCAACAATGACAACTTCAGGACCAACAACAACAACTGCAGGACCCAACACAATAACTGCAAGACTCACAACAAAAACTGCTGCACCAACGACGACAACTGCAGAACCAACGACAACAACTGCTGGACCAACGAAAACAACTACTACACCAGCGACAACAACTGCTGCACCAACGACAACTGCTGCACCCACCACAACATCTGCAGGACCCACAACAATTGCTGCACCAACGACAACAACTGCTGCACCAACGACAACTGCTGGACCCACCATAACATTTGCAGTAACCACAACAACTGCAGGACCAACAACCACAACTGCTGCACCAACGACAACAACTGCTGAACCAACGACAACAACTGCTGGACCAACAAAAACAACTGCTGCACCAACGACAACAACTGATGCACCAAGGACAACAACTGCTGCACCAAAGTCAAAAACTGCTGCAGCAACAACGACAACTGCAGAACCAACCACCACAACTCCTGGACCCACCACAACATCTGCAGTACCCACAACAACTGCTGCACCAACGACAACTGTTGCACCAACGACGACAACTGCTGAACCAACGACAACAACTGCTGCACCAACGAAAACAACTGCTGCACCAACGACAACAACTGCTGCACCAACGACAACAGCTGCTGCACCAACGACAACTGCTGTACCCACCACAATTGCTGCACTAATGACAACAACTGCTACACGAACAACAACAGCTGCACCAAAAACGACAGCTTCAGGACCAACAACGACAATTGCTGGACCCACCACAATAACTGCAGGACCCACAACAACAACTGCTGCACTAACGACAACAACTGCTACACCAACAATGACAACTGCTCGACCAACTATAACAAATGTTGCACCAACGACAACAACTGCTGCAGCAACAACGACAACTGCAGAACCGACCACCACAACTCCTGGACCCACCACATCTGCAGGACCCACAACAACTGCTGCACCAACGACAACAACTGCTGCACCAACGACAACTGCTGCACCAATGACGACAACTGCTGAACCAACGACAACAACTGCTGCACCAACAACATCAACTGCCGAAGCGACAACGACAACTGCAGGACCAACAACCACAACTGCCGCACCAACGACAACAACTGCTAAACCAACAACAACAACTGCTGGACCAAAGAGAACAAATGCTGCAGCAAGAACAACTGCAGGACGAACTACAACTGCTGCACCCACTACAACTACTGAAGGACCAACAACCACAACTGTTTTACCAACGACAACAAATGTTGCACCAACGACAACAATTGCTGCACCAACGACAAAAACTGCTGCAGCAACGACAAATGCAGGACCAACAACCACAACTGCTGGATCCACCACAATATCTGCAGGGCCCACAACAACTGCTTCACCAACGACAACAACTGCTGCACCAACAACAACAACTGCTGCACCAACAACGACAACTGCTGCACCAACAACAACTGCTGCAGCAACAACGGCAACTGCTGCACCAACGACAACAACTGCTGCACCAACAACAACAGTTGCCGCACCGACAATGACAACTGCTGTACCAACGACAACAATTGCTGCACCAACGACAACAATTGTTGAACCAACGACGACAACTGCTGAACCAACGACAACAACTGCTGGACCAACGAAAACAACTACTACACCAGCGACAACAACTGCTGCACCAACGACAACTGCTGCACCCACCACAACATCTGCAGGACCCACAACAATTGCTGCACCAACGACAACAACTGCTGCACCAACGACAACTGCTGCACCCACAACAACTACTGCAGGACCAACAACCACACCTGCTGCACCAATGACAACAACTGCTACACAAACAACAACTGATGCACCAACAATGACAACTTCAGGACCAACAACAACAACTGCTGGACCCAACACAATAACTGCAGGACTCACAACAAAAACTGCTGCTCCAACGACAACAACTGCTGCACCAACAACAACTACTGGACCCACCACAACATTTGCAGTAACCACAACAACTGCAGGACCAACAACCACAACTGCTGCACCAATGACAACGACTGATGCACCAAGTTCAACTGCTGCACCCACCACAACTATTGCAGGACCAACAAAAACAACTGCTGCACCAACAACGATAACTTCAGGACCAACAACAACTGCTGGACCCACCACAACATCTGCAGCACCCACAACAACTGCTGCACCAATGACAACAACTGCTGCACCAACGACAACTGCTGCACCAACAACAACAACTGCTGCACCCACCACAACTACTCCTGAACCAACAAACACAACTACTGCACTAATGACAACAACTGATGCACCAACGACAACAACTGCTGGACCAACAACGACAGCTGCTGCACCAACGACAACAACTGCTGCACCAACAACGACAGTTGCCGCACCGACAATGACAACTGCTGTACCAACGACAACAATTGCTGTACCAACGACAACAATTGCTGCACCAACGACAACAATTGCTGAACCAACGACGACAACTGCTGAACCAACGACAACAACTGCTGGACCAACGAAAACAACTACTACACCAGCGACAACAACTGCTGCACCAACGACAACTGCTGCAACCACCACAACATCTGCAGGACCCACAACAATTGCTGCACCAACGACAACAACTGCTGCACCAACGACAACTGCTGCACCCACCACAACTACTGCAGGACCAACAACCACACCTGCTGCACCAATGACAACAACTGCTACACAAACAACAACTGATGCACCAACAATGACAACTTCAGGACCAACAACAACAACTGCTGGACCCAACACAATAACTGCAGGACTCGCAACAAAAACTGCTGCACCAACAACGACAACTGCTGAACCAACGACAACAACTGCTGGACCAACGAAAACAACTACTACACCAGCGACAACAACTGCTGCACCAACGACAACTGCTGTAACCACCACAACATCTGCAGGACCCACAACAATTGCTGCACCAACGACAACAACTGCTGCACCAACGACAACTGCTGGACCCACCATAACATTTGCAGTAACCACAACAACTGCAGGACCAACAACAACAACTGCTGCTGCACCATCAACAACTGCTGCACCCACCACAACTACTCCTGAACCAACAACCACAACTACTGCACAAATGACAACAACTGATGCACCAACGACAACAACTGCTGGACCAACAACGACAGCTGCTGCACCAACGACAACAACTGCTGCACGAACAACGACAGTTGCCGCACCGACAATGACAACTGCTGTACCAACGACAACAATTGCTGCACCAACGACAACAATTGCTGAACCAACGACGACAACTGCTGAACCAACGACAACAACTGCTGGACCAACGAAAACAACTACTACACCAGCGACAACAACTGCTGCACCAACGACAACTGCTGCACCCACCACAACATCTGCAGGACCCACAACAATTGCTGCACCAACGACAACAACTGCTGCACCAACGACAACTGCTGCACCCACCACAACTACTGCAGGACCAATAACCACACCTGCTGCACCAATGACAACAACTGCTACACAAACAACAACTGATGCACCAACAATGACAACTTCAGGACCAACAACAACAACTGCTGGACCCAAAACAATAACTGCAGGACTCACAACAAAAACTGCTGCACCAACAATGACAACTGCTGAACCAACGACAACAACTGCTGGATCAACGAAAACAACTACTACACCAGCGACAACAACTGCTGCACCAACGACAACTGCTGTACCCACCACAACATCTGCAGGACCCACAAAAATTGCTGCAACAACGACAACAACTGCTGCACCAACGACAACTGCTGGACCCACCATAACATTTGCAGTAACCACAACAACTGCAGGACCAACAACCACAACTGCTGCACCAATGACAAAAACTGATGCACCAAGGTCAACTGCTCCACCCACCACAACTATTGCAGGACCAACAACCACAACTGCTGCACCAATGACAACAACTGATGCACCAACGACAACAACTGCTGAACCAACGACAACAACTGCTGGACCAACAAAAACAACTGCTTCACCAACGACAACAACTGCTGCACCAAAGTCAACAACTGCTGCGGCAACAACGACAATTGCAGAACCAACCACCACAACTCCTGGACACACAACAACTGCTGCACCAACGACAACAACTGCTGCACCACCAACAACAACAACTGCTGCACCAACGACGACAACTGGTCGACCAACGACAACAAATGCTGCACCAACGACAACGATTGCTACAGCAACAACAACAACTGCAGAACCGACCACCACAACTCCTGGACCCACCACAACATCTGCAGGACCCACAACAACTGCTGCACCAACAACAACAACTGCTGCACCAACAACGACAACTGCTGCACCAACAAAAACTGCTGCAGCAACAACGGCAACTGCTGCACCAACGACAACAACTGCTGCACCAACAACGACAGTTGCCGCACCGACAATGACAACTGCTGTTCCAACGACAACAATTGCTGCACCAACGACAACAATTGTTGAAACAACGACGACAACTGCTGAACCAACGACAACAACTGCTGGACCAACGACAACAACTACTATACCAGCGACAACAAGTGCTGCACCAACGACAACTGCTGCAACCACCACAACATCTGCAGGACCCACAACAATTGCTGCACCAACGACAACAACTGCTGCACCAACGACAACTGCTGCACCAATGACGACAACTGCTGAACCAACGACAACAACTGCTGCACCAACGACAACAACTGCTGCACCAACAACAACAATTGCTGCACCAACGAAAACAATTGCTGCACCAACGACAACAAATGCTGAACCAATAACAACAACTGCTGCACCAACGACAACAACTGCTGGACTCACTACAACAACTGCTGGACCAACGGAAACTGCTGCACCAACGACAACTGCTGCAACCACCACAACATCTGCAGGACCCACAACAATTGCTGCACCAACGACAACAACTGCTGCACCAACGACAACTGCTGCACCCACCACAACTACTGCAGGACCAACAACCACACCTGCTGCACCAATGACAACAACTGCTACACAAACAACAACTGATGCACCAACAATGACAACAACAACAACAACAACTGCTGGACCCAACACAATAACTGCAGGACTCACAACAAAAACTGCTGCACCAACAACGACAACTGCTGAACCAACGACAACAACTGCTGGATCAACGAAAACAACTACTACACCAGCGACAACAACTGCTGCACCAACGACAACTGCTGGACCCACCATAACATTTGCAGTAACCACAACAACTGCAGGACCAACAACCACAACTGCTGCACCAATGACAAAAACTGATGCACCAAGGTCAACTGCTCCACCCACCACAACTATTGCAGGACCAACAACCACAACTGCTGCACCAATGACAACAACTGATGCACCAACGACAACAACTGCTGAACCAACGACAACAACTGCTGGACCAACAAAAACAACTGCTTCACCAACAACAACAACTGATGCACCAAGGACAACAACTGCTGCACCAAAGTCAACAACTGCTGCGGCAACAACGACAATTGCAGAACCAACCACCACAACTCCTGGACCCACCACAACATCTGCAGGACACACAACAACTGCTGCACCAACGACAACAACTGCTGCACCAACAACGACAGTTGCCGCACCGACAATGACAACTGCTGTTCCAACGACAACAATTGCTGGACCAACGACAACAACTACTACACCAGCGACAACAAGTGCTGCACCAACGACAACTGCTGCAACCACCACAACATCTGCAGGACCCACAACAATTGCTGCACCAACGACAACAACTGCTGCACCAACGACAACTGCTGCACCAACGACGACAACTGCTGAACCAACGACAACAACTGCTGGACCAACGACAACAACTACTACACCAGCGACAACAAGTGCTGCACCAACGACAACTGCTGCAACCACCACAACATCTGCAGGACCCACAACAATTGCTGCACCAACGACAACAACTGCTGCACCAACGACAACTGCTGCACCAATGACGACAACTGCTGAACCAACGACAACAACTGCTGCACCAACGACAACAACTGCTGCACCAACAACAACAATTGCTGCACCAACGAAAACAATTGCTGCACCAACGACAACAAATGCTGAACCAATAACAACAACTGCTGCACCAACGACAACAACTGCTGCAGCAACAACAACTTCCGGACCAACGACAACAACTGCTGCACCAACGACAACAACTGCTGGACTCACTACAACAACTGCTGGACCAACGGAAACTGCTGTACCCACCACAATTGCTGCACTAATGACAACAACTGCTACACAAACAACAACAGCTGCACCAAAAACGACAGCTTCAGGACCAACAACGACAATTGCTGGACCCACCACAATAACTGCAGGACCCACAACAACAACTGCTGCACTAACGACAACAACTGCTACACCAACAACGACAACTGCTACACCAACTATAACAAATGTTGCACCAACGACAACAACTGCTGCAGCAACAACGACAACTGCAGAACCGACCACCACAACTCCTGGACCCACCACATCTGCAGGACCCACAGCAACTGCTGCACCAACGACAACAACTGCTGCACCAACGACAACTGCTGCACCAATGACGACAACTGCTGAACCAACGACAACAGCTGCTGCACCAATGACAACAACTGCTGCACCAACAACATCAACTGCTGAAGCAACAACGACAACTGCAGGACCAACAACCACAACTGCTGCACCAACGACAACAACTGCTAAACCAACAACAATTGCTAAATCAACAACAACAACTGTTGGACCAAAGAGAACAAATGCTGCAGCAAGAACAACTGCAGGACGAACTACAACTGCTGCACCCACTACAACTACTGAAGGACCAACAACCACAACTGTTTTACCAACGACAACAAATGTTGCACCAACGACAACAATTGCTGCACCAACGACAAAAACTGCTGCAGCAACGACAAATGCAGGACCAACAACCACAACTGCTGGATCCACCACAATATCTGCAGGGCTCACAACAACTGCTTCACCAACGACAACAACTGCTGCACCAACAACGACAACTGCTGCACCAACAACAACTGCTGCAGGAACAACGGCAACTGCTGCACCAACGACAACAACTGCTGCACCAACAACGACAGTTGCCGCACCGACAATGAGAACTGCTGTTCCAACGACAACAATTGCTGTACCAACGACAACAATTGTTGAAACAATGACGACAACTGCTGAACCAACGACAACAACTGCTGGACCAACGACAACAACTACTACACCAGCGACAACAAGTGCTGCACCAACGACAACTGCTGCAACCACCACAACATCTGCAGGACCCACAACAATTGCTGCACCAATGACAACAACTGCTGCACCAACGACAACTGCTGCACCCACCACAACTACTGCAGGACCAACAACCACACCTGCTGCACCAATGACAACAACTGCTACACAAACAACAACTGATGCACCAACGAAAACAACTGCTGCACCAACGAAAACAACTGCTGCACCAACAACAACAACTGCTGCAGTAACAACGACAACTGCAGGACCAACAACCACACCTGCTGCACCAATGACAACAATTGCTACACAAACAACAACTGATGCACCAACGAAAACAACTGCTGCACCAACAACAACAACTGCTGCAGTAACAACGACAACTGCAGGTCCAACCATCACAACTGCTGGATCCACCACAACATCTGCAGGGCCCACAACTACTGCTGCACCAACGACAACAACTGCTGTACCAACGACAACTGCTGGACCAACGAAAACAACTGCTGCACCAACGACAACAACTGCTGCACCAACAACGATAGTTGCCGCACCGACAAAGACAACTGCTGTACCAACGACAACAATTGCTGCACCAACGACAACAATTGCTGAACCAACGACGACAACTGCTGAACCAACGAAAACAACTACTACACCAGCGACAACAACTGCTGCACCAACGACAACTGCTGCACCCACCACAACATCTGCAGGACCCACAACAATTGCTGCACCAACGACAACAACTGCTGCACCAACGACAACTGCTGCACCCACCACAACTACTGCAGGACCAACAACCACACCTGCTGCACCGATGACAACAACTGCTACACAAACAACAACTGATGCACCAACAATGACAACTGCTGCACCAACGAAAACAACTGCTGCACCAACAACAACAACTGCTGCAGTAACAACGACAACTGCAGGACCAACAACCACACCTGCTGCACCAATGACAACAATTGCTACACAAACAACAACTGATGCACCAACGAAAACAACTGCTGCACCAACAACAACAACTGCTGCAGTAACAACGACAACTGCAGGTCCAACCATCACAACTGCTGGATCCACCACAACATCTGCAGGGCCCACAACTACTGCTGCACCAACGACAACAACTGCTGTACCAACGACAACTGCTGGACCAACGAAAACAACTGCTGCACCAACGACAACAACTGCTGCACCAACAACGATAGTTGCCGCACCGACAAAGACAACTGCTGTACCAACGACAACAATTGCTGCACCAACGACAACAATTGCTGAACCAACGACGACAACTGCTGAACCAACGAAAACAACTACTACACCAGCGACAACAACTGCTGCACCAACGACAACTGCTGCACCCACCACAACATCTGCAGGACCCACAACAATTGCTGCACCAACGACAACAACTGCTGCACCAACGACAACTGCTGCACCCACCACAACTACTGCAGGACCAACAACCACACCTGCTGCACCGATGACAACAACTGCTACACAAACAACAACTGATGCACCAACAATGACAACTTCAGGACCAACAACAACAACTGCTGGACCCAACACAATAACTGCAGCACTCACAACAAAAACTGCTGCACCAACAACGACAACTGCTGAACCAACGACAACAACTGCAGGACCAACGAAAACAACTACTACACCAGCGACAACAACTGCTGCACCAACAACAACTGCTGTACCCACCACAACATCTGCAGGACCCACAACAGTTGCTGCACCAACGACAACAACTGCTGAACCAACGACAACAACTGCTGGACCAACAAAAA
Organism: Micromesistius poutassou; assembly: GCF_964030765.1. Taxonomy (NCBI): domain Eukaryota; kingdom Metazoa; phylum Chordata; class Actinopteri; order Gadiformes; family Gadidae; genus Micromesistius; species Micromesistius poutassou. The sequence continues at coordinate 19,120,386 of NC_140273.1, forward strand.
CAACTGCTGCACCAACGACAACAACTGATGCACCAAGGACAACAACTGCTGCACCAAAGTCAAAAACTGCTGCAGCAACAACGACAACTGCAGAACCAACCACCACAACTCCTGGACCCACCACAACATCTGCAGGACCCACAACAACTGCTGCACCAACGACAACAACTGCTGGACTCACTACAACAACTGTTGGACCAACGAAAACAACTGCTGCACCAACGACAACAACTGCTGCACCAACGACAACAGCTGTACCCACCACAATTGATGCACTAATGACAACAACTGCTACACGAACAACAACAGCTGCACCAAAAACGACAGCTTCAGGACCAACAACGACAATTGCTGGACCCACCACAATAACTGCAGGACCCACAACAACAACTGCTGCACTAACGACAACAACTGCTACACCAACGACAACAACTGCTGCACCAACGAAAACAACTGCTGCACCAACGACAACAACTGCTGCAGTAACAACGACAACTGCAGGTCCAACCATCACAACTGCTGGATCCACCACAACATCTGCAGGGCCCACAACTACTGCTGCACCAACGACAACAACTGCTGTACCAACGACAACTGCTGGACCAACGAAAACAACTGCTGCACCAACAACGACAGTTGCCGCACCGACAATGACAACTGCTGTACCAACGACAACAATTGCTGCACCAACGACAACAAATGCTGAACCAACGACGACAACTGCTGAACCAACGACAACAACTGCTGGACCAACGAAAACAACTACTACACCAGCGACAGCAACTGCTGCATCAACGACAACTGCTGCACCCACCACAACTACTGCAGGACCAACAACCACACCTGCTGCACCGATGACAACAACTGCTACACAAACAACAACTGATGCACCAACAATGACAACTTCAGGACCAACAACAACAACTGCTGGACCCAACACAATAACTGCAGGACTCACAACAAAAACTGCTGCACCAACAACGACAACTGCTGAACCAACGACAACAACTGCTGGACCAACGAAAACAACTACTACACCAGCGACAACAACTGCTGCACCAACAACAACTGCTGTACCCACCACAACATCTGCAGGACCCACAACAATTGCTGCACCAACGACAACAACTGCTGCACCAACGACAACTGCTGGACCCACCATAACATTTGCAGTAACCACAACAACTGTAGGACCAACAACCACAACTGCTGCACCAACGACAACAACTGCTGAACCAACGACAACAACTGCTGGACCAAGAAAAACAACTGCTGCACCAACGACAACAACTGATGCACCAAGGACAACAACTGCTGCACCAAAGTCAACAACTGCTGCAGCAACAACGACAACTGCAGAACCAACCATCACAACTCCTGGACCCACCACAACATCTGCAGGACCCACAACAACTGCTGCACCAACGACAACAACTGCTGCACCAACGACAACTGTTGCACCAATGACGACAACTGCTGAACCAACGACAACAACTGCTGGACTCACTACAACAACTGCTGGACCAACGAAAACAACTGCTGCACCAACGACAACAACTGATGCACCAACGACAACAGCTGCTGCACCAACGACAACTGCTGTACCCACCACAATTGCTGCACTAATGACAACAACTGCTACACGAACAACAACAGCTGCACCAAAAACGACAGCTTCAGGACCAACAACGACAATTGCTGGACCCACCACAATAACTGCAGGACCCACAACAACAACTGCTGCACTAACGACAACAACTGCTACACCAACGACAACAACTGCTGCACCAACGAAAACAACTGCTGCACCAACGACAACAACTGCTGCAGTAACAACGACAACTGCAGGTCCAACCATCACAACTGCTGGATCCACCACAACATCTGCAGGGCCCACAACTACTGCTGCACCAACGACAACAAATGCTGTACCAACGACAACTGCTGGATCAACGAAAACAACTGCTGCACCAACGTCAACAACTGCTGCACCAACAACGACAATTGCCGCACCGACAATGACAACTGCTGTACCAACGACAACAATTGCTGCACCAACGACAACAATTGCTGAACCAACGACGACAACTGCTGAACCAACGACAACAACTGCTGGACCAACGAAAACAACTACTACACCAGCGACAACAACTGCTGCACCAACGACAACTGCTGCACCCACCACAACATCTGCAGGACCCACAACAATTGCTGCACCAACGACAACAACTGCTGCACCAACGACAACTGCTGCACCCACCACAACTACTGCAGGACCAACAACCACACCTGCTGCACCGATGACAACAACTGCTACACAAAGAACAACTGATGCACCAACAATGACAACTTCAGGACCAACAACAACAACTGCTGGACCCAACACAATAACTGCAGGACTCACAACAAAAACTGCTGCACCAACAACGACAACTTCTGAACCAACGACAACAACTGCAGGACCAACGAAAACAACTACTACACCAGCGACAACAACTGCTGCACCAACAACAACTGCTGTACCCACCACAACATCTGCAGGACCCACAACAATTGCTGCACCAACGACAACAACTGCTGCACCAACGACAACTGCTGGACCCACCATAACATTTGCAGTAACCACAACAACTGCAGGACCAACAACCACAACTGCTGCACCAACGACAACAACTGCTGAACCAACGACAACAACTGCTGGACCAAGAAAAACAACTGCTGCACCAACGACAACAACTGATGCACCAAGGACAACAACTGCTGCACCAAAGTCAACAACTGCTGAACCAACGACAACAATTGCTGCACCAACGACAACAATTGCTGAACCAACGACGACAACTGCTGAACCAACGACAACAACTGCTGGACCAATGAAAACAACTACTACACCAGCGACAACAACTGCTGCAAAAACTACAACTGCTGCACCCACCACAACATCTGCAGGACCCACAACAATTGCTGCACCAACGACAACAACTGCTGCACCAACGACAACTGCTGCACCCACCACAACTACTGCAGGACCAACAACCACACCTGCTGCATCGATGACATCAACTGCTACACAAACAACAACTGATGCACCAACAATGACAACTTCAGGACCAACAACAACAACTGCTGGACCCAACACAATAACTGCAGGACTCACAACAAAAACTGCTGCACCAACAACGACAACTGCTGAACCAACGACAACAACTGCTGGACCAACGAAAACAACTGCTACACCAGCGACAACAACTGATGCACCAACAACAACTGCTGTACCCACCACAACATCTGCAGGACCCACAACAATTGCTGCACCAACGACAACAACTGCTGCACCAACGACAACTGCTGGACCCACCATAACATTTGCAGTAACCACAACAACTGCAGGACCAACAACCACAACTGCTGCACCAATGACAAAAACTGATGCACCAAGGTCAACTGCTGCACCCACCACAACTATTGCAGGACCAACAACCACAACTGCTACACCAATGACAACAACTAATGCACCAACGACAACAACTGCTGAACCAACGACAACAACTGCTGGACCAACAAAAACAACTGCTGCACCAACGACAACAACTGATGCACCAAGGACAACAACTGCTGCACCAGAGTCAACAACTGCTGCAGCAACAACGACAACTGCTGAACCAACCACCACAACTGCTGCACCAACGACAACAACTGCTGCACCAACGACAACTGTTGCACCAACGACGACAACTGCTGAACCAACGACAAAAACTGCTGCACCAACAACGACAACTGCTGCACCAACAACAACAACTGCTGCACCAACAACGACAACTGCTGCTCCAACAACAACTGCTGCAGCAACAACAGCAACTGCTGCACCAACGACAACAACTGCTGCACCAACAACGACAGTTGCCGCACCGACAATGACAATTGCTGTGCCAACGACAACATTTGCTGCACCAACGACAACAATTGCTGAACCAACGACGACAACTGCTGAACCAACGACAACAACTGCTGGACCAACGAAAACAACTACTACACCAGCGACAACAACTGCTGCACCAACGACAACTGCTGCACCCACCACAACATCTGCAGGACCCACAACAATTGCTGCACCAACGACAACAACTGCTGCACCGACGACAACTGCTGCACCCACAACAACTACTGCAGGACCAACAACCACACCTGCTGCACCAATGACAACAACTGCTACACAAACAACAACTGATGCACCAACAATGACAACTTCAGGACCAACAACAACAACTGCAGGACCCAACACAATAACTGCAGGACTCACAACAAAAACTGCTGCACCAACGACGACAACTGCTGAACCAACGACAACAACTGCTGCACCAACGACAACTGTTGCACCAACGACGACAACTGCTGAACCAACGACAACAACTGCTGGACTCACTACAACAACTGCTGGACCAACGAAAACAACTGCTGCACCAACGACAACAACTGCTGCACCAACGACAACAGCTGCTGCACCAACGACAACTGCTGTAGCCACCACAATTGCTGCACTAATGACAACAACTGCTACACGAACAACAACAGCTGCACCAAAAACGACAGCTTCAGGACCAACAACAACAATTGCTGGACCCATCACAATAACTGCAGGACCCACAACAACAACTGCTGCACTAACGACAACAACTGCTACACCAACGACAACAACTGCTGCACCAACGAAAACAACTGTTGCACCAATGACAACAACTGCTGCAGCAACGACAACTGCAGGTCCAACCATCACAACTGCTGGATCCACCACAACATCTGCAGGGCCCACAACTACTGCTGCACCAACGACAACAACTGCTGTACCAACGACAACTGCTGGACCAACGAAAACAACTACTGCACCAACGACAACAACTGCTGCACCAACAACGACAGTTGCCGCACCGACAATGACAACTGCTGTACCAACGACAACAATTGCTGCACCAACGACAACAATTGCTGAACCAACGACGACAACTGCTGAACCAACGACAACAACTGCTGGACCAACGAAAACAACTACTACACCAGCGACAACAACTGCTGCACCAACGACAACTCCTGGACCCACCACAACATCTGCAGGACTCACAACAACTGCTGCACCAACGACAACAACCGCTGCACCAACGACAAATGCTGCACCCACCACAACATCTGCAGGACCCACAACAATTGCTGCGCCAATGACAACAACTGCTGCACCAACGACAACTGCTGCACCCACAACAACTACTGCAGGACCAACAACCACACCTGCAGGACCAACAACCACAACTGCTGCACCAATGACAACAACTGATGCACCAACGTCAACAACTGCTGAACCAACGACAACAACTGCTGGACCAACAAAAACAACTGCTGCACCAACGACAACAACTGATGCACCAAGGACAACAACTGCTGCACCAAAGTCAACAACTGCTGCAGCAACAACGACAACTGCAGAACCAACCACCACAACTCCTGGACCCACCACAACATCTGCAGGACCCACAACAACTGCTGCACCAACGACAACAACTGCTGCAGCAACGACAACTGTTGCACCAACGACGACAACTGCTGAACCAACGACAACAACTGCTGGACTCACTACAACAACTGCTGGACCAACGAAAACAACTGCTGCACCAACGAAAACAACTGCTGCACCAATGACAACAACTGCTGCAGCAACAACGACAACTGCAGGTCCAACCATCACAACTGCTGGATCCACCACAACATCTGCAGGGCCCACAACTACTGCTGCACCAACGACAACAACTGCTGTACCAACGACAACTGCTGGACCAACGAAAACAACTGCTGCACCAACGACAACAACTGCTGCACCAACAACGACAGTTGCCGCACCGACAATGACAACTGCTGTACCAACGACAACAATTGCTGCACCAACGACAACAATTGCTGAACCAACGACGACAACTGCTGAACCAACGACAACAACTGCTGGACCAACGAAAACAACTACTACACCAGCGACAACAACTGCTGCACCAAGGACAACTCCTGGACCCACCACAACATCTGCAGGACCCACAACAACTGCTGCACCAACGACAACAACTGCTGCACCAACGACAACTGTTGCACCAATGACGACAACTGCTGAACCAACGACAACAACTGCTGGACTCACTACAACAACTGCTGGACCAACGAAAACAACTGCTGCACCAACGACAACAACTGATGCACCAACGACAACAGCTGCTGCACCAACGACAACTGCTGTACCCACCACAATTGCTGCACTAATGACAACAACTGCTACACGAACAACAACAGCTGCACCAAAAACGACAGCTTCAGGACCAACAACGACAATTGCTGGACCCACCACAATAACTGCAGGACCCACAACAACAACTGCTGCACTAACGACAACAACTGCTACACCAACGACAACAACTGCTGCACCAACGAAAACAACTGCTGCACCAACGACAACAACTGCTGCAGTAACAACGACAACTGCAGGTCCAACCATCACAACTGCTGGATCCACCACAACATCTGCAGGGCCCACAACTACTGCTGCACCAACGACAACAAATGCTGTACCAACGACAACTGCTGGATCAACGAAAACAACTGCTGCACCAACGTCAACAACTGCTGCACCAACAACGACAATTGCCGCACCGACAATGACAACTGCTGTACCAACGACAACAATTGCTGCACCAACGACAACAATTGCTGAACCAACGACGACAACTGCTGAACCAACGACAACAACTGCTGGACCAACGAAAACAACTACTACACCAGCCACAACAACTGCTGCACCAACGACAACTGCTGCACCCACCACAACATCTGCAGGACCCACAACAATTGCTGCACCAACGACAACAACTGCTGCACCAACGACAACTGCTGCACCCACCACAACTACTGCAGGACCAACAACCACACCTGCTGCACCGATGACAACAACTGCTACACAAACAACAACTGATGCACCAACAATGACAACTTCAGGACCAACAACAACAACTGCTGGACCCAACACAATAACTGCAGGACTCACAACAAAAACTGCTGCACCAACAACGACAACTTCTGAACCAACGACAACAACTGCAGGACCAACGAAAACAACTACTACACCAGCGACAACAACTGCTGCACCAACAACAACTGCTGTACCCACCACAACATCTGCAGGACCCACAACAATTGCTGCACCAACGACAACAACTGCTGCACCAACGACAACTGCTGGACCCACCATAACATTTGCAGTAACCACAACAACTGCAGGACCAACAACCACAACTGCTGCACCAACGACAACAACTGCTGAACCAACGACAACAACTGCTGGACCAAGAAAAACAACTGCTGCACCAACGACAACAACTGATGCACCAAGGACAACAACTGCTGCACCAAAGTCAACAACTGCTGAACCAACGACAACAATTGCTGCACCAACGACAACAATTGCTGAACCAACGACGACAACTGCTGAACCAACGACAACAACTGCTGGACCAATGAAAACAACTACTACACCAGCGACAACAACTGCTGCAAAAACTACAACTGCTGCACCCACCACAACATCTGCAGGACCCACAACAATTGCTGCACCAACGACAACAACTGCTGCACCAACGACAACTGCTGCACCCACCACAACTACTGCAGGACCAACAACCACACCTGCTGCATCGATGACATCAACTGCTACACAAACAACAACTGATGCACCAACAATGACAACTTCAGGACCAACAACAACAACTGCTGGACCCAACACAATAACTGCAGGACTCACAACAAAAACTGCTGCACCAACAACGACAACTGCTGAACCAACGACAACAACTGCTGGACCAACGAAAACAACTGCTACACCAGCGACAACAACTGATGCACCAACAACAACTGCTGTACCCACCACAACATCTGCAGGACCCACAACAATTGCTGCACCAACGACAACAACTGCTGCACCAACGACAACTGCTGGACCCACCATAACATTTGCAGTAACCACAACAACTGCAGGACCAACAACCACAACTGCTGCACCAATGACAAAAACTGATGCACCAAGGTCAACTGCTGCACCCACCACAACTATTGCAGGACCAACAACCACAACTGCTACACCAATGACAACAACTAATGCACCAACGACAACAACTGCTGAACCAACGACAACAACTGCTGGACCAACAAAAACAACTGCTGCACCAACGACAACAACTGATGCACCAAGGACAACAACTGCTGCACCAGAGTCAACAACTGCTGCAGCAACAACGACAACTGCTGAACCAACCACCACAACTGCTGCACCAACGACAACAACTGCTGCACCAACGACAACTGTTGCACCAACGACGACAACTGCTGAACCAACGACAAAAACTGCTGCACCAACAACGACAACTGCTGCACCAACAACAACAACTGCTGCACCAACAACGACAACTGCTGATCCAACAACAACTGCTGCAGCAACAACAGCAACTGCTGCACCAACGACAACAACTGCTGCACCAACAACGACAGTTGCCGCACCGACAATGACAATTGCTGTGCCAACGACAACATTTGCTGCACCAACGACAACAATTGCTGAACCAACGACGACAACTGCTGAACCAACGACAACAACTGCTGGACCAACGAAAACAACTACTACACCAGCGACAACAACTGCTGCACCAACGACAACTGCTGCACCCACCACAACATCTGCAGGACCCACAACAATTGCTGCACCAACGACAACAACTGCTGCACCGACGACAACTGCTGCACCCACAACAACTACTGCAGGACCAACAACCACACCTGCTGCACCAATGACAACAACTGCTACACAAACAACAACTGATGCACCAACAATGACAACTTCAGGACCAACAACAACAACTGCAGGACCCAACACAATAACTGCAGGACTCACAACAAAAACTGCTGCACCAACGACGACAACTGCTGAACCAACGACAACAACTGCTGCACCAACGACAACTGTTGCACCAACGACGACAACTGCTGAACCAACGACAACAACTGCTGGACTCACTACAACAACTGCTGGACCAACGAAAACAACTGCTGCACCAACGACAACAACTGCTGCACCAACGACAACAGCTGCTGCACCAACGACAACTGCTGTAGCCACCACAATTGCTGCACTAATGACAACAACTGCTACACGAACAACAACAGCTGCACCAAAAACGACAGCTTCAGGACCAACAACAACAATTGCTGGACCCACCACAATAACTGCAGGACCCACAACAACAACTGCTGCACTAACGACAACAACTGCTACACCAACGACAACAACTGCTGCACCAACGAAAACAACTGCTGCACCAACGACAACAATTGCTGCACCAACGACAACAATTGCTGAACCAACGACGACAACTGCTGAACCAACGACAACAACTGCTGGACCAACGAAAACAACTACTACACCAGCCACAACAACTGCTGCACCAACGACAACTGCTGCACCCACCACAACATCTGCAGGACCCACAACAATTGCTGCACCAACGACAACAACTGCTGCACCAACGACAACTGCTGCACCCACCACAACTACTGCAGGACCAACAACCACACCTGCTGCACCGATGACAACAACTGCTACACAAACAACAACTGATGCACCAACAATGACAACTTCAGGACCAACAACAACAACTGCTGGACCCAACACAATAACTGCAGGACTCACAACAAAAACTGCTGCACCAACAACGACAACTTCTGAACCAACGACAACAACTGCAGGACCAACGAAAACAACTACTACACCAGCGACAACAACTGCTGCACCAACAACAACTGCTGTACCCACCACAACATCTGCAGGACCCACAACAATTGCTGCACCAACGACAACAACTGCTGCACCAACGACAACTGCTGGACCCACCATAACATTTGCAGTAACCACAACAACTGCAGGACCAACAACCACAACTGCTGCACCAACGACAACAACTGCTGAACCAACGACAACAACTGCTGGACCAAGAAAAACAACTGCTGCACCAACGACAACAACTGATGCACCAAGGACAACAACTGCTGCACCAAAGTCAACAACTGCTGAACCAACGACAACAATTGCTGCACCAACGACAACAATTGCTGAACCAACGACGACAACTGCTGAACCAACGACAACAACTGCTGGACCAATGAAAACAACTACTACACCAGCGACAACAACTGCTGCAAAAACTACAACTGCTGCACCCACCACAACATCTGCAGGACCCACAACAATTGCTGCACCAACGACAACAACTGCTGCACCAACGACAACTGCTGCACCCACCACAACTACTGCAGGACCAACAACCACACCTGCTGCATCGATGACATCAACTGCTACACAAACAACAACTGATGCACCAACAATGACAACTTCAGGACCAACAACAACAACTGCTGGACCCAACACAATAACTGCAGGACTCACAACAAAAACTGCTGCACCAACAACGACAACTGCTGAACCAACGACAACAACTGCTGGACCAACGAAAACAACTGCTACACCAGCGACAACAACTGATGCACCAACAACAACTGCTGTACCCACCACAACATCTGCAGGACCCACAACAATTGCTGCACCAACGACAACAACTGCTGCACCAACGACAACTGCTGGACCCACCATAACATTTGCAGTAACCACAACAACTGCAGGACCAACAACCACAACTGCTGCACCAATGACAAAAACTGATGCACCAAGGTCAACTGCTGCACCCACCACAACTATTGCAGGACCAACAACCACAACTGCTACACCAATGACAACAACTAATGCACCAACGACAACAACTGCTGAACCAACGACAACAACTGCTGGACCAACAAAAACAACTGCTGCACCAACGACAACAACTGATGCACCAAGGACAACAACTGCTGCACCAGAGTCAACAACTGCTGCAGCAACAACGACAACTGCTGAACCAACCACCACAACTGCTGCACCAACGACAACAACTGCTGCACCAACGACAACTGTTGCACCAACGACGACAACTGCTGAACCAACGACAAAAACTGCTGCACCAACAACGACAACTGCTGCACCAACAACAACAACTGCTGCACCAACAACGACAACTGCTGATCCAACAACAACTGCTGCAGCAACAACAGCAACTGCTGCACCAACGACAACAACTGCTGCACCAACAACGACAGTTGCCGCACCGACAATGACAATTGCTGTGCCAACGACAACATTTGCTGCACCAACGACAACAATTGCTGAACCAACGACGACAACTGCTGAACCAACGACAACAACTGCTGGACCAACGAAAACAACTACTACACCAGCGACAACAACTGCTGCACCAACGACAACTGCTGCACCCACCACAACATCTGCAGGACCCACAACAATTGCTGCACCAACGACAACAACTGCTGCACCGACGACAACTGCTGCACCCACAACAACTACTGCAGGACCAACAACCACACCTGCTGCACCAATGACAACAACTGCTACACAAACAACAACTGATGCACCAACAATGACAACTTCAGGACCAACAACAACAACTGCAGGACCCAACACAATAACTGCAGGACTCACAACAAAAACTGCTGCACCAACGACGACAACTGCTGAACCAACGACAACAACTGCTGCACCAACGACAACTGTTGCACCAACGACGACAACTGCTGAACCAACGACAACAACTGCTGGACTCACTACAACAACTGCTGGACCAACGAAAACAACTGCTGCACCAACGACAACAACTGCTGCACCAACGACAACAGCTGCTGCACCAACGACAACTGCTGTAGCCACCACAATTGCTGCACTAATGACAACAACTGCTACACGAACAACAACAGCTGCACCAAAAACGACAGCTTCAGGACCAACAACAACAATTGCTGGACCCACCACAATAACTGCAGGACCCACAACAACAACTGCTGCACTAACGACAACAACTGCTACACCAACGACAACAACTGCTGCACCAACGAAAACAACTGCTGCACCAACGACAACAATTGCTGCACCAACGACAACAATTGCTGAACCAACGACGACAACTGCTGAACCAACGACAACAACTGCTGGACCAACGAAAACAACTACTACACCAGCCACAACAACTGCTGCACCAACGACAACTGCTGCACCCACCACAACATCTGCAGGACCCACAACAATTGCTGCACCAACGACAACAACTGCTGCACCAACGACAACTGCTGCACCCACCACAACTACTGCAGGACCAACAACCACACCTGCTGCACCGATGACAACAACTGCTACACAAACAACAACTGATGCACCAACAATGACAACTTCAGGACCAACAACAACAACTGCTGGACCCAACACAATAACTGCAGGACTCACAACAAAAACTGCTGCACCAACAACGACAACTTCTGAACCAACGACAACAACTGCAGGACCAACGAAAACAACTACTACACCAGCGACAACAACTGCTGCACCAACAACAACTGCTGTACCCACCACAACATCTGCAGGACCCACAACAATTGCTGCACCAACGACAACAACTGCTGCACCAACGACAACTGCTGGACCCACCATAACATTTGCAGTAACCACAACAACTGCAGGACCAACAACCACAACTGCTGCACCAACGACAACAACTGCTGAACCAACGACAACAACTGCTGGACCAAGAAAAACAACTGCTGCACCAACGACAACAACTGATGCACCAAGGACAACAACTGCTGCACCAAAGTCAACAACTGCTGAACCAACGACAACAATTGCTGCACCAACGACAACAATTGCTGAACCAACGACGACAACTGCTGAACCAACGACAACAACTGCTGGACCAATGAAAACAACTACTACACCAGCGACAACAACTGCTGCAAAAACTACAACTGCTGCACCCACCACAACATCTGCAGGACCCACAACAATTGCTGCACCAACGACAACAACTGCTGCACCAACGACAACTGCTGCACCCACCACAACTACTGCAGGACCAACAACCACACCTGCTGCATCGATGACATCAACTGCTACACAAACAACAACTGATGCACCAACAATGACAACTTCAGGACCAACAACAACAACTGCTGGACCCAACACAATAACTGCAGGACTCACAACAAAAACTGCTGCACCAACAACGACAACTGCTGAACCAACGACAACAACTGCTGGACCAACGAAAACAACTGCTACACCAGCGACAACAACTGATGCACCAACAACAACTGCTGTACCCACCACAACATCTGCAGGACCCACAACAATTGCTGCACCAACGACAACAACTGCTGCACCAACGACAACTGCTGGACCCACCATAACATTTGCAGTAACCACAACAACTGCAGGACCAACAACCACAACTGCTGCACCAATGACAAAAACTGATGCACCAAGGTCAACTGCTGCACCCACCACAACTATTGCAGGACCAACAACCACAACTGCTACACCAATGACAACAACTAATGCACCAACGACAACAACTGCTGAACCAACGACAACAACTGCTGGACCAACAAAAACAACTGCTGCACCAACGACAACAACTGATGCACCAAGGACAACAACTGCTGCACCAGAGTCAACAACTGCTGCAGCAACAACGACAACTGCTGAACCAACCACCACAACTGCTGCACCAACGACAACAACTGCTGCACCAACGACAACTGTTGCACCAACGACGACAACTGCTGAACCAACGACAAAAACTGCTGCACCAACAACGACAACTGCTGCACCAACAACAACAACTGCTGCACCAACAACGACAACTGCTGATCCAACAACAACTGCTGCAGCAACAACAGCAACTGCTGCACCAACGACAACAACTGCTGCACCAACAACGACAGTTGCCGCACCGACAATGACAATTGCTGTGCCAACGACAACATTTGCTGCACCAACGACAACAATTGCTGAACCAACGACGACAACTGCTGAACCAACGACAACAACTGCTGGACCAACGAAAACAACTACTACACCAGCGACAACAACTGCTGCACCAACGACAACTGCTGCACCCACCACAACATCTGCAGGACCCACAACAATTGCTGCACCAACGACAACAACTGCTGCACCGACGACAACTGCTGCACCCACAACAACTACTGCAGGACCAACAACCACACCTGCTGCACCAATGACAACAACTGCTACACAAACAACAACTGATGCACCAACAATGACAACTTCAGGACCAACAACAACAACTGCAGGACCCAACACAATAACTGCAGGACTCACAACAAAAACTGCTGCACCAACGACGACAACTGCTGAACCAACGACAACAACTGCTGCACCAACGACAACTGTTGCACCAACGACGACAACTGCTGAACCAACGACAACAACTGCTGGACTCACTACAACAACTGCTGGACCAACGAAAACAACTGCTGCACCAACGACAACAACTGCTGCACCAACGACAACAGCTGCTGCACCAACGACAACTGCTGTAGCCACCACAATTGCTGCACTAATGACAACAACTGCTACACGAACAACAACAGCTGCACCAAAAACGACAGCTTCAGGACCAACAACAACAATTGCTGGACCCATCACAATAACTGCAGGACCCACAACAACAACTGCTGCACTAACGACAACAACTGCTACACCAACGACAACAACTGCTGCACCAACGAAAACAACTGTTGCACCAATGACAACAACTGCTGCAGCAACGACAACTGCAGGTCCAACCATCACAACTGCTGGATCCACCACAACATCTGCAGGGCCCACAACTACTGCTGCACCAACGACAACAACTGCTGTACCAACGACAACTGCTGGACCAACGAAAACAACTACTGCACCAACGACAACAACTGCTGCACCAACAACGACAGTTGCCGCACCGACAATGACAACTGCTGTACCAACGACAACAATTGCTGCACCAACGACAACAATTGCTGAACCAACGACGACAACTGCTGAACCAACGACAACAACTGCTGGACCAACGAAAACAACTACTACACCAGCGACAACAACTGCTGCACCAACGACAACTCCTGGACCCACCACAACATCTGCAGGACTCACAACAACTGCTGCACCAACGACAACAACCGCTGCACCAACGACAAATGCTGCACCCACCACAACATCTGCAGGACCCACAACAATTGCTGCGCCAATGACAACAACTGCTGCACCAACGACAACTGCTGCACCCACAACAACTACTGCAGGACCAACAACCACACCTGCAGGACCAACAACCACAACTGCTGCACCAATGACAACAACTGATGCACCAACGTCAACAACTGCTGAACCAACGACAACAACTGCTGGACCAACAAAAACAACTGCTGCACCAACGACAACAACTGATGCACCAAGGACAACAACTGCTGCACCAAAGTCAACAACTGCTGCAGCAACAACGACAACTGCAGAACCAACCACCACAACTCCTGGACCCACCACAACATCTGCAGGACCCACAACAACTGCTGCACCAACGACAACAACTGCTGCAGCAACGACAACTGTTGCACCAACGACGACAACTGCTGAACCAACGACAACAACTGCTGGACTCACTACAACAACTGCTGGACCAACGAAAACAACTGCTGCACCAACGAAAACAACTGCTGCACCAATGACAACAACTGCTGCAGCAACAACGACAACTGCAGGTCCAACCATCACAACTGCTGGATCCACCACAACATCTGCAGGGCCCACAACTACTGCTGCACCAACGACAACAACTGCTGTACCAACGACAACTGCTGGACCAACGAAAACAACTGCTGCACCAACGACAACAACTGCTGCACCAACAACGACAGTTGCCGCACCGACAATGACAACTGCTGTACCAACGACAACAATTGCTGCACCAACGACAACAATTGCTGAACCAACGACGACAACTGCTGAACCAACAACAACAACTGCTGGACCAACGAAAACAACTACTACACCAGCGACAACAACTGCTGCACCAAGGACAACTCCTGGACCCACCACAACATCTGCAGGACCCACAACAACTGCTGCACCAACGACAACAACCGCTGAACCAACGACAAATGCTGCACCCACCACAACATCTGCAGGACCCACAACAATTGCTGCACCAATGACAACAACTGCTGGACCAACGACAACTGCTGCACCCACAACAACTACTGCAGGACCAACAATCACACCTGCAGGACCAACAACCACAACTGCTGCACCAATGACCACAACTGATGCACCAACGTCAACAACTGCTGAACCAAAGACAACAACTGCTGGACCAACAAAAACAACTGCTGCACCAACGACAATAACTGATGCACCAAGGACAACAACTGCTGCACCAAAGTCAACAACTGTTGCAGCAACAACGACAACTGCAGAACCAACCACCACAACTCCTGGACCCACCACAACATCTGCAGGACCCACAACAACTGCTGCACCAACGACAACAACTGCTGCACCAACGACAACTGTTGCACCAACGACGACAACTGCTGAACCAACGACAACAACTGCTGGACTCACTACAACAACTGCTGGACCAACGAAAACAACTGCTGCACCAACGACAACAACTGCTGCAGCAACGACATCAACTGCCGAAGCAACAACGACAACTGCAGGACCAACAACCACAAATGCTGCACCAACGACGACAACTGGTCGACCAACGACAACAAATGCTGCACCAACGACAACAATTGCTACAGCAACAACAAAAACTGCAGAACCGACCACCACAACTCCTGGACCCACCACAACATCTGCAGGACCCACAACAACTGCTGAACCAATGACAACGATTGCTGCACCAACGAAAACAATTGCTGCACCAACGACAACAAATGCTGAACCAACAACAACAACTGCTGCACCAACGACAACAATTGCTGCAGCAACAACAACTTCCGGACCAACGACAACAACTGCTGCACCAACGACAACAACTGCTGGACTCACCACAACAACTGCTGGACCAACGAAAACAACTGCTGCACCAATGACAACAACTGCTGCACCAACGACAACAGCTGCTGTACCAACGACAACTGCTGTACCCACCACAATTGCTGCACTAATGACAACAACTGCTACACGAACAACAACAGCTGCACCAAAAACGACAGCTTCAGGACCAACAACCACAATTGCTGGACCCACCACAATAACTGCAGGACCCACAACAACAACTGCTGCACTAACGACAACAACTGCTACACCAACAACGACAACTGCAGATCCGACCACCACAATTCCTGGACCCAACACATCTGCAGGACCCACAACAACTGCTGCACCAACGACAACAAGTGCTGCACCAACGACAACTGCTGCACCAATGACGACAACTGCTGAACCAACGACAACAGCTGCTGCACCAATGACAACAACTGCTGCACCAACAACATCAAATGCCGAAGCAACAACGACAACTGCAGGACCAACAACCACAAATGCTGCACCAACGACAACAACTGCTAAACCAACAACAACTGCTAAACCAACAACAACAACTGCTGGACCAAAGAGAACAAATGCTGCAGCAAGAACAACTGCAGGGCGAACTACAACTGCTGCACCCACTACAACTACTGAAGGACCAACAACCACAAATGTTTTACCAACGACAACAAATGTTGCACCAACGACAACAATTGCTGCACCAACGACAAAAACTGCTGCAGCAACGACAAATGCAGGACCAACCACCACAACTGCTGGATCCACCACAATATCTGCAGGGCCCACAACAACTGCTTCACCAACGACAACAACTGCTGCACCAACAACAACAACTGCTGCACCAACAACGACAACTGCTGCACCAACAACAACTGCTGCAGGAACAACGGCAACTGCTGCACCAACGACAACAACTGCTGCACCAACAACGACAGTTGCCGCACCGACAATGACAATTGCTGTGCCAACGACAACATTTGCTGCATCAACGACAACAATTGCTGAACCAACGACGACAACTGCTGAACCAACGACAACAACTGCTGAACCAACGACAACAACTGCTGGACCAACGAAAACAATTACTACACCAGCGACAACAACTGCTGCACCAACGACAAATTCTGCACCCACCACAACATCTGCAGGACCCACAACAATTGCTGCACCAATGACAACAACTGCTGCACCAACGACAATTGCTGCACCCACAACAACTACTGCAGGACCAACAACCACACCTGCTGCACCAATGACAACAACTGCTACACAAACAACAACTGATGCACCAACAATGACAACTTCAGGACCAACAACAACAACTGCAGGACCCAACACAATAACTGCAGGACTCACAACAAAAACTGCTGCACCAATGACGACAACTGCTGAACCAACGACAACAACTGCTGGACCAACGAAAACAACTACTACACCAGCGACAACAACTGCTGCACCAACGACAACTGCTGCACCCACCACAACATCTGCAGGACCCACAACAATTGCTGCACCAACGACAACAACTGCTGCACCAACGACAACTGCTGGACCCACCATAACATTTGCAGTAACCACAACAACTGCAGGACCAACAACCACAACTGCTGCACCAACGACAACAACTGCTGAACCAACGACAACAAATGCTGGACCAACAAAAACAACTGCTGCACCAACGACAACTGCTGCACCCACCACAACTACTGCAGGACCAACAACCACACCTGCTGCACCAATGACAACAACTGCTACACAAACAACAACTGATGCACCAACAATGACAGCTTCAGGACCAACAACAACAACTGCTGGACCCAACACAATAACTGCAGGACTCACAACAAAAACTGCTGCACCAACGACAACAACTGCTGCACCAACAACAACTGCTGGACCCACCACAACATTTGCAGTAACCACAACAACTGCAGGACCAACAACCACAACTGCTGCACCAATGACAACAACTGATGCACCAAGGTCAACTGCTGCACCCACCACAACTATTGCAGGACCAACAACCACAACTTCTGCACCAATGACAACAACTGATGCACCAACAACAACAACTGCTGAACCAACGACAACAACTGCTGGACCAACAGAAACAACTGCTGGACCCACCACAACATCTGCAGCACCCACAACAACTGCTGCACCAATGACAACAACTGCTGCACCAACAACAACAACTGCTGCACCAACAACAACAATTGCTACATCAACAACAACTGATGCACCAACAACAACAACTGCTGCATCAACAACGATAACTTCAGGACCAACAACAACTGCTGGACCCACCACAACATCTGCAGCACCCACAACAAATGTTGCACCAATGACAACAACTGCTGCACCAACGACAACAAGTGCTGCACCAACAACAACAACTGCTGCACCAACGACGACAATAGTTGCAACAACAATGACAACTGCTGCACCAACAATCACAACTGCTGCACCAACGACAACTGCTGCCCCAACGACAACAATTGCTGCACCAACAACAACTGCTGCACCCACCACAACTACTCCTGGACCAACAACCACAATTGTTGCACCAATGACAACAATTGCTGCACCAACGACAACAACTGCTGGACCACCAACAACAACTGCTGCATCAAAAACAACAATTGCAGGACCAACAACAACAACTGCTGAACTAACGCCAACAACTGCTGCACCAACAACAACTGCTGCACCCACCACAACTACTGAAGGACCAACAACCACAACTGTTTTACCAACGACAACAAATGTTGCACCAACGACAACAATTGCTGCACCAACGACAAAAACTGCTGCAGCAACGACAAATGCAGGACCAACCACCACAAATGCTGAACCAACAACAACTGCTGCAGGAACAACGGCAACTGCTGCAACAACGACAACAACTGCTGCACCAACAACGACAGTTGCCGCACCGACAATGACAATTGCTGTGCCAACGACAACATTTGCTGCATCAACGACAACAATTGCTGAACCAGCGACAACAACTGCTGCACCAACGACAAATGCTGCAACCACCACAACATCTGCAGGACCCACAACAATTGCTGCACCAATGACAACAACTGCTGCACCAACGACAACTGCTGCACCCACAACAACTACTGCAGGACCAACAACCACACCTGCAGGACCAACAACCACAACTGCTGCACCAATGACAACAACTGATGCACCAACGACAACAACTGCTGAACCAACGACAACAACTGCTGGACCAACAAAAGCAACTGCTGCACCAACGACAACAACTGATGCACCAAGGACAACAACTGCTGCACCAAAGTCAACAACTGCTGCAGCAACAATGACAACTGCAGAACCAACCACCACAACTCCTGGACCCACCACAACATCTGCAGGACCCACAACAACTGCTGCACCAACGACAACAACTGCTGCACCAACGACAACTGTTGCATCAACGACGACAACTGCTGAACCAACGACAACAACTGCTGGACTCACTACAACAACTGCTGGACCAACGAAAACAACTGCTGCACCAACGACAACAACTGCTGCACCAACGACAACAGCTGCTGCACCAACGACAACTGCTGTAGCCACCACAATTGCTGCACTAATGACAAGAACTGCTACACGAACAACAACAGCTGCACCAAAATCGACAGCTTCAGGACCAACAACAACAATTGCTGGACCCACCACAATAACTGCAGGACCCACAACAACAACTGCTGCACTAACGACAACAACTGCTACACCAACGACAACAACTGCTGCACCAACGAAAAGAACTGCTGCACCAATGACAACAACTGCTGCAGCAACAACGACAACTGCAGGTCCAACCATCACAACTGCTGGATCCACCACAACATCTGCAGGGCCCACAACTACTGCTGCACCAACGACAACAACTGCTGTACCAACGACAACTGCTGGACCAACGAAAACAACTGCTGCACCAACGACAACAACTGCTGCACCAACAACGACAGTTGCCGCACCGACAATGACAACTGATGTACCAACGACAACAATTGCTGCACCAACGACAACAATTGCTGAACCAACGACGACAACTGCTGAACCAACGACAACAACTGCTGGACCAACGAAAACAACTACTACACCAGCGACAACAACTGCTGCACCAACGACAACTCCTGGACCCACCACAACATCTGCAGGACCCACAACAACTGCTGCACCAATGACAACAACTGCTGCACCAACGACAACTGTTGCACCAACGACGACAACTGCTGAACCAACGACAACAACTGCTGCACCAACGAAAACAACTGCTGCACCAACGACAACAACTGCTGCAGCAACAACGACAACTGCAGGTCCAACCATCACAACTGCTGGACCCACCACAACAAATGCAGGGCCCACAACTACGGCTGCACCAACGACAACAACTGCTGAACCAACGACAACTGCTGGACCAACAAAAACAACTGCTGACCCAACGACAACAACTGCTGCACCACCAACAACAACAACTGCTGCACCAACGACGACAACTGGTCGACCAACGATAACAAATGCTGCACCAATGACAACAATTGCTACAGCAACAACAACAACTGCAAAACCGACCACCACAACTCCTGGACCCACCACAACATCTGCAGGACCCACAACAACTGCTGCACCAATGACAACAACTGCTGCACCAACGACAACCGCTGCACCAATGACGACAACTGCTGAACCAAAGACAACAACTGCTGCACCAACGACAACTGCTGCACCAACAACAACAATTGCTGCACCAACGAAAACAATTGCTGCACCAACGACAACAAATGCTGAACCAACAACAACAACTGCTGAACCAACGACAACAACTGCTGCAGCAACAAAAACTTCCGGACCAACGACAACAACTGCTGCACCAATGACAACAACTGCTGGACTCACCACAACAACTGCTGGACCAACAAAAACAACTGCTGCACCAACGACAACAACTGCTGCACCAACAACAACAACTGCTGGACCAAAGAGAACAAATGCTGCAGCAAGAACAACTGCAGGACGAACTACAACTGCTGCACCCACTACAACTACTGAAGGACCAACAACCACAACTGTTTTATCAACGACAACAAATGTTGCACCAACGACAACAATTGCTGCACCAACGACAAAAACTGCTGCAGCAACGACAAATGCAGGAACAACCACCACAATTGCTGG
This sequence comes from Micromesistius poutassou, assembly GCF_964030765.1. Taxonomy (NCBI): domain Eukaryota; kingdom Metazoa; phylum Chordata; class Actinopteri; order Gadiformes; family Gadidae; genus Micromesistius; species Micromesistius poutassou. Next base: position 19,142,659 of record NC_140273.1, read on the forward strand.
ATTCACCACAACATCTGCAGGGCCCACAATAACTGCTTCACCAACGACAACAACTGCTGCACCAACAACGACAACTGCTGCACCAACAACAACAACTGCTGCACCAACAACGACAACTGCTGCACCAACAACAACTGCTGCAGCAACAACGGCAACTGCTGCACCAACGACAACAACTGCTGCACCAACAACGACAGTTGCCGCACCGACAATGACAATTGCTGTGCCAACGACAACATTTGCTGCACCAACGACAACAATTGCTGAAACAACGACGACAACTGCTGAACCAACGACAACAACTGCTGGACCAACGAAAACAACTACTACACCAGCGACAACAACTGCTGCACCAACGACAACTGCTGCACCCACCACAACATCTGCAGGACCCACAACAATTGCTGCACCAACGACAACAACTGCTGCAACAACGACAACTGCTGCACCCACAACAACTACTGCAGGACCAACAACCACACCTGCTGCACCAATGACAACAACTGCTACACAAACAACAACTGATGCACCAACAATGACAACTTCAGGACCAACAACAACAACTGCAGGACCCAACACAATAACTGCAGGACTCACAACAAAAACTGCTCCACCAACGACGACAACTGCTGAACCAACGACAACAACTGCTGGACCAACGAAAACAACTACTACACCAGCGACAACAACTGCTGCACCAACGACAACTGCTGCACCCACCACAACATCTGCAGGACCCACAACAATTGCTGCACCAACGACAACTGCTGGACCCACCATAACATTTGCAGTAACCACAACAACTGCAGGACCAACAACCACAACTGCTGCACCAACGACAACAACTGCTGAACCAACGACAACAACTGCTGGACCAACAAAAACAACTGCTGCACCAACGACAACAACTGATGCACCGAGGACAACAACTGCTGCACGAAAGTCAAAAACTGCTGCAGCAACAACGACAACTGCAGAACCAACCACCACAACTCCTGGACCAACCACAACATCTGCAGTACCCACAACAACTGCTGCACCAACGACAACTGTTGCACCAACGACGACAACTGCTGAACCAACGACAAAAACTGCTGCAGCAACGACAAATGCAGGACCAACCACCACAACTGCTGGATCCACCACAACATCTGCAGGGACCACAATAACTGCTTCACCAACGACAACAACTGCTGCACCAACAACGACAACTGCTGCACCAACAACAACAACTGCTGCACCAACAACGACAACTGCTGCTCCAACAACAACTGCTGCAGCAACAACAGCAACTGCTGCACCAACGACAACAACTGCTGCACCAACAACGACAGTTGCCGCACCGACAATGACAATTGCTGTGCCAACGACAACATTTGCTGCACCAACGACAACAATTGCTGAACCAACGACGACAACTGCTGAACCAACGACAACAACTGCTGGACCAACGAAAACAACTACTACACCAGCGACAACAACTGCTGCACCAACGACAACTGCTGAACCCACCACAACATCTGCAGGACCCACAACAATTGCTGCACCAACGACAACAACTGCTGCACCGACGACAACTGCTGCACCCACAACAACTACTGCAGGACCAACAACCACACCTGCTGCACCAATGACAACAACTGCTACACAAACAACAACTGATGCACCAACAATGACAACTTCAGGACCAACAACAACAACTGCAGGACCCAACACAATAACTGCAGGACTCACAACAAAAACTGCTGCACCAATGACGACAACTGCTGAACCAACGACAACAACTGCTGCACCAACGACAACTGTTGCACCAACGACGACAACTGCTGAACCAACGACAACAACTGCTGGACTCACTACAACAACTGCTGGACCAACGAAAACAACTGCTGCACCAACGACAACAACTGCTGCACCAACGACAACAGCTGCTGCACCAACGACAACTGCTGTAGCCACCACAATTGCTGCACTAATGACAACAACTGCTACACGAACAACAACAGCTGCACCAAAAACGACAGCTTCAGGACCAACAACAACAATTGCTGGACCCACCACAATAACTGCAGGACCCACAACAACAACTGCTGCACTAACGACAACAACTGCTACACCAACGACAACAACTGCTGCACCAACGAAAACAACTGCTGCACCAATGACAACAACTGCTGCAGCAACAACGACAACTGCAGGTCCAACCATCACAACTGCTGGATCCACCACAACATCTGCAGGGCCCACAACTACTGCTGCACCAACGACAACAACTGCTGTACCAACGACAACTGCTGGACCAACGAAAACAACTACTGCACCAACGACAACAACTGCTGCACCAACAACGACAGTTGCCGCACCGACAATGACAACTGCTGTACCAACGACAACAATTGCTGCACCAACGACAACAATTGCTGAACCAACGACGACAACTGCTGAACCAACGACAACAACTGCTGGACCAACGAAAACAACTACTACACCAGCGACAACAACTGCTGCACCAACGACAACTCCTGGACCCACCACAACATCTGCAGGACTCACAACAACTGCTGCACCAACGACAACAACCGCTGCACCAACGACAAATGCTGCACCCACCACAACATCTGCAGGACCCACAACAATTGCTGCGCCAATGACAACAACTGCTGCACCAACGACAACTGCTGCACCCACAACAACTACTGCAGGACCAACAACCACACCTGCAGGACCAACAACCACAACTGCTGCACCAATGACAACAACTGATGCACCAACGTCAACAACTGCTGAACCAACGACAACAACTGCTGGACCAACAAAAACAACTGCTCCACCAACGACAACAACTGATGCACCAAGGACAACAACTGCTGCACCAAAGTCAACAACTGCTGCAGCAACAACGACAACTGCAGAACCAACCACCACAACTCCTGGACCCACCACAACATCTGCAGGACCCACAACAACTGCTGCACCAACGACAACAACTGCTGCAGCAACGACAACTGTTGCACCAACGACGACAACTGCTGAACTCACTACAACAACTGCTGGACCAACGAAAACAACTGCTGCACCAACGAAAACAACTGCTGCACCAATGACAACAACTGCTGCAGCAACAACGACAACTGCAGGTCCAACCATCACAACTGCTGGATCCACCACAACATCTGCAGGGCCCACAACTACTGCTGAACCAACGACGACAACTGCTGAACCAACGACAACAACTGCTGGACCAACGAAAACAACTACTACACCAGCGACAACAACTGCTGCACCAACGACAACTGCTGCACCCACCACAACATCTGCAGGACCCACAACAATTGCTGCACCAACGACAACTGCTGGACCCACCATAACATTTGCAGTAACCACAACAACTGCAGGACCAACAACCACAACTGCTGCACCAACGACAACAACTGCTGAACCAACGACAACAACTGCTGGACCAACAAAAACAACTGCTGCACCAACGACAACAACTGATGCACCGAGGACAACAACTGCTGCACGAAAGTCAAAAACTGCTGCAGCAACAACGACAACTGCAGAACCAACCACCACAACTCCTGGACCAACCACAACATCTGCAGTACCCACAACAACTGCTGCACCAACGACAACTGTTGCACCAACGACGACAACTGCTGAACCAACGACAAAAACTGCTGCAGCAACGACAAATGCAGGACCAACCACCACAACTGCTGGATCCACCACAACATCTGCAGGGACCACAATAACTGCTTCACCAACGACAACAACTGCTGCACCAACAACGACAACTGCTGCACCAACAACAACAACTGCTGCACCAACAACGACAACTGCTGCTCCAACAACAACTGCTGCAGCAACAACAGCAACTGCTGCACCAACGACAACAACTGCTGCACCAACAACGACAGTTGCCGCACCGACAATGACAATTGCTGTGCCAACGACAACATTTGCTGCACCAACGACAACAATTGCTGAACCAACGACGACAACTGCTGAACCAACGACAACAACTGCTGGACCAACGAAAACAACTACTACACCAGCGACAACAACTGCTGCACCAACGACAACTGCTGCACCCACCACAACATCTGCAGGACCCACAACAATTGCTGCACCAACGACAACAACTGCTGCACCGACGACAACTGCTGCACCCACAACAACTACTGCAGGACCAACAACCACACCTGCTGCACCAATGACAACAACTGCTACACAAACAACAACTGATGCACCAACAATGACAACTTCAGGACCAACAACAACAACTGCAGGACCCAACACAATAACTGCAGGACTCACAACAAAAACTGCTGCACCAATGACGACAACTGCTGAACCAACGACAACAACTGCTGCACCAACGACAACTGTTGCACCAACGACGACAACTGCTGAACCAACGACAACAACTGCTGGACTCACTACAACAACTGCTGGACCAACGAAAACAACTGCTGCACCAACGACAACAACTGCTGCACCAACGACAACAGCTGCTGCACCAACGACAACTGCTGTAGCCACCACAATTGCTGCACTAATGACAACAACTGCTACACGAACAACAACAGCTGCACCAAAAACGACAGCTTCAGGACCAACAACAACAATTGCTGGACCCACCACAATAACTGCAGGACCCACAACAACAACTGCTGCACTAACGACAACAACTGCTACACCAACGACAACAACTGCTGCACCAACGAAAACAACTGCTGCACCAATGACAACAACTGCTGCAGCAACAACGACAACTGCAGGTCCAACCATCACAACTGCTGGATCCACCACAACATCTGCAGGGCCCACAACTACTGCTGCACCAACGACAACAACTGCTGTACCAACGACAACTGCTGGACCAACGAAAACAACTACTGCACCAACGACAACAACTGCTGCACCAACAACGACAGTTGCCGCACCGACAATGACAACTGCTGTACCAACGACAACAATTGCTGCACCAACGACAACAATTGCTGAACCAACGACGACAACTGCTGAACCAACGACAAGAACTGCTGGACCAACGAAAACAACTACTACACCAGCGACAACAACTGCTGCACCAACGACAACTCCTGGACCCACCACAACATCTGCAGGACTCACAACAACTGCTGCACCAACGACAACAACCGCTGCACCAACGACAAATGCTGCACCCACCACAACATCTGCAGGACCCACAACAATTGCTGCGCCAATGACAACAACTGCTGCACCAACGACAACTGCTGCACCCACAACAACTACTGCAGGACCAACAACCACACCTGCAGGACCAACAACCACAACTGCTGCACCAATGACAACAACTGATGCACCAACGTCAACAACTGCTGAACCAACGACAACAACTGCTGGACCAACAAAAACAACTGCTCCACCAACGACAACAACTGATGCACCAAGGACAACAACTGCTGCACCAAAGTCAACAACTGCTGCAGCAACAACGACAACTGCAGAACCAACCACCACAACTCCTGGACCCACCACAACATCTGCAGGACCCACAACAACTGCTGCACCAACGACAACAACTGCTGCAGCAACGACAACTGTTGCACCAACGACGACAACTGCTGAACTCACTACAACAACTGCTGGACCAACGAAAACAACTGCTGCACCAACGAAAACAACTGCTGCACCAATGACAACAACTGCTGCAGCAACAACGACAACTGCAGGTCCAACCATCACAACTGCTGGATCCACCACAACATCTGCAGGGCCCACAACTACTGCTGCACCAACGACAACAACTGCTGTACCAACGACAACTGCTGGACCAACGAAAACAACTGCTGCACCAACGACAACAACTGCTGCACCAACAACAACAGTTGCCGCACCGACAATGACAACTGCTGTACCAACGACAACAATTGCTGCACCAACGACAACAATTGCTGAACCAACGACGACAACTGCTGAACCAACGACAACAACTGCTGGACCAACGAAAACAACTACTACACCAGCGACAACAACTGCTGCACCAACGACAACTCCTGGACCCACCACAACATCTGCAGGACCCACAACAACTGCTGCACCAACGACAACAACCGCTGAACCAACGACAAATGCTGCACCCACCACAACATCTGCAGGACCCACAACAATTGCTGCACCAATGACAACAACTGCTGGACCAACGACAACTGCTGCACCCACAACAACTACTGCAGGACCAACAACCACACCTGCAGGACCAACAACCACAACTGCTGCACCAATGACAACAACTGATGCACCAACGTCAACAACTGCTGAACCAAAGACAACAACTGCTGGACCAACAAAAACAACTGCTGCACCAACGACAATAACTGATGCACCAAGGACAACAACTGCTGCACAAAAGTCAACAACTGCTGCAGCAACAACGACAACTGCAGAACCAACCACCACAACTCCTGGACCCACCACAACATCTGCAGGACCCACAACAACTGCTGCACCAACGACAACTGTTGCACCAACGACGACAACTGCTGAACCAACGACAACAACTGCTGGACTCACTACAACAACTGCTGGACCAACGAAAACAACTGCTGCACCAACGACAACAACTGCTGCAGCAACGACATCAACTGCCGAAGCAACAACGACAACTGCACGACCAACAACCACAAATGCTGCACCAACGACGACAACTGGTCGACCAACGACAACAAATGCTGCACCAACGACAACAATTGCTACAGCAACAACAACAACTGCAGAACCGACCACCACAACTCCTGGACCCACCACAACATCTGCAGGACCCACAACAACTGCTGAACCAATGACAACGATTGCTGCACCAACGAAAACAATTGCTGCACCAACGACAACAAATGCTGAACCAACAACAACAACTGCTGCACCAACGACAACAATTGCTGCAGCAACAACAACTTCCGGACCAACGACAACAACTGCTGCACCAACGACAACAACTGCTGGACTCACCACAACAACTGCTGGACCAACGAAAACAACTGCTGCACCAATGACAACAACTGCTGCACCAACGACAACAGCTGCTGTACCAACGACAACTGCTGTACCCACCACAATTGCTGCACTAATGACAACAACTGCTACACGAACAACAACAGCTGCACCAAAAACGACAGCTTCAGGACCAACAACCACAATTGCTGGACCCACCACAATAACTGCAGGACCCACAACAACAACTGCTGCACTAACGACAACAACTGCTACACCAACAATGACAACTGCTCGACCAACTATAACAAATGTTGCACCAACTACAACAACTGCTGCAGCAACAACGACAACTGCAGATCCGACCACCACAATTCCTGGACCCACCACATCTGCAGGACCCACAACAACTGCTGCACCAACGACAACAAGTGCTGCACCAACGACAACTGCTGCACCAATGACGACAACTGCTGAACCAACGACAACAGCTGCTGCACCAATGACAACAACTGCTGCACCAACAACATCAAATGCCGAAGCAACAACGACAACTGCAGGACCAACAACCACAAATGCTGCACCAACGACAACAACTTCTAAACCAACAACAACTGCTAAACCAACAACAACAACTGCTGGACCAAAGAGAACAAATGCTGCAGCAAGAACAACTGCAGGACGAACTACAACTGCTGCACCCACTACAACTACTGAAGGACCAACAACCACAACTGTTTTACCAACGACAACAAATGTTGCACCAACGACAACAATTGCTGCACCAACGACAAAAACTGCTGCAGCAACGACAAATGCAGGACCAACCACCACAACTGCTGGATCCACCACAATATCTGCAGGGCCCACAACAACTGCTGCAGCAACAACGACAACTGCAGATCCGACCACCACAACTCCTGGACCCACCACATCTGCAGGACCCACAACAACTGCTGCACCAACGACAACAAGTGCTGCACCAACGACAACTGCTGCACCAATGACGACAACTGCTGAACCAACGACAACAGCTGCTGAACCAATGACAACAACTGCTGCACCAACGACAACAACTGCTAAACCAACAGCAACTGCTAAACCAACAACAACAACTGCTGGACCAAAGAGAACAAATGCGGCAGCAAGAACAACTGCAGGACGAAGTACAACTGCTGCACCCACTACAACTACTGAAGGACCAACAACCACAACTGTTTTACCAACGACAACAAATGTTGCACCAACGACAACAATTGCTGCACCAACGACAAAAACTGCTGCAGCAACGACAAATGCAGGACCAACCACCACAACTGCTGGATCCACCACAATATCTGCAGGGCCCACAACAACTGCTTCACCAACGACAACAACTGCTGCACCAACAACAACAACTGCTGCACCAACAACGACAACTGCTGCACCAACAACAACTGTTGCAGGAACAACGGCAACTGCTGCACCAACGACAACAACTGCTGCACCAACAACGACAGTTGCCGCACCGACAATGACAATTGCTGTGCCAACGACAACATTTGCTGCATCAATGACAACAATTGCTGAACCAAAGACGACAACTGCGGAACCAACGACAACAACTGCTGGACCAAAGAGAACAAATGCTGCAGCAAGAACAACTGCAGGACGAACTGCAACTGCTGCACCTACTACAACTACTGAAGGACCAACAACCACAACTGTTTTACCAACGACAACAAATGTTGCACCAACGACAACAATTGCTGCACCAACGACAAAAACTGCTGCAGCAACGACAAATGCAGGACCAACCACCACAACTGCTGGATCCACCACAATATCTGCAGGGCCCACAACAACTGCTTCACCAACGACAACAACTGCTGCACCAACAACAACAACTGCTGCACCAACAACGACAACTGCTGCACCAACAACAACTGCTGCAGGAACAACGGCAACTGCTGCACCAACGACAACAACTGCTGCACCAACAACGACAGTTGCCGCACCGACAATGACAATTGCTGTGCCAACGACAACATTTGCTGCATCAACGACAACAATTGCTGAACCAACGACGACAACTGCTGAACCAACGACAACAACTGCTGAACCAACGACAAGAACTGCTGGACCAACGAAAACAATTACTACACCAGCGACAACAACTGCTGCACCAACGACAAGTGCTGCACCCACCACAACATCTGCAGGACCCACAACAATTGCTGCACCAATGACAACAACTGCTGCACCAACGACAACTGCTGCACCCACAACAACTACTGCAGGACCAACAACCACACCTGCTGCACCAATGACAACAACTGCTACACAAACAACAACTGATGCACCAACAATGACAACTTCAGGACCAACAACAACAACTGCAGGACCCAACACAATAACTGCAGGACTCACAACAAAAACTGCTGCACCAACGACGACAACTGCTGAACCAACGACAACAACTGCTGGACCAACGAAAACAACTACTACACCAGCGACAACAACTGCTGCACCAACGACAACTGCTGCACCCACCACAACATCTGCAGGACCCACAACAATTGCTGCACCAACGACAACAACTGCTGCACCAACGACAACTGCTGGACCCACCATAACATTTGCAGTAACCACAACAACTGCAGGACCAACAACCACAACTGCTGCACCAACGACAACAACTGCTGAACCAACGACAACAAATGCTGGACCAACAAAAACAACTGCTGCACCAACGACAACTGCTGCACCCACCACAACTACTGCAGGACCAACAACCACACCTGCTGCACCAATGACAACAACTGCTACACAAACAACAACTGATGCACCAACAATGACAACTTCAGGACCAACAACAACAACTGCTGGACCCAACACAATAACTGCAGGACTCACAACAAAAACTGCTGCACCAACGACAACAACTGCTGCACCAACAACAACTGCTGGACCCACCACAACATTTGCAGTAACCACAACAACTGCAGGACCAACAACCACAACTGCTGCACCAATGACAACAACTGATGCACCAAGGTCAACTGTTGCACCCACCACAACTATTGCAGGACCAACAACCACAACTTCTGCACCAATGACAACAACTGATGCACCAACAACAACAACTGCTGAACCAACGACAACAACTGCTGGACCAACAAAAACAACTGCTGCACCAACAACGATAACTTCAGGACCAACAACAACTGCTGGACCCACCACAACATCTGCAGCACCCACAACAACTGCTGCACCAATGACAACAACTGCTGCACCAACAACAACAACTGCTGCACCAACAACAACAATTGCTACATCAACAACAACTGATGCACCAACAACAACAACTGCTGCACCAACAACGATAACTTCAGGACCAACAACAACTGCTGGACCCACCACAACATCTGCAGCACCCACAACAACTGTTGCACCAATGACAACAACTGCTGCACCAACGACAACAAGTGCTGCACCAACAACAACAACTGCTGCACCAACGACGACAATAGTTGCAACAACAATGACAACTGCGGCACCAACAATCACAACTGCTGCACCAACGACAACTGCTGCCCCAACGACAACAATTGCTGCACCAACAACAACTGCTGCACCCACCACAACTACTCCTGGACCAACAACCACAATTGTTGCACCAATGACAACAATTGCTGCACCAACGACAACAACTGCTGGACCACCAACAACAACTGCTGCATCAAAAACAACAATTGCAGGACCAACAACAACAACTGCTGAAATAACGCCAACAACTGCTGCACCAACAACAACATTTGCTGCAGCAACAACAACAATTGCAGGACCAACAACAACAACTGTAGGACCCACAGCCACAACAGAAGGACAGACAACTGCAGGACCAATAACAACAAATGCAATACACACAACTACTACAGCAATATCCACAACTGCTACAGTAGGATTCACTACAACTGCAGTACAAAGAACAACTGCAGGCCCAACAACTACAACAGCAAAACCATCAAGAACAGCTGCAGAACCAACAACAACTACTGGACTATTAACTACTACCGTGGGATCCACAACATCAACGACTGCTGCACCGACGACAACAACTGCTACACCAACGACAACAACTGCTTTACCAACGACGACAACTGCTCGACCAACGACAACAGCTGCACCAACGACAACGATTGCTGAAGCAACAACGACAAATGCTGAACCAACCACCACAACTGCTGGACCCACCACAACATTTGCAGTACCCACAACAACTGCTGCACCAACGACAACAACTGCTGCACCATCAACAACTGCTGCACCCACCACAACTACTCCTGAACCAACAACCACAACTACTGCACCAATGACAACAACTGATGCACCAACGACAACAACTGCTGGACCAACAACGACAGCTGCTGCACCAACGACAACAACTGCTGGACCAACGAAAACAACTACTACACCAGCGACAACAACTGCTGCACCAACGACAACTGCTGTACCCACCACAACATCTGCAGGACCCACAACAATTGCTGCAACAACGACAACAACTGCTGCACCAACGACAACTGCTGGACCCACCATAACATTTGCAGTAACCACAACAACTGCAGGACCAACAACAACAACTGCTACACCAACGACAACAACTGCTTTACCAACGACGACAACTGCTCGACCAACGACAACAGCTGCACCAACGACAACGATTGCTGAAGCAACAACGACAAATGCTGAACCAACCACCACAACTGCTGGACCCACCACAACATTTGCAGTACCCACAACAACTGCTGCACCAACGACAACAACTGCTGCACCATCAACAACTGCTGCACCCACCACAACTACTCCTGAACCAACAACCACAACTACTGCACCAATGACAACAACTGATGCACCAACGACAACAACTGCTGGACCAACAACAACAGCTGCTGCACCAACGACAACAACTGCTGGACCAACGAAAACAACTACTACACCAGCGACAACAACTGCTGCACCAACGACAACTGCTGTACCCACCACAACATCTGCAGGACCCACAACAATTGCTGCAACAACGACAACAACTGCTGCACCAACGACAACTGCTGGACCCACCATAACATTTGCAGTAACCACAACAACTGCAGGACCAACAACAACAACTGCTGCACCAACGACAACAACTGCTGCACCACCAACAACAACAACTGCTGCACCAACGACGACAACTGCTGCACCAACGACAACAATTGCTACAGCAACAACAACAACTGCAGAACCGACCACCACAACTCCTGGACCCACCACAACATCTGCAGGACCCACAACAACTGCTGCACCAATGACAACAACTGCTGCACCAACGACAACTGCTGCACCAATGACGACAACTGCTGAACCAACGACAACAACTGCTGCACCAACGACAACAACTGCTGCACCAACAACAACAATTGCTGCACCAACGAAACCAATTGCTGCACCAACGACAACAAATGCTGAACCAATAACAACAACTGCTGCACCAACGACAACAACTGCTGCAGCAACAACAACTTCCGGACCAACGACAACAACTGCTGCACCAACGACAACAACTGCTGGACTCACTACAACAACTGCTGGACCAACGGAAACTGCTGTACCCACCACAATTGCTACACTAATGACAACAACTGCTACACGAACAACAACAGCTGCACCAAAAACGACAGCTTCAGGACCAACAACGACAATTGCTGGACCCACCACAATAACTGCAGGACCCACAACAACAACTGCTGCACTAACGACAACAACTGCTACACCAACGACAACAACTGCTGCACCAACGAAAACAACTGTTGCACCAATGACAACAACTGCTGCAGCAACGACAACTGCAGGTCCAACCATCACAACTGCTGGATCCACCACAACATCTGCAGGGCCCACAACTACTGCTGCACCAACGACAACAACTGCTGTACCAACGACAACTGCTGGACCAACGAAAACAACTACTGCACCAACGACAACAACTGCTGCACCAACAACGACAGTTGCCGCACCGACAATGACAACTGCTGTACCAACGACAACAATTGCTGCACCAACGACAACAATTGCTGAACCAACGACGACAACTGCTGAACCAACGACAACAACTGCTGGACCAACGAAAACAACTACTACACCAGCGACAACAACTGCTGCACCAACGACAACTCCTGGACCCACCACAACATCTGCAGGACTCACAACAACTGCTGCACCAACGACAACAACCGCTGCACCAACGACAAATGCTGCACCCACCACAACATCTGCAGGACCCACAACAATTGCTGCGCCAATGACAACAACTGCTGCACCAACGACAACTGCTGCACCCACAACAACTACTGCAGGACCAACAACCACACCTGCAGGACCAACAACCACAACTGCTGCACCAATGACAACAACTGATGCACCAACGTCAACAACTGCTGAACCAACGACAACAACTGCTGGACCAACAAAAACAACTGCTGCACCAACGACAACAACTGATGCACCAAGGACAACAACTGCTGCACCAAAGTCAACAACTGCTGCAGCAACAACGACAACTGCAGAACCAACCACCACAACTCCTGGACCCACCACAACATCTGCAGGACCCACAACAACTGCTGCACCAACGACAACAACTGCTGCAGCAACGACAACTGTTGCACCAACGACGACAACTGCTGAACCAACGACAACAACTGCTGGACTCACTACAACAACTGCTGGACCAACGAAAACAACTGCTGCACCAACGAAAACAACTGCTGCACCAATGACAACAACTGCTGCAGCAACAACGACAACTGCAGGTCCAACCATCACAACTGCTGGATCCACCACAACATCTGCAGGGCCCACAACTACTGCTGCACCAACGACAACAACTGCTGTACCAACGACAACTGCTGGACCAACGAAAACAACTGCTGCACCAACGACAACAACTGCTGCACCAACAACGACAGTTGCCGCACCGACAATGACAACTGCTGTACCAACGACAACAATTGCTGCACCAACGACAACAATTGCTGAACCAACGACGACAACTGCTGAACCAACGACAACAACTGCTGGACCAACGAAAACAACTACTACACCAGCGACAACAACTGCTGCACCAAGGACAACTCCTGGACCCACCACAACATCTGCAGGACCCACAACAACTGCTGCACCAACGACAACAACCGCTGAACCAACGACAAATGCTGCACCCACCACAACATCTGCAGGACCCACAACAATTGCTGCACCAATGACAACAACTGCTGGACCAACGACAACTGCTGCACCCACAACAACTACTGCAGGACCAACAACCACACCTGCAGGACCAACAACCACAACTGCTGCACCAATGACCACAACTGATGCACCAACGTCAACAACTGCTGAACCAAAGACAACAACTGCTGGACCAACAAAAACAACTGCTGCACCAACGACAATAACTGATGCACCAAGGACAACAACTGCTGCACCAAAGTCAACAACTGTTGCAGCAACAACGACAACTGCAGAACCAACCACCACAACTCCTGGACCCACCACAACATCTGCAGGACCCACAACAACTGCTGCACCAACGACAACAACTGCTGCACCAACGACAACTGTTGCACCAACGACGACAACTGCTGAACCAACGACAACAACTGCTGGACTCACTACAACAACTGCTGGACCAACGAAAACAACTGCTGCACCAACGACAACAACTGCTGCAGCAACGACATCAACTGCCGAAGCAACAACGACAACTGCAGGACCAACAACCACAAATGCTGCACCAACGACGACAACTGGTCGACCAACGACAACAAATGCTGCACCAACGACAACAATTGCTACAGCAACAACAAAAACTGCAGAACCGACCACCACAACTCCTGGACCCACCACAACATCTGCAGGACCCACAACAACTGCTGAACCAATGACAACGATTGCTGCACCAACGAAAACAATTGCTGCACCAACGACAACAAATGCTGAACCAACAACAACAACTGCTGCACCAACGACAACAATTGCTGCAGCAACAACAACTTCCGGACCAACGACAACAACTGCTGCACCAACGACAACAACTGCTGGACTCACCACAACAACTGCTGGACCAACGAAAACAACTGCTGCACCAATGACAACAACTGCTGCACCAACGACAACAGCTGCTGTACCAACGACAACTGCTGTACCCACCACAATTGCTGCACTAATGACAACAACTGCTACACGAACAACAACAGCTGCACCAAAAACGACAGCTTCAGGACCAACAACCACAATTGCTGGACCCACCACAATAACTGCAGGACCCACAACAACAACTGCTGCACTAACGACAACAACTGCTACACCAACAACGACAACTGCAGATCCGACCACCACAATTCCTGGACCCACCACATCTGCAGGACCCACAACAACTGCTGCACCAACGACAACAAGTGCTGCACCAACGACAACAACTGCTAAACCAACAACAACTGCTAAACCAACAACAACAACTGCTGGACCAAAGAGAACAAATGCTGCAGCAAGAACAACTGCAGGGCGAACTACAACTGCTGCACCCACTACAACTACTGAAGGACCAACAACCACAAATGTTTTACCAACGACAACAAATGTTGCACCAACGACAACAATTGCTGCACCAACGACAAAAACTGCTGCAGCAACGACAAATGCAGGACCAACCACCACAACTGCTGGATCCACCACAATATCTGCAGGGCCCACAACAACTGCTTCACCAACGACAACAACTGCTGCACCAACAACAACAACTGCTGCACCAACAACGACAACTGCTGCACCAACAACAACTGCTGCAGGAACAACGGCAACTGCTGCACCAACGACAACAACTGCTGCACCAACAACGACAGTTGCCGCACCGACAATGACAATTGCTGTGCCAACGACAACATTTGCTGCATCAACGACAACAATTGCTGAACCAACGACGACAACTGCTGAACCAACGACAACAACTGCTGAACCAACGACAACAACTGCTGGACCAACGAAAACAATTACTACACCAGCGACAACAACTGCTGCACCAACGACAAATTCTGCACCCACCACAACATCTGCAGGACCCACAACAATTGCTGCACCAATGACAACAACTGCTGCACCAACGACAATTGCTGCACCCACAACAACTACTGCAGGACCAACAACCACACCTGCTGCACCAATGACAACAACTGCTACACAAACAACAACTGATGCACCAACAATGACAACTTCAGGACCAACAACAACAACTGCAGGACCCAACACAATAACTGCAGGACTCACAACAAAAACTGCTGCACCAATGACGACAACTGCTGAACCAACGACAACAACTGCTGGACCAACGAAAACAACTACTACACCAGCGACAACAACTGCTGCACCAACGACAACTGCTGCACCCACCACAACATCTGCAGGACCCACAACAATTGCTGCACCAACGACAACAACTGCTGCACCAACGACAACTGCTGGACCCACCATAACATTTGCAGTAACCACAACAACTGCAGGACCAACAACCACAACTGCTGCACCAACGACAACAACTGCTGAACCAACGACAACAAATGCTGGACCAACAAAAACAACTGCTGCACCAACGACAACTGCTGCACCCACCACAACTACTGCAGGACCAACAACCACACCTGCTGCACCAATGACAACAACTGCTACACAAACAACAACTGATGCACCAACAATGACAGCTTCAGGACCAACAACAACAACTGCTGGACCCAACACAATAACTGCAGGACTCACAACAAAAACTGCTGCACCAACGACAACAACTGCTGCACCAACAACAACTGCTGGACCCACCACAACATTTGCAGTAACCACAACAACTGCAGGACCAACAACCACAACTGCTGCACCAATGACAACAACTGATGCACCAAGGTCAACTGCTGCACCCACCACAACTATTGCAGGACCAACAACCACAACTTCTGCACCAATGACAACAACTGATGCACCAACAACAACAACTGCTGAACCAACGACAACAACTGCTGGACCAACAGAAACAACTGCTGGACCCACCACAACATCTGCAGCACCCACAACAACTGCTGCACCAATGACAACAACTGCTGCACCAACAACAACAACTGCTGCACCAACAACAACAATTGCTACATCAACAACAACTGATGCACCAACAACAACAACTGCTGCATCAACAACGATAACTTCAGGACCAACAACAACTGCTGGACCCACCACAACATCTGCAGCACCCACAACAAATGTTGCACCAATGACAACAACTGCTGCACCAACGACAAAAAGTGCTGCACCAACAACAACAACTGCTGCACCAACGACGACAATAGTTGCAACAACAATGACAACTGCTGCACCAACAATCACAACTGCTGCACCAATGACAACTGCTGCCCCAACGACAACAATTGCTGCACCAACAACAACTGCTGCACCCACCACAACTACTCCTGGACCAACAACCACAATTGTTGCACCAATGACAACAATTGCTGCACCAACGACAACAACTGCTGGACCACCAACAACAACTGCTGCATCAAAAACAACAATTGCAGGACCAACAACAACAACTGCTGAACTAACGCCAACAACTGCTGCACCAACAACAACTGCTGCACCCACCACAACTACTGAAGGACCAACAACCACAACTGTTTTACCAACGACAACAAATGTTGCACCAACGACAACGATTGCTGCACCAACGACAAAAACTGCTGCAGCAACGACAAATGCAGGACCAACCACCACAAATGCTGAACCAACAACAACTGCTGCAGGAACAACGGCAACTGCTGCAACAACGACAACAACTGCTGCACCAACAACGACAGTTGCCGCACCGACAATGACAATTGCTGTGCCAACGACAACATTTGCTGCATCAACGACAACAATTGCTGAACCAGCGACAACAACTGCTGCACCAACGACAAATGCTGCAACCACCACAACATCTGCAGGACCCACAACAATTGCTGCACCAATGACAACAACTGCTGCACCAACGACAACTGCTGCACCCACAACAACTACTGCAGGACCAACAACCACACCTGCAGGACCAACAACCACAACTGCTGCACCAATGACAACAACTGATGCACCAACGACAACAACTGCTGAACCAACGACAACAACTGCTGGACCAACAAAAGCAACTGCTGCACCAACGACAACAACTGATGCACCAAGGACAACAACTGCTGCACCAAAGTCAACAACTGCTGCAGCAACAATGACAACTGCAGAACCAACCACCACAACTCCTGGACCCACCACAACATCTGCAGGACCCACAACAACTGCTGCACCAACGACAACAACTGCTGCACCAACGACAACTGTTGCATCAACGACGACAACTGCTGAACCAACGACAACAACTGCTGGACTCACTACAACAACTGCTGGACCAACGAAAACAACTGCTGCACCAACGACAACAACTGCTGCACCAACGACAACAGCTGCTGCACCAACGACAACTGCTGTAGCCACCACAATTGCTGCACTAATGACAAGAACTGCCACACGAACAACAACAGCTGCACCAAAATCGACAGCTTCAGGACCAACAACAACAATTGCTGGACCCACCACAATAACTGCAGGACCCACAACAACAACTGCTGCACTAACGACAACAACTGCTACACCAACGACAACAACTGCTGCACCAACGAAAAGAACTGCTGCACCAATGACAACAACTGCTGCAGCAACAACGACAACTGCAGGTCCAACCATCACAACTGCTGGATCCACCACAACATCTGCAGGGCCCACAACTACTGCTGCACCAACGACAACAACTGCTGTACCAACGACAACTGCTGGACCAACGAAAACAACTGCTGCACCAACGACAACAACTGCTGCACCAACAACGACAGTTGCCGCACCGACAATGACAACTGATGTACCAACGACAACAATTGCTGCACCAACGACAACAATTGCTGAACCAACGACGACAACTGCTGAACCAACGACAACAACTGCTGGACCAACGAAAACAACTACTACACCAGCGACAACAACTGCTGCACCAACGACAACTCCTGGACCCACCACAACATCTGCAGGACCCACAACAACTGCTGCACCAATGACAACAACTGCTGCACCAACGACAACTGTTGCACCAACGACGACAACTGCTGAACCAACGACAACAACTGCTGCACCAACGAAAACAACTGCTGCACCAACGACAACAACTGCTGCAGCAACAACGACAACTGCAGGTCCAACCATCACAACTGCTGGACCCACCACAACAAATGCAGGGCCCACAACTACGGCTGCACCAACGACAACAACTGCTGAACCAACGACAACTGCTGGACCAACAAAAACAACTGCTGACCCAACGACAACAACTGCTGCACCACCAACAACAACAACTGCTGCACCAACGACGACAACTGGTCGACCAACGATAACAAATGCTGCACCAATGACAACAATTGCTACAGCAACAACAACAACTGCAAAACCGACCACCACAACTCCTGGACCCACCACAACATCTGCAGGACCCACAACAACCGCTGCACCAATGACGACAACTGCTGAACCAAAGACAACAACTGCTGCACCAACGACAACTGCTGCACCAACAACAACAATTGCTGCACCAACGAAAACAATTGCTGCACCAACGACAACAAATGCTGAACCAACAACAACAACTGCTGAACCAACGACAACAACTGCTGCAGCAACAACAACTTCCGGACCAACGACAACAACTGCTGCACCAACGACAACAACTGCTGGACTCACCACAACAACTGCTGGACCAACAAAAACAACTGCTGCACCAACGACAACAACTGCTGCACCAACAACAACAACTGCTGGACCAAAGAGAACAAATGCTGCAGCAAGAACAACTGCAGGACGAACTACAACTGCTGCACCCACTACAACTACTGAAGGACCAACAACCACAACTGTTTTATCAACGACAACAAATGTTGCACCAACGACAACAATTGCTGCACCAACGACAAAAACTGCTGCAGCAACGACAAATGCAGGACCAACCACCACAATTGCTGGATTCACCACAACATCTGCAGGGCCCACAATAACTGCTTCACCAACGACAACAACTGCTGCACCAACAACGACAACTGCTGCACCAACAACAACAACTGCTGCACCAACAACGACAACTGCTGCACCAACAACAACTGCTGCAGCAACAACGGCAACTGCTGCACCAACGACAACAACTGCTGCACCAACAACGACAGTTGCCGCACCGACAATGACAATTGCTGTGCCAACGACAACATTTGCTGCACCAACGACAACAATTGCTGAAACAACGACGACAACTGCTGAACCAACGACAACAACTGCTGGACCAACGAAAACAACTACTACACCAGCGACAACAACTGCTGCACCAACGACAACTGCTGCACCCACCACAACATCTGCAGGACCCACAACAATTGCTGCACCAACGACAACAACTGCTGCAACAACGACAACTGCTGCACCCACAACAACTACTGCAGGACCAACAACCACACCTGCTGCACCAATGACAACAACTGCTACACAAACAACAACTGATGCACCAACAATGACAACTTCAGGACCAACAACAACAACTGCAGGACCCAACACAATAACTGCAGGACTCACAACAAAAACTGCTCCACCAACGACGACAACTGCTGAACCAACGACAACAACTGCTGGACCAACGAAAACAACTACTACACCAGCGACAACAACTGCTGCACCAACGACAACTGCTGCACCCACCACAACATCTGCAGGACCCACAACAATTGCTGCACCAACGACAACTGCTGGACCCACCATAACATTTGCAGTAACCACAACAACTGCAGGACCAACAACCACAACTGCTGCACCAACGACAACAACTGCTGAACCAACGACAACAACTGCTGGACCAACAAAAACAACTGCTGCACCAACGACAACAACTGATGCACCGAGGACAACAACTGCTGCACGAAAGTCAAAAACTGCTGCAGCAACAACGACAACTGCAGAACCAACCACCACAACTCCTGGACCAACCACAACATCTGCAGTACCCACAACAACTGCTGCACCAACGACAACTGTTGCACCAACGACGACAACTGCTGAACCAACGACAAAAACTGCTGCAGCAACGACAAATGCAGGACCAACCACCACAACTGCTGGATCCACCACAACATCTGCAGGGACCACAATAACTGCTTCACCAACGACAACAACTGCTGCACCAACAACGACAACTGCTGCACCAACAACAACAACTGCTGCACCAACAACGACAACTGCTGCTCCAACAACAACTGCTGCAGCAACAACAGCAACTGCTGCACCAACGACAACAACTGCTGCACCAACAACGACAGTTGCCGCACCGACAATGACAATTGCTGTGCCAACGACAACATTTGCTGCACCAACGACAACAATTGCTGAACCAACGACGACAACTGCTGAACCAACGACAACAACTGCTGGACCAACGAAAACAACTACTACACCAGCGACAACAACTGCTGCACCAACGACAACTGCTGCACCCACCACAACATCTGCAGGACCCACAACAATTGCTGCACCAACGACAACAACTGCTGCACCGACGACAACTGCTGCACCCACAACAACTACTGCAGGACCAACAACCACACCTGCTGCACCAATGACAACAACTGCTACACAAACAACAACTGATGCACCAACAATGACAACTTCAGGACCAACAACAACAACTGCAGGACCCAACACAATAACTGCAGGACTCACAACAAAAACTGCTGCACCAATGACGACAACTGCTGAACCAACGACAACAACTGCTGCACCAACGACAACTGTTGCACCAACGACGACAACTGCTGAACCAACGACAACAACTGCTGGACTCACTACAACAACTGCTGGACCAACGAAAACAACTGCTGCACCAACGACAACAACTGCTGCACCAACGACAACAGCTGCTGCACCAACGACAACTGCTGTAGCCACCACAATTGCTGCACTAATGACAACAACTGCTACACGAACAACAACAGCTGCACCAAAAACGACAGCTTCAGGACCAACAACAACAATTGCTGGACCCACCACAATAACTGCAGGACCCACAACAACAACTGCTGCACTAACGACAACAACTGCTACACCAACGACAACAACTGCTGCACCAACGAAAACAACTGCTGCACCAATGACAACAACTGCTGCAGCAACAACGACAACTGCAGGTCCAAACATCACAACTGCTGGATCCACCACAACATCTGCAGGGCCCACAACTACTGCTGCACCAACGACAACAACTGCTGTACCAACGACAACTGCTGGACCAACGAAAACAACTACTGCACCAACGACAACAACTGCTGCACCAACAACGACAGTTGCCGCACCGACAATGACAACTGCTGTACCAACGACAACAATTGCTGCACCAACGACAACAATTGCTGAACCAACGACGACAACTGCTGAACCAACGACAACAACTGCTGGACCAACGAAAACAACTACTACACCAGCGACAACAACTGCTGCACCAACGACAACTCCTGGACCCACCACAACATCTGCAGGACTCACAACAACTGCTGCACCAACGACAACAACCGCTGCACCAACGACAAATGCTGCACCCACCACAACATCTGCAGGACCCACAACAATTGCTGCGCCAATGACAACAACTGCTGCACCAACGACAACTGCTGCTGGACTCACCACAACAACTGCTGGACCAACAAAAACAACTGCTGCACCAACGACAACAACTGCTGCACCAACAACAACAACTGCTGGACCAAAGAGAACAAATGCTGCAGCAAGAACAACTGCAGGACGAACTACAACTGCTGCACCCACTACAACTACTGAAGGACCAACAACCACAACTGTTTTATCAACGACAACAAATGTTGCACCAACGACAAAAATTGCTGCACCAACGACAAAAACTGCTGCAGCAACGACAAATGCAGGACCAACCACCACAATTGCTGGATTCACCACAACATCTGCAGGGCCCACAATAACTGCTTCACCAACGACAACAACTGCTGCACCAACAACGACAACTGCTGCACCAACAACAACAACTGCTGCACCAACAACGACAACTGCTGCACCAACAACAACTGCTGCAGCAACAACGGCAACTGCTGCACCAACGACAACAACTGCTGCACCAACAACGACAGTTGCCGCACCGACAATGACAATTGCTGTGCCAACGACAACATTTGCTGCACCAACGACAACAATTGCTGAAACAACGACGACAACTGCTGAACCAACGACAACAACTGCTGGACCAACGAAAACAACTACTACACCAGCGACAACAACTGCTGCACCAACGACAACTGCTGCACCCACCACAACATCTGCAGGACCCACAACAATTGCTGCACCAACGACAACAACTGCTGCAACAACGACAACTGCTGCACCCACAACAACTACTGCAGGACCAACAACCACACCTGCTGCACCAATGACAACAACTGCTACACAAACAACAACTGATGCACCAACAATGACAACTTCAGGACCAACAACAACAACTGCAGGACCCAACACAATAACTGCAGGACTCACAACAAAAACTGCTCCACCAACGACGACAACTGCTGAACCAACGACAACAACTGCTGGACCAACGAAAACAACTACTACACCAGCGACAACAACTGCTGCACCAACGACAACTGCTGCACCCACCACAACATCTGCAGGACCCACAACAATTGCTGCACCAACGACAACTGCTGGACCCACCATAACATTTGCAGTAACCACAACAACTGCAGGACCAACAACCACAACTGCTGCACCAACGACAACAACTGCTGAACCAACGACAACAACTGCTGGACAAACAAAAACAACTGCTGCACCAACGACAACAACTGATGCACCGAGGACAACAACTGCTGCACGAAAGTCAAAAACTGCTGCAGCAACAACGACAACTGCAGAACCAACCACCACAACTCCTGGACCAACCACAACATCTGCAGTACCCACAACAACTGCTGCACCAACGACAACTGTTGCACCAACGACGACAACTGCTGAACCAACGACAAAAACTGCTGCAGCAACGACAAATGCAGGACCAACCACCACAACTGCTGGATCCACCACAACATCTGCAGGGACCACAATAACTGCTTCACCAACGACAACAACTGCTGCACCAACAACGACAACTGCTGCACCAACAACAACAACTGCTGCACCAACAACGACAACTGCTGCTCCAACAACAACTGCTGCAGCAACAACAGCAACTGCTGCACCAACGACAACAACTGCTGCACCAACAACGACAGTTGCCGCACCGACAATGACAATTGCTGTGCCAACGACAACATTTGCTGCACCAACGACAACAATTGCTGAACCAACGACGACAACTGCTGAACCAACGACAACAACTGCTGGACCAACGAAAACAACTACTACACCAGCGACAACAACTGCTGCACCAACGACAACTGCTGCACCCACCACAACATCTGCAGGACCCACAACAATTGCTGCACCAACGACAACAACTGCTGCACCGACGACAACTGCTGCACCCACAACAACTACTGCAGGACCAACAACCACACCTGCTGCACCAATGACAACAACTGCTACACAAACAACAACTGATGCACCAACAATGACAACTTCAGGACCAACAACAACAACTGCAGGACCCAACACAATAACTGCAGGACTCACAACAAAAACTGCTGCACCAATGACGACAACTGCTGAACCAACGACAACAACTGCTGCACCAACGACAACTGTTGCACCAACGACGACAACTGCTGAACCAACGACAACAACTGCTGGACTCACTACAACAACTGCTGGACCAACGAAAACAACTGCTGCACCAACGACAACAACTGCTGCACCAACGACAACAGCTGCTGCACCAACGACAACTGCTGTAGCCACCACAATTGCTGCACTAATGACAACAACTGCTACACGAACAACAACAGCTGCACCAAAAACGACAGCTTCAGGACCAACAACAACAATTGCTGGACCCACCACAATAACTGCAGGACCCACAACAACAACTGCTGCACTAACGACAACAACTGCTACACCAACGACAACAACTGCTGCACCAACGAAAACAACTGCTGCACCAATGACAACAACTGCTGCAGCAACAACGACAACTGCAGGTCCAACCATCACAACTGCTGGATCCACCACAACATCTGCAGGGCCCACAACTACTGCTGCACCAACGACAACAACTGCTGTACCAACGACAACTGCTGGACCAACGAAAACAACTACTGCACCAACGACAACAACTGCTGCACCAACAACGACAGTTGCCGCACCGACAATGACAACTGCTGTACCAACGACAACAATTGCTGCACCAACGACAACAATTGCTGAACCAACGACGACAACTGCTGAACCAACGACAACAACTGCTGGACCAACGAAAACAACTACTACACCAGCGACAACAACTGCTGCACCAACGACAACTCCTGGACCCACCACAACATCTGCAGGACTCACAACAACTGCTGCACCAACGACAACAACCGCTGCACCAACGACAAATGCTGCACCCACCACAACATCTGCAGGACCCACAACAATTGCTGCGCCAATGACAACAACTGCTGCACCAACGACAACTGCTGCTGGACTCACCACAACAACTGCTGGACCAACAAAAACAACTGCTGCACCAACGACAACAACTGCTGCACCAACAACAACAACTGCTGGACCAAAGAGAACAAATGCTGCAGCAAGAACAACTGCAGGACGAACTACAACTGCTGCACCCACTACAACTACTGAAGGACCAACAACCACAACTGTTTTATCAACGACAACAAATGTTGCACCAACGACAACAATTGCTGCACCAACGACAAAAACTGCTGCAGCAACGACAAATGCAGGACCAACCACCACAATTGCTGGATTCACCACAACATCTGCAGGGCCCACAATAACTGCTTCACCAACGACAACAACTGCTGCACCAACAACGACAACTGCTGCACCAACAACAACAACTGCTGCACCAACAACGACAACTGCTGCACCAACAACAACTGCTGCAGCAACAACGGCAACTGCTGCACCAACGACAACAACTGCTGCACCAACAACGACAGTTGCCGCACCGACAATGACAATTGCTGTGCCAACGACAACATTTGCTGCACCAACGACAACAATTGCTGAAACAACGACGACAACTGCTGAACCAACGACAACAACTGCTGGACCAACGAAAACAACTACTACACCAGCGACAACAACTGCTGCACCAACGACAACTGCTGCACCCACCACAACATCTGCAGGACCCACAACAATTGCTGCACCAACGACAACAACTGCTGCAACAACGACAACTGCTGCACCCACAACAACTACTGCAGGACCAACAACCACACCTGCTGCACCAATGACAACAACTGCTACACAAACAACAACTGATGCACCAACAATGACAACTTCAGGACCAACAACAACAACTGCAGGACCCAACACAATAACTGCAGGACTCACAACAAAAACTGCTCCACCAACGACGACAACTGCTGAACCAACGACAACAACTGCTGGACCAACGAAAACAACTACTACACCAGCGACAACAACTGCTGCACCAACGACAACTGCTGCACCCACCACAACATCTGCAGGACCCACAACAATTGCTGCACCAACGACAACTGCTGGACCCACCATAACATTTGCAGTAACCACAACAACTGCAGGACCAACAACCACAACTGCTGCACCAACGACAACAACTGCTGAACCAACGACAACAACTGCTGGACCAACAAAAACAACTGCTGCACCAACGACAACAACTGATGCACCGAGGACAACAACTGCTGCACGAAAGTCAAAAACTGCTGCAGCAACAACGACAACTGCAGAACCAACCACCACAACTCCTGGACCAACCACAACATCTGCAGTACCCACAACAACTGCTGCACCAACGACAACTGTTGCACCAACGACGACAACTGCTGAACCAACGACAAAAACTGCTGCAGCAACGACAAATGCAGGACCAACCACCACAACTGCTGGATCCACCACAACATCTGCAGGGACCACAATAACTGCTTCACCAACGACAACAACTGCTGCACCAACAACGACAACTGCTGCACCAACAACAACAACTGCTGCACCAACAACGACAACTGCTGCTCCAACAACAACTGCTGCAGCAACAACAGCAACTGCTGCACCAACGACAACAACTGCTGCACCAACAACGACAGTTGCCGCACCGACAATGACAATTGCTGTGCCAACGACAACATTTGCTGCACCAACGACAACAATTGCTGAACCAACGACGACAACTGCTGAACCAACGACAACAACTGCTGGACCAACGAAAACAACTACTACACCAGCGACAACAACTGCTGCACCAACGACAACTGCTGCACCCACCACAACATCTGCAGGACCCACAACAATTGCTGCACCAACGACAACAACTGCTGCACCGACGACAACTGCTGCACCCACAACAACTACTGCAGGACCAACAACCACACCTGCTGCACCAATGACAACAACTGCTACACAAACAACAACTGATGCACCAACAATGACAACTTCAGGACCAACAACAACAACTGCAGGACCCAACACAATAACTGCAGGACTCACAACAAAAACTGCTGCACCAATGACGACAACTGCTGAACCAACGACAACAACTGCTGCACCAACGACAACTGTTGCACCAACGACGACAACTGCTGAACCAACGACAACAACTGCTGGACTCACTACAACAACTGCTGGACCAACGAAAACAACTGCTGCACCAACGACAACAACTGCTGCACCAACGACAACAGCTGCTGCACCAACGACAACTGCTGTAGCCACCACAATTGCTGCACTAATGACAACAACTGCTACACGAACAACAACAGCTGCACCAAAAACGACAGCTTCAGGACCAACAACAACAATTGCTGGACCCACCACAATAACTGCAGGACCCACAACAACAACTGCTGCACTAACGACAACAACTGCTACACCAACGACAACAACTGCTGCACCAACGAAAACAACTGCTGCACCAATGACAACAACTGCTGCAGCAACAACGACAACTGCAGGTCCAACCATCACAACTGCTGGATCCACCACAACATCTGCAGGGCCCACAACTACTGCTGCACCAACGACAACAACTGCTGTACCAACGACAACTGCTGGACCAACGAAAACAACTACTGCACCAACGACAACAACTGCTGCACCAACAACGACAGTTGCCGCACCGACAATGACAACTGCTGTACCAACGACAACAATTGCTGCACCAACGACAACAATTGCTGAACCAACGACGACAACTGCTGAACCAACGACAACAACTGCTGGACCAACGAAAACAACTACTACACCAGCGACAACAACTGCTGCACCAACGACAACTCCTGGACCCACCACAACATCTGCAGGACTCACAACAACTGCTGCACCAACGACAACAACCGCTGCACCAACGACAAATGCTGCACCCACCACAACATCTGCAGGACCCACAACAATTGCTGCGCCAATGACAACAACTGCTGCACCAACGACAACTGCTGCACCCACAACAACTACTGCAGGACCAACAACCACACCTGCAGGACCAACAACCACAACTGCTGCACCAATGACAACAACTGATGCACCAACGTCAACAACTGCTGAACCAACGACAACAACTGCTGGACCAACAAAAACAACTGCTCCACCAACGACAACAACTGATGCACCAAGGACAACAACTGCTGCACCAAAGTCAACAACTGCTGCAGCAACAACGACAACTGCAGAACCAACCACCACAACTCCTGGACCCACCACAACATCTGCAGGACCCACAACAACTGCTGCACCAACGACAACAACTGCTGCAGCAACGACAACTGTTGCACCAACGACGACAACCGCTGAACTCACTACAACAACTGCTGGACCAACGAAAACAACTGCTGCACCAACGAAAACAACTGCTGCACCAATGACAACAACTGCTGCAGCAACAACGACAACTGCAGGTCCAACCATCACAACTGCTGGATCCACCACAACATCTGCAGGGCCCACAACTACTGCTGCACCAACGACAACAACTGCTGTACCAACGACAACTGCTGGACCAACGAAAACAACTGCTGCACCAACGACAACAACTGCTGCACCAACAACAACAGTTGCCGCACCGACAATGACAACTGCTGTACCAACGACAACAATTGCTGCACCAACGACAACAATTGCTGAACCAACGACGACAACTGCTGAACCAACGACAACAACTGCTGGACCAACGAAAACAACTACTACACCAGCGACAACAACTGCTGCACCAACGACAACTCCTGGACCCACCACAACATCTGCAGGACCCACAACAACTGCTGCACCAACGACAACAACCGCTGAACCAACGACAAATGCTGCACCCACCACAACATCTGCAGGACCCACAACAATTGCTGCACCAATGACAACAACTGCTGGACCAACGACAACTGCTGCACCCACAACAACTACTGCAGGACCAACAACCACACCTGCAGGACCAACAACCACAACTGCTGCACCAATGACAACAACTGATGCACCAACGTCAACAACTGCTGAACCAAAGACAACAACTGCTGGACCAACAAAAACAACTGCTGCACCAACGACAATAACTGATGCACCAAGGACAACAACTGCTGCACAAAAGTCAACAACTGCTGCAGCAACAACGACAACTGCAGAACCAACCACCACAACTCCTGGACCCACCACAACATCTGCAGGACCCACAACAACTGCTGCACCAACGACAACTGTTGCACCAACGACGACAACTGCTGAACCAACGACAACAACTGCTGGACTCACTACAACAACTGCTGGACCAACGAAAACAACTGCTGCACCAACGACAACAACTGCTGCAGCAACGACATCAACTGCCGAAGCAACGACAACTGCACGACCAACAACCACAAATGCTGCACCAACGACGACAACTGGTCGACCAACGACAACAAATGCTGCACCAACGACAACAATTGCTACAGCAACAACAACAACTGCAGAACCGACCACCACAACTCCTGGACCCACCACAACATCTGCAGGACCCACAACAACTGCTGAACCAATGACAACGATTGCTGCACCAACGAAAACAATTGCTGCACCAACGACAACAAATGCTGAACCAACAACAACAACTGCTGCACCAACGACAACAATTGCTGCAGCAACAACAACTTCCGGACCAACGACAACAACTGCTGCACCAACGACAACAACTGCTGGACTCACCACAACAACTGCTGGACCAACGAAAACAACTGCTGCACCAATGACAACAACTGCTGCACCAACGACAACAGCTGCTGTACCAACGACAACTGCTGTACCCACCACAATTGCTGCACTAATGACAACAACTGCTACACGAACAACAACAGCTGCACCAAAAACGACAGCTTCAGGACCAACAACCACAATTGCTGGACCCACCACAATAACTGCAGGACCCACAACAACAACTGCTGCACTAACGACAACTGCTACACCAACAATGACAACTGCTCGACCAACTATAACAAATGTTGCACCAACGACAACAACTGCTGCAGCAACAACGACAACTGCAGATCCGACCACCACAATTCCTGGACCCACCACATCTGCAGGACCCACAACAACTGCTGCACCAACGACAACAAGTGCTGCACCAACGACAACTGCTGCACCAATGACGACAACTGCTGAACCAACGACAACAGCTGCTGCACCAATGACAACAACTGCTGCACCAACAACATCAAATGCCGAAGCAACAACGACAACTGCAGGACCAACAACCACAAATGCTGCACCAACGACAACAACTTCTAAACCAACAACAACTGCTAAACCAACAACAACAACTGCTGGACCAAAGAGAACAAATGCTGCAGCAAGAACAACTGCAGGACGAACTACAACTGCTGCACCCACTACAACTACTGAAGGACCAACAACCACAACTGTTTTACCAACGACAACAAATGTTGCACCAACGACAACAATTGCTGCACCAACGACAAAAACTGCTGCAGCAACGACAAATGCAGGACCAACCACCACAACTGCTGGATCCACCACAATATCTGCAGGGCCCACAACAACTGCTGCAGCAACAACGACAACTGCAGATCCGACCACCACAACTCCTGGACCCACCACATCTGCAGGACCCACAACAACTGCTGCACCAACGACAACAAGTGCTGCACCAACGACAACTGCTGCACCAATGACGACAACTGCTGAACCAACGACAACAGCTGCTGAACCAATGACAACAACTGCTGCACCAACGACAACAACTGCTAAACCAACAGCAACTGCTAAACCAACAACAACAACTGCTGGACCAAAGAGAACAAATGCGGCAGCAAGAACAACTGCAGGACGAAGTACAACTGCTGCACCCACTACAACTACTGAAGGACCAACAACCACAACTGTTTTACCAACGACAACAAATGTTGCACCAACGACAACAATTGCTGCACCAACGACAAAAACTGCTGCAGCAACGACAAATGCAGGACCAACCACCACAACTGCTGGATCCACCACAATATCTGCAGGGCCCACAACAACTGCTTCACCAACGACAACAACTGCTGCACCAACAACAACAACTGCTGCACCAACAACGACAACTGCTGCACCAACAACAACTGTTGCAGGAACAACGGCAACTGCTGCACCAACGACAACAACTGCTGCACCAACAACGACAGTTGCCGCACCGACAATGACAATTGCTGTGCCAACGACAACATTTGCTGCATCAATGACAACAATTGCTGAACCAAAGACGACAACTGCGGAACCAACGACAACAACTGCTGGACCAAAGAGAACAAATGCTGCAGCAAGAACAACTGCAGGACGAACTGCAACTGCTGCACCTACTACAACTACTGAAGGACCAACAACCACAACTGTTTTACCAACGACAACAAATGTTGCACCAACGACAACAATTGCTGCACCAACGACAAAAACTGCTGCAGCAACGACAAATGCAGGACCAACCACCACAACTGCTGGATCCACCACAATATCTGCAGGGCCCACAACAACTGCTTCACCAACGACAACAACTGCTGCACCAACAACAACAACTGCTGCACCAACAACGACAACTGCTGCACCAACAACAACTGCTGCAGGAACAACGGCAACTGCTGCACCAACGACAACAACTGCTGCACCAACAACGACAGTTGCCGCACCGACAATGACAATTGCTGTGCCAACGACAACATTTGCTGCATCAACGACAACAATTGCTGAACCAACGACGACAACTGCTGAACCAACGACAACAACTGCTGAACCAACGACAAGAACTGCTGGACCAACGAAAACAATTACTACACCAGCGACAACAACTGCTGCACCAACGACAAGTGCTGCACCCACCACAACATCTGCAGGACCCACAACAATTGCTGCACCAATGACAACAACTGCTGCACCAACGACAACTGCTGCACCCACAACAACTACTGCAGGACCAACAACCACACCTGCTGCACCAATGACAACAACTGCTACACAAACAACAACTGATGCACCAACAATGACAACTTCAGGACCAACAACAACAACTGCAGGACCCAACACAATAACTGCAGGACTCACAACAAAAACTGCTGCACCAACGACGACAACTGCTGAACCAACGACAACAACTGCTGGACCAACGAAAACAACTACTACACCAGCGACAACAACTGCTGCACCAACGACAACTGCTGCACCCACCACAACATCTGCAGGACCCACAACAATTGCTGCACCAACGACAACAACTGCTGCACCAACGACAACTGCTGGACCCACCATAACATTTGCAGTAACCACAACAACTGCAGGACCAACAACCACAACTGCTGCACCAACGACAACAACTGCTGAACCAACGACAACAAATGCTGGACCAACAAAAACAACTGCTGCACCAACGACAACTGCTGCACCCACCACAACTACTGCAGGACCAACAACCACACCTGCTGCACCAATGACAACAACTGCTACACAAACAACAACTGATGCACCAACAATGACAACTTCAGGACCAACAACAACAACTGCTGGACCCAACACAATAACTGCAGGACTCACAACAAAAACTGCTGCACCAACGACAACAACTGCTGCACCAACAACAACTGCTGGACCCACCACAACATTTGCAGTAACCACAACAACTGCAGGACCAACAACCACAACTGCTGCACCAATGACAACAACTGATGCACCAAGGTCAACTGTTGCACCCACCACAACTATTGCAGGACCAACAACCACAACTTCTGCACCAATGACAACAACTGATGCACCAACAACAACAACTGCTGAACCAACGACAACAACTGCTGGACCAACAAAAACAACTGCTGCACCAACAACGATAACTTCAGGACCAACAACAACTGCTGGACCCACCACAACATCTGCAGCACCCACAACAACTGCTGCACCAATGACAACAACTGCTGCACCAACAACAACAACTGCTGCACCAACAACAACAATTGCTACATCAACAACAACTGATGCACCAACAACAACAACTGCTGCACCAACAACGATAACTTCAGGACCAACAACAACTGCTGGACCCACCACAACATCTGCAGCACCCACAACAACTGTTGCACCAATGACAACAACTGCTGCACCAACGACAACAAGTGCTGCACCAACAACAACAACTGCTGCACCAACGACGACAATAGTTGCAACAACAATGACAACTGCGGCACCAACAATCACAACTGCTGCACCAACGACAACTGCTGCCCCAACGACAACAATTGCTGCACCAACAACAACTGCTGCACCCACCACAACTACTCCTGGACCAACAACCACAATTGTTGCACCAATGACAACAATTGCTGCACCAACGACAACAACTGCTGGACCACCAACAACAACTGCTGCATCAAAAACAACAATTGCAGGACCAACAACAACAACTGCTGAAATAACGCCAACAACTGCTGCACCAACAACAACATTTGCTGCAGCAACAACAACAATTGCAGGACCAACAACAACAACTGTAGGACCCACAGCCACAACAGAAGGACAGACAACTGCAGGACCAATAACAACAAATGCAATACACACAACTACTACAGCAATATCCACAACTGCTACAGTAGGATTCACTACAACTGCAGTACAAAGAACAACTGCAGGCCCAACAACTACAACAGCAAAACCATCAAGAACAGCTGCAGAACCAACAACAACTACTGGACTATTAACTACTACCGTGGGATCCACAACATCAACGACTGCTGCACCGACGACAACAACTGCTACACCAACGACAACAACTGCTTTACCAACGACGACAACTGCTCGACCAACGACAACAGCTGCACCAACGACAACGATTGCTGAAGCAACAACGACAAATGCTGAACCAACCACCACAACTGCTGGACCCACCACAACATTTGCAGTACCCACAACAACTGCTGCACCAACGACAACAACTGCTGCACCATCAACAACTGCTGCACCCACCACAACTACTCCTGAACCAACAACCACAACTACTGCACCAATGACAACAACTGATGCACCAACGACAACAACTGCTGGACCAACAACGACAGCTGCTGCACCAACGACAACAACTGCTGGACCAACGAAAACAACTACTACACCAGCGACAACAACTGCTGCACCAACGACAACTGCTGTACCCACCACAACATCTGCAGGACCCACAACAATTGCTGCAACAACGACAACAACTGCTGCACCAACGACAACTGCTGGACCCACCATAACATTTGCAGTAACCACAACAACTGCAGGACCAACAACCACAACTGCTGCACCAACGACAAAAACTGATGCACCAAGGTCAACTGTTGCACCCACCACAACTATTGCAGGACCAACAACCACAACTTCTGCACCAATGACAACAACTGATGCACCAACAACAACAATTGCTGAACCAACGACAACAACTGCTGGACCAACAAAAACAACTGCTGCACCAACAACGATAACTTCAGGACCAACAACAACTGCTGGACCCACCACAACATCTGCAGCACCCACAACAACTGCTGCACCAATGACAACAACTGCTGCACCAACAACAACAACTGCTGCACCAACAACAACAATTGCTACATCAACAACAACTGATGCACCAACAACAACAACTGCTGCACCAACAACGATAACTTCAGGACCAACAACAACTGCTGGACCAACCACAACATCTGCAGCACCCACAACAACTGTTGCACCAATGACAACAACTGCTGCACCAACGACAACAAGTGCTGCAACAACAACAACAACTGCTGCACCAACGACGACAAGTGCTGCAACAACAATGACAACTGCTGCACCAACAATCACAACTGCTGCACCAACGACAACTGCTGCCCCAACGACAACAATTGCTGCACCAACAACAACTGCTGCACCCACCACAACTACTCCTGGACCAACAACCACAATTGTTGCACCAATGACAACAATTGCTGCACCAACGACAACAACTGCTGGACCACCAACAACAACTGCTGCATCAAAAACAACAATTGCAGGACCAACAACAACAACTGCTGAAATAACGCCAACAACTGCTGCACCAACAACAACATTTGCTGCAGCAACAACAACAATTGCAGGACCAACAACAACAACTGTAGGACCCACAGCCACAACAGAAGGACAGACAACTGCAGGACCAATAACAACAAATGCAATACACACAACTACTACAGCAATATCCACAACTGCTACAGTAGGATTCACTACAACTGCAGTACAAAGAACAACTGCAGGCCCAACAACTACAACAGCAAAACCATCAAGAACAGCTGCAGAACCAACAACAACTACTGGACTATTAACTACTACCGTGGGATCCACAACATCAACGACTGCTGCACCGACGACAACAACTGCTACACCAACGACAACAACTGCTTTACCAACGACGACAACTGCTCGACCAACGACAACAGCTGCACCAACGACAACGATTGCTGAAGCAACAACGACAAATGCTGAACCAACCACCACAACTGCTGGACCCACCACAACATTTGCAGTACCCACAACAACTGCAGGACCAACAACCACAACTGCTGCACCAACGACAACAACTGCTGAACCAACGACAACAAATGCTGGACCAACAAAAACAACTGCTGCACCAACGACAACTGCTGCACCCACCACAACTACTGCAGGACCAACAACCACACCTGCTGCACCAATGACAACAACTGCTACACAAACAACAACTGATGCACCAACAATGACAACTTCAGGACCAACAACAACAACTGCTGGACCCAACACAATAACTGCAGGACTCACAACAAAAACTGCTGCACCAACGACAACAACTGCTGCACCAACAACAACTGCTGGACCCACCACAACATTTGCAGTAACCACAACAACTGCAGGACCAACAACCACAACTGCTGCACCAATGACAACAACTGATGCACCAAGGTCAACTGTTGCACCCACCACAACTATTGCAGGACCAACAACCACAACTTCTGCACCAATGACAACAACTGATGCACCAACAACAACAACTGCTGAACCAACGACAACAACTGCTGGACCAACAAAAACAACTGCTGCACCAACAACGATAACTTCAGGACCAACAACAACTGCTGGACCCACCACAACATCTGCAGCACCCACAACAACTGCTGCACCAATGACAAAAACTGCTGCACCAACAACAACAACTGCTGCACCAACAACAACAATTGCTACATCAACAACAACTGATGCACCAACAACAACAACTGCTGCACCAACAACGATAACTTCAGGACCAACAACAACTGCTGGACCCACCACAACATCTGCAGCACCCACAACAACTGTTGCACCAATGACAACAACTGCTGCACCAACGACAACAAGTGCTGCACCAACAACAACAACTGCTGCACCAACGACGACAATAGTTGCAACAACAATGACAACTGCGGCACCAACAATCACAACTGCTGCACCAACGACAACTGCTGCCCCAACGACAACAATTGCTGCACCAACAACAACTGCTGCACCCACCACAACTACTCCTGGACCAACAACCACAATTGTTGCACCAATGACAACAATTGCTGCACCAACGACAACAACTGCTGGACCACCAACAACAACTGCTGCATCAAAAACAACAATTGCAGGACCAACAACAACAACTGCTGAAATAACGCCAACAACTGCTGCACCAACAACAACATTTGCTGCAGCAACAACAACAATTGCAGGACCAACAACAACAACTGTAGGACCCACAGCCACAACAGAAGGACAGACAACTGCAGGACCAATAACAACAAATGCAATACACACAACTACTACAGCAATATCCACAACTGCTACAGTAGGATTCACTACAACTGCAGTACAAAGAACAACTGCAGGCCCAACAACTACAACAGCAAAACCATCAAGAACAGCTGCAGAACCAACAACAACTGCTGGACTATTAACTACTACCGTGGGATCCACAACATCAACGACTGCTGCACCGACGACAACAACTGCTACACCAACGACAACAACTGCTTTACCAACGACGACAACTGCTCGACCAACGACAACAGCTGCACCAACGACAACGATTGCTGAAGCAACAACGACAAATGCTGAACCAACCACCACAACTGCTGGACCCACCACAACATTTGCAGTACCCACAACAACTGCTGCACCAACGACAACAACTGCTGCACCATCAACAACTGCTGCACCCACCACAACTACTCCTGAACCAACAACCACAACTACTGCACCAATGACAACAACTGATGCACCAACGACAACAACTGCTGGACCAACAACGACAGCTGCTGCACCAACGACAACAACTGCTGGACCAACGAAAACAACTACTACACCAGCGACAACAACTGCTGCACCAACGACAACTGCTGTACCCACCACAACATCTGCAGGACCCACAACAATTGCTGCAACAACGACAACAACTGCTGCACCAACGACAACTGCTGGACCCACCATAACATTTGCAGTAACCACAACAACTGCAGGACCAACAACAACAACTGCTACACCAACGACAACAACTGCTTTACCAACGACGACAACTGCTCGACCAACGACAACAGCTGCACCAACGACAACGATTGCTGAAGCAACAACGACAAATGCTGAACCAACCACCACAACTGCTGGACCCACCACAACATTTGCAGTACCCACAACAACTGCTGCACCAACGACAACAACTGCTGCACCATCAACAACTGCTGCACCCACCACAACTACTCCTGAACCAACAACCACAACTACTGCACCAATGACAACAACTGATGCACCAACGACAACAACTGCTGGACCAACAACAACAGCTGCTGCACCAACGACAAATGCTGCACCCACCACAACATCTGCAGGACCCACAACAATTGCTGCGCCAATGACAACAACTGCTGCACCAACGACAACTGCTGCACCCACAACAACTACTGCAGGACCAACAACCACACCTGCAGGACCAACAACCACAACTGCTGCACCAATGACAACAACTGATGCACCAACGTCAACAACTGCTGAACCAACGACAACAACTGCTGGACCAACAAAAACAACTGCTGCACCAACGACAACAACTGATGCACCAAGGACAACAACTGCTGCACCAAAGTCAACAACTGCTGCAGCAACAACGACAACTGCAGAACCAACCACCACAACTCCTGGACCCACCACAACATCTGCAGGACCCACAACAACTGCTGCACCAACGACAACAACTGCTGCAGCAACGACAACTGTTGCACCAACGACGACAACTGCTGAACCAACGACAACAACTGCTGGACTCACTACAACAACTGCTGGACCAACGAAAACAACTGCTGCACCAACGAAAACAACTGCTGCACCAATGACAACAACTGCTGCAGCAACAACGACAACTGCAGGTCCAACCATCACAACTGCTGGATCCACCACAACATCTGCAGGGCCCACAACTACTGCTGCACCAACGACAACAACTGCTGTACCAACGACAACTGCTGGACCAACGAAAACAACTGCTGCACCAACGACAACAACTGCTGCACCAACAACGACAGTTGCCGCACCGACAATGACAACTGCTGTACCAACGACAACAATTGCTGCACCAACGACAACAATTGCTGAACCAACGACGACAACTGCTGAACCAACGACAACAACTGCTGGACCAACGA
This sequence comes from Micromesistius poutassou, assembly GCF_964030765.1. Taxonomy (NCBI): domain Eukaryota; kingdom Metazoa; phylum Chordata; class Actinopteri; order Gadiformes; family Gadidae; genus Micromesistius; species Micromesistius poutassou. The sequence continues at coordinate 19,182,156 of NC_140273.1, forward strand.
AAACAACTACTACACCAGCGACAACAACTGCTGCACCAAGGACAACTCCTGGACCCACCACAACATCTGCAGGACCCACAACAACTGCTGCACCAACGACAACAACCGCTGAACCAACGACAAATGCTGCACCCACCACAACATCTGCAGGACCCACAACAATTGCTGCACCAATGACAACAACTGCTGGACCAACGACAACTGCTGCACCCACAACAACTACTGCAGGACCAACAACCACACCTGCAGGACCAACAACCACAACTGCTGCACCAATGACCACAACTGATGCACCAACGTCAACAACTGCTGAACCAAAGACAACAACTGCTGGACCAACAAAAACAACTGCTGCACCAACGACAATAACTGATGCACCAAGGACAACAACTGCTGCACCAAAGTCAACAACTGTTGCAGCAACAACGACAACTGCAGAACCAACCACCACAACTCCTGGACCCACCACAACATCTGCAGGACCCACAACAACTGCTGCACCAACGACAACAACTGCTGCACCAACGACAACTGTTGCACCAACGACGACAACTGCTGAACCAACGACAACAACTGCTGGACTCACTACAACAACTGCTGGACCAACGAAAACAACTGCTGCACCAACGACAACAACTGCTGCAGCAACGACATCAACTGCTGCAGCAACGACATCAACTGCCGAAACAACAACGACAACTGCAGGACCAACAACCACAAATGCTGCACCAACGACGACAACTGGTCGACCAACGACAACAAATGCTGCACCAACGACAACAATTGCTACAGCAACAACAAAAACTGCAGAACCGACCACCACAACTCCTGGACCCACCACAACATCTGCAGGACCCACAACAACTGCTGAACCAATGACAACGATTGCTGCACCAACGAAAACAATTGCTGCACCAACGACAACAAATGCTGAACCAACAACAACAACTGCTGCACCAACGACAACAATTGCTGCAGCAACAACAACTTCCGGACCAACGACAACAACTGCTGCACCAACGACAACAACTGCTGGACTCACCACAACAACTGCTGGACCAACGAAAACAACTGCTGCACCAATGACAACAACTGCTGCACCAACGACAACAGCTGCTGTACCAACGACAACTGCTGTACCCACCACAATTGCTGCACTAATGACAACAACTGCTACACGAACAACAACAGCTGCACCAAAAACGACAGCTTCAGGACCAACAACCACAATTGCTGGACCCACCACAATAACTGCAGGACCCACAACAACAACTGCTGCACTAACGACAACAACTGCTACACCAACAACGACAACTGCAGATCCGACCACCACAATTCCTGGACCCACCACATCTGCAGGACCCACAACAACTGCTGCACCAACGACAACAAGTGCTGCACCAACGACAACTGCTGCACCAATGACGACAACTGCTGAACCAACGACAACAGCTGCTGCACCAATGACAACAACTGCTGCACCAACAACATCAAATGCCGAAGCAACAACGACAACTGCAGGACCAACAACCACAAATGCTGCACCAACGACAACAACTGCTAAACCAACAACAACTGCTAAACCAACAACAACAACTGCTGGACCAAAGAGAACAAATGCTGCAGCAAGAACAACTGCAGGGCGAACTACAACTGCTGCACCCACTACAACTACTGAAGGACCAACAACCACAAATGTTTTACCAACGACAACAAATGTTGCACCAACGACAACAATTGCTGCACCAACGACAAAAACTGCTGCAGCAACGACAAATGCAGGACCAACCACCACAACTGCTGGATCCACCACAATATCTGCAGGGCCCACAACAACTGCTTCACCAACGACAACAACTGCTGCACCAACAACAACAACTGCTGCACCAACAACGACAACTGCTGCACCAACAACAACTGCTGCAGGAACAACGGCAACTGCTGCACCAACGACAACAACTGCTGCACCAACAACGACAGTTGCCGCACCGACAATGACAATTGCTGTGCCAACGACAACATTTGCTGCATCAACGACAACAATTGCTGAACCAACGACGACAACTGCTGAACCAACGACAACAACTGCTGAACCAACGACAACAACTGCTGGACCAACGAAAACAATTACTACACCAGCGACAACAACTGCTGCACCAACGACAAATTCTGCACCCACCACAACATCTGCAGGACCCACAACAATTGCTGCACCAATGACAACAACTGCTGCACCAACGACAATTGCTGCACCCACAACAACTACTGCAGGACCAACAACCACACCTGCTGCACCAATGACAACAACTGCTACACAAACAACAACTGATGCACCAACAATGACAACTTCAGGACCAACAACAACAACTGCAGGACCCAACACAATAACTGCAGGACTCACAACAAAAACTGCTGCACCAATGACGACAACTGCTGAACCAACGACAACAACTGCTGGACCAACGAAAACAACTACTACACCAGCGACAACAACTGCTGCACCAACGACAACTGCTGCACCCACCACAACATCTGCAGGACCCACAACAATTGCTGCACCAACGACAACAACTGCTGCACCAACGACAACTGCTGGACCCACCATAACATTTGCAGTAACCACAACAACTGCAGGACCAACAACCACAACTGCTGCACCAACGACAACAACTGCTGAACCAACGACAACAAATGCTGGACCAACAAAAACAACTGCTGCACCAACGACAACTGCTGCACCCACCACAACTACTGCAGGACCAACAACCACACCTGCTGCACCAATGACAACAACTGCTACACAAACAACAACTGATGCACCAACAATGACAGCTTCAGGACCGACAACAACAACTGCTGGACCCAACACAATAACTGCAGGACTCACAACAAAAACTGCTGCACCAACGACAACAACTGCTGCACCAACAACAACTGCTGGACCCACCACAACATTTGCAGTAACCACAACAACTGCAGGACCAACAACCACAACTGCTGCACCAATGACAACAACTGATGCACCAAGGTCAACTGCTGCACCCACCACAACTATTGCAGGACCAACAACCACAACTTCTGCACCAATGACAACAACTGATGCACCAACAACAACAACTGCTGAACCAACGACAACAACTGCTGGACCAACAGAAACAACTGCTGGACCCACCACAACATCTGCAGCACCCACAACAACTGCTGCACCAATGACAACAACTGCTGCACCAACAACAACAACTGCTGCACCAACAACAACAATTGCTACATCAACAACAACTGATGCACCAACAACAACAACTGCTGCATCAACAACGATAACTTCAGGACCAACAACAACTGCTGGACCCACCACAACATCTGCAGCACCCACAACAAATGTTGCACCAATGACAACAACTGCTGCACCAACGACAACAAGTGCTGCACCAACAACAACAACTGCTGCACCAACGACGACAATAGTTGCAACAACAATGACAACTGCTGCACCAACAATCACAACTGCTGCACCAACGACAACTGCTGCCCCAACGACAACAATTGCTGCACCAACAACAACTGCTGCACCCACCACAACTACTCCTGGACCAACAACCACAATTGTTGCACCAATGACAACAATTGCTGCACCAACGACAACAACTGCTGGACCACCAACAACAACTGCTGCATCAAAAACAACAATTGCAGGACCAACAACAACAACTGCTGAACTAACGCCAACAACTGCTGCACCAACAACAACTGCTGCACCCACCACAACTACTGAAGGACCAACAACCACAACTGTTTTACCAACGACAACAAATGTTGCACCAACGACAACGATTGCTGCACCAACGACAAAAACTGCTGCAGCAACGACAAATGCAGGACCAACCACCACAAATGCTGAACCAACAACAACTGCTGCAGGAACAACGGCAACTGCTGCAACAACGACAACAACTGCTGCACCAACAACGACAGTTGCCGCACCGACAATGACAATTGCTGTGCCAACGACAACATTTGCTGCATCAACGACAACAATTGCTGAACCAGCGACAACAACTGCTGCACCAACGACAAATGCTGCAACCACCACAACATCTGCAGGACCCACAACAATTGCTGCACCAATGACAACAACTGCTGCACCAACGACAACTGCTGCACCCACAACAACTACTGCAGGACCAACAACCACACCTGCAGGACCAACAACCACAACTGCTGCACCAATGACAACAACTGATGCACCAACGACAACAACTGCTGAACCAACGACAACAACTGCTGGACCAACAAAAGCAACTGCTGCACCAACGACAACAACTGATGCACCAAGGACAACAACTGCTGCACCAAAGTCAACAACTGCTGCAGCAACAATGACAACTGCAGAACCAACCACCACAACTCCTGGACCCACCACAACATCTGCAGGACCCACAACAACTGCTGCACCAACGACAACAACTGCTGCACCAACGACAACTGTTGCATCAACGACGACAACTGCTGAACCAACGACAACAACTGCTGGACTCACTACAACAACTGCTGGACCAACGAAAACAACTGCTGCACCAACGACAACAACTGCTGCACCAACGACAACAGCTGCTGCACCAACGACAACTGCTGTAGCCACCACAATTGCTGCACTAATGACAAGAACTGCTACACGAACAACAACAGCTGCACCAAAATCGACAGCTTCAGGACCAACAACAACAATTGCTGGACCCACCACAATAACTGCAGGACCCACAACAACAACTGCTGCACTAACGACAACAACTGCTACACCAACGACAACAACTGCTGCACCAACGAAAAGAACTGCTGCACCAATGACAACAACTGCTGCAGCAACAACGACAACTGCAGGTCCAACCATCACAACTGCTGGATCCACCACAACATCTGCAGGGCCCACAACTACTGCTGCACCAACGACAACAACTGCTGTACCAACGACAACTGCTGGACCAACGAAAACAACTGCTGCACCAACGACAACAACTGCTGCACCAACAACGACAGTTGCCGCACCGACAATGACAACTGATGTACCAACGACAACAATTGCTGCACCAACGACAACAATTGCTGAACCAACGACGACAACTGCTGAACCAACGACAACAACTGCTGGACCAACGAAAACAACTACTACACCAGCGACAACAACTGCTGCACCAACGACAACTCCTGGACCCACCACAACATCTGCAGGACCCACAACAACTGCTGCACCAATGACAACAACTGCTGCACCAACGACAACTGTTGCACCAACGACGACAACTGCTGAACCAACGACAACAACTGCTGCACCAACGAAAACAACTGCTGCACCAACGACAACAACTGCTGCAGCAACAACGACAACTGCAGGTCCAACCATCACAACTGCTGGACCCACCACAACAAATGCAGGGCCCACAACTACGGCTGCACCAACGACAACAACTGCTGAACCAACGACAACTGCTGGACCAACAAAAACAACTGCTGACCCAACGACAACAACTGCTGCACCACCAACAACAACAACTGCTGCACCAACGACGACAACTGGTCGACCAACGATAACAAATGCTGCACCAATGACAACAATTGCTACAGCAACAACAACAACTGCAAAACCGACCACCACAACTCCTGGACCCACCACAACATCTGCAGGACCCACAACAACTGCTGCACCAATGACAACAACTGCTGCACCAACGACAACCGCTGCACCAATGACGACAACTGCTGAACCAAAGACAACAACTGCTGCACCAACGACAACTGCTGCACCAACAACAACAATTGCTGCACCAACGAAAACAATTGCTGCACCAACGACAACAAATGCTGAACCAACAACAACAACTGCTGAACCAACGACAACAACTGCTGCAGCAACAACAACTTCCGGACCAACGACAACAACTGCTGCACCAACGACAACAACTGCTGGACTCACCACAACAACTGCTGGACCAACAAAAACAACTGCTGCACCAACGACAACAACTGCTGCACCAACAACAACAACTGCTGGACCAAAGAGAACAAATGCTGCAGCAAGAACAACTGCAGGACGAACTACAACTGCTGCACCCACTACAACTACTGAAGGACCAACAACCACAACTGTTTTATCAACGACAACAAATGTTGCACCAACGACAACAATTGCTGCACCAACGACAAAAACTGCTGCAGCAACGACAAATGCAGGACCAACCACCACAATTGCTGGATTCACCACAACATCTGCAGGGCCCACAATAACTGCTTCACCAACGACAACAACTGCTGCACCAACAACGACAACTGCTGCACCAACAACAACAACTGCTGCACCAACAACGACAACTGCTGCACCAACAACAACTGCTGCAGCAACAACGGCAACTGCTGCACCAACGACAACAACTGCTGCACCAACAACGACAGTTGCCGCACCGACAATGACAATTGCTGTGCCAACGACAACATTTGCTGCACCAACGACAACAATTGCTGAAACAACGACGACAACTGCTGAACCAACGACAACAACTGCTGGACCAACGAAAACAACTACTACACCAGCGACAACAACTGCTGCACCAACGACAACTGCTGCACCCACCACAACATCTGCAGGACCCACAACAATTGCTGCACCAACGACAACAACTGCTGCAACAACGACAACTGCTGCACCCACAACAACTACTGCAGGACCAACAACCACACCTGCTGCACCAATGACAACAACTGCTACACAAACAACAACTGATGCACCAACAATGACAACTTCAGGACCAACAACAACAACTGCAGGACCCAACACAATAACTGCAGGACTCACAACAAAAACTGCTCCACCAACGACGACAACTGCTGAACCAACGACAACAACTGCTGGACCAACGAAAACAACTACTACACCAGCGACAACAACTGCTGCACCAACGACAACTGCTGCACCCACCACAACATCTGCAGGACCCACAAGAATTGCTGCACCAACGACAACTGCTGGACCCACCATAACATTTGCAGTAACCACAACAACTGCAGGACCAACAACCACAACTGCTGCACCAACGACAACAACTGCTGAACCAACGACAACAACTGCTGGACCAACAAAAACAACTGCTGCACCAACGACAACAACTGATGCACCGAGGACAACAACTGCTGCACGAAAGTCAAAAACTGCTGCAGCAACAACGACAACTGCAGAACCAACCACCACAACTCCTGGACCAACCACAACATCTGCAGTACCCACAACAACTGCTGCACCAACGACAACTGTTGCACCAACGACGACAACTGCTGAACCAACGACAAAAACTGCTGCAGCAACGACAAATGCAGGACCAACCACCACAACTGCTGGATCCACCACAACATCTGCAGGGACCACAATAACTGCTTCACCAACGACAACAACTGCTGCACCAACAACGACAACTGCTGCACCAACAACAACAACTGCTGCACCAACAACGACAACTGCTGCTCCAACAACAACTGCTGCAGCAACAACAGCAACTGCTGCACCAACGACAACAACTGCTGCACCAACAACGACAGTTGCCGCACCGACAATGACAATTGCTGTGCCAACGACAACATTTGCTGCACCAACGACAACAATTGCTGAACCAACGACGACAACTGCTGAACCAACGACAACAACTGCTGGACCAACGAAAACAACTACTACACCAGCGACAACAACTGCTGCACCAACGACAACTGCTGCACCCACCACAACATCTGCAGGACCCACAACAATTGCTGCACCAACGACAACAACTGCTGCACCGACGACAACTGCTGCACCCACAACAACTACTGCAGGACCAACAACCACACCTGCTGCACCAATGACAACAACTGCTACACAAACAACAACTGATGCACCAACAATGACAACTTCAGGACCAACAACAACAACTGCAGGACCCAACACAATAACTGCAGGACTCACAACAAAAACTGCTGCACCAATGACGACAACTGCTGAACCAACGACAACAACTGCTGCACCAACGACAACTGTTGCACCAACGACGACAACTGCTGAACCAACGACAACAACTGCTGGACTCACTACAACAACTGCTGGACCAACGAAAACAACTGCTGCACCAACGACAACAACTGCTGCACCAACGACAACAGCTGCTGCACCAACGACAACTGCTGTAGCCACCACAATTGCTGCACTAATGACAACAACTGCTACACGAACAACAACAGCTGCACCAAAAACGACAGCTTCAGGACCAACAACAACAATTGCTGGACCCACCACAATAACTGCAGGACCCACAACAACAACTGCTGCACTAACGACAACAACTGCTACACCAACGACAACAACTGCTGCACCAACGAAAACAACTGCTGCACCAATGACAACAACTGCTGCAGCAACAACGACAACTGCAGGTCCAACCATCACAACTGCTGGATCCACCACAACATCTGCAGGGCCCACAACTACTGCTGCACCAACGACAACAACTGCTGTACCAACGACAACTGCTGGACCAACGAAAACAACTACTGCACCAACGACAACAACTGCTGCACCAACAACGACAGTTGCCGCACCGACAATGACAACTGCTGTACCAACGACAACAATTGCTGCACCAACGACAACAATTGCTGAACCAACGACGACAACTGCTGAACCAACGACAACAACTGCTGGACCAACGAAAACAACTACTACACCAGCGACAACAACTGCTGCACCAACGACAACTCCTGGACCCACCACAACATCTGCAGGACTCACAACAACTGCTGCACCAACGACAACAACCGCTGCACCAACGACAAATGCTGCACCCACCACAACATCTGCAGGACCCACAACAATTGCTGCGCCAATGACAACAACTGCTGCACCAACGACAACTGCTGCACCCACAACAACTACTGCAGGACCAACAACCACACCTGCAGGACCAACAACCACAACTGCTGCACCAATGACAACAACTGATGCACCAACGTCAACAACTGCTGAACCAACGACAACAACTGCTGGACCAACAAAAACAACTGCTCCACCAACGACAACAACTGATGCACCAAGGACAACAACTGCTGCACCAAAGTCAATAACTGCTGCAGCAACAACGACAACTGCAGAACCAACCACCACAACTCCTGGACCCACCACAACATCTGCAGGACCCACAACAACTGCTGCACCAACGACAACAACTGCTGCAGCAACGACAACTGTTGCACCAACGACGACAACCGCTGAACTCACTACAACAACTGCTGGACCAACGAAAACAACTGCTGCACCAACGAAAACAACTGCTGCACCAATGACAACAACTGCTGCAGCAACAACGACAACTGCAGGTCCAACCATCACAACTGCTGGATCCACCACAACATCTGCAGGGCCCACAACTACTGCTGCACCAACGACAACAACTGCTGTACCAACGACAACTGCTGGACCAACGAAAACAACTGCTGCACCAACGACAACAACTGCTGCACCAACAACAACAGTTGCCGCACCGACAATGACAACTGCTGTACCAACGACAACAATTGCTGCACCAACGACAACAATTGCTGAACCAACGACGACAACTGCTGAACCAACGACAACAACTGCTGGACCAACGAAAACAACTACTACACCAGCGACAACAACTGCTGCACCAACGACAACTCCTGGACCCACCACAACATCTGCAGGACCCACAACAACTGCTGCACCAACGACAACAACCGCTGAACCAACGACAAATGCTGCACCCACCACAACATCTGCAGGACCCACAACAATTGCTGCACCAATGACAACAACTGCTGGACCAACGACAACTGCTGCACCCACAACAACTACTGCAGGACCAACAACCACACCTGCAGGACCAACAACCACAACTGCTGCACCAATGACAACAACTGATGCACCAACGTCAACAACTGCTGAACCAAAGACAACAACTGCTGGACCAACAAAAACAACTGCTGCACCAACGACAATAACTGATGCACCAAGGACAACAACTGCTGCACAAAAGTCAACAACTGCTGCAGCAACAACGACAACTGCAGAACCAACCACCACAACTCCTGGACCCACCACAACATCTGCAGGACCCACAACAACTGCTGCACCAACGACAACTGTTGCACCAACGACGACAACTGCTGAACCAACGACAACAACTGCTGGACTCACTACAACAACTGCTGGACCAACGAAAACAACTGCTGCACCAACGACAACAACTGCTGCAGCAACGACATCAACTGCCGAAGCAACAACGACAACTGCACGACCAACAACCACAAATGCTGCACCAACGACGACAACTGGTCGACCAACGACAACAAATGCTGCACCAACGACAACAATTGCTACAGCAACAACAACAACTGCAGAACCGACCACCACAACTCCTGGACCCACCACAACATCTGCAGGACCCACAACAACTGCTGAACCAATGACAACGATTGCTGCACCAACGAAAACAATTGCTGCACCAACGACAACAAATGCTGAACCAACAACAACAACTGCTGCACCAACGACAACAATTGCTGCAGCAACAACAACTTCCGGACCAACGACAACAACTGCTGCACCAACGACAACAACTGCTGGACTCACCACAACAACTGCTGGACCAACGAAAACAACTGCTGCACCAATGACAACAACTGCTGCACCAACGACAACAGCTGCTGTACCAACGACAACTGCTGTACCCACCACAATTGCTGCACTAATGACAACAACTGCTACACGAACAACAACAGCTGCACCAAAAACGACAGCTTCAGGACCAACAACCACAATTGCTGGACCCACCACAATAACTGCAGGACCCACAACAACAACTGCTGCACTAACGACAACAACTGCTACACCAACAATGACAACTGCTCGACCAACTATAACAAATGTTGCACCAACGACAACAACTGCTGCAGCAACAACGACAACTGCAGATCCGACCACCACAATTCCTGGACCCACCACATCTGCAGGACCCACAACAACTGCTGCACCAACGACAACAAGTGCTGCACCAACGACAACTGCTGCACCAATGACGACAACTGCTGAACCAACGACAACAGCTGCTGCACCAATGACAACAACTGCTGCACCAACAACATCAAATGCCGAAGCAACAACGACAACTGCAGGACCAACAACCACAAATGCTGCACCAACGACAACAACTTCTAAACCAACAACAACTGCTAAACCAACAACAACAACTGCTGGACCAAAGAGAACAAATGCTGCAGCAAGAACAACTGCAGGACGAACTACAACTGCTGCACCCACTACAACTACTGAAGGACCAACAACCACAACTGTTTTACCAACGACAACAAATGTTGCACCAACGACAACAATTGCTGCACCAACGACAAAAACTGCTGCAGCAACGACAAATGCAGGACCAACCACCACAACTGCTGGATCCACCACAATATCTGCAGGGCCCACAACAACTGCTGCAGCAACAACGACAACTGCAGATCCGACCACCACAACTCCTGGACCCACCACATCTGCAGGACCCACAACAACTGCTGCACCAACGACAACAAGTGCTGCACCAACGACAACTGCTGCACCAATGACGACAACTGCTGAACCAACGACAACAGCTGCTGAACCAATGACAACAACTGCTGCACCAACGACAACAACTGCTAAACCAACAGCAACTGCTAAACCAACAACAACAACTGCTGGACCAAAGAGAACAAATGCGGCAGCAAGAACAACTGCAGGACGAAGTACAACTGCTGCACCCACTACAACTACTGAAGGACCAACAACCACAACTGTTTTACCAACGACAACAAATGTTGCACCAACGACAACAATTGCTGCACCAACGACAAAAACTGCTGCAGCAACGACAAATGCAGGACCAACCACCACAACTGCTGGATCCACCACAATATCTGCAGGGCCCACAACAACTGCTTCACCAACGACAACAACTGCTGCACCAACAACAACAACTGCTGCACCAACAACGACAACTGCTGCACCAACAACAACTGTTGCAGGAACAACGGCAACTGCTGCACCAACGACAACAACTGCTGCACCAACAACGACAGTTGCCGCACCGACAATGACAATTGCTGTGCCAACGACAACATTTGCTGCATCAATGACAACAATTGCTGAACCAAAGACGACAACTGCGGAACCAACGACAACAACTGCTGGACCAAAGAGAACAAATGCTGCAGCAAGAACAACTGCAGGACGAACTGCAACTGCTGCACCTACTACAACTACTGAAGGACCAACAACCACAACTGTTTTACCAACGACAACAAATGTTGCACCAACGACAACAATTGCTGCACCAACGACAAAAACTGCTGCAGCAACGACAAATGCAGGACCAACCACCACAACTGCTGGATCCACCACAATATCTGCAGGGCCCACAACAACTGCTTCACCAACGACAACAACTGCTGCACCAACAACAACAACTGCTGCACCAACAACGACAACTGCTGCACCAACAACAACTGCTGCAGGAACAACGGCAACTGCTGCACCAACGACAACAACTGCTGCACCAACAACGACAGTTGCCGCACCGACAATGACAATTGCTGTGCCAACGACAACATTTGCTGCATCAACGACAACAATTGCTGAACCAACGACGACAACTGCTGAACCAACGACAACAACTGCTGAACCAACGACAAGAACTGCTGGACCAACGAAAACAATTACTACACCAGCGACAACAACTGCTGCACCAACGACAAGTGCTGCACCCACCACAACATCTGCAGGACCCACAACAATTGCTGCACCAATGACAACAACTGCTGCACCAACGACAACTGCTGCACCCACAACAACTACTGCAGGACCAACAACCACACCTGCTGCACCAATGACAACAACTGCTACACAAACAACAACTGATGCACCAACAATGACAACTTCAGGACCAACAACAACAACTGCAGGACCCAACACAATAACTGCAGGACTCACAACAAAAACTGCTGCACCAACGACGACAACTGCTGAACCAACGACAACAACTGCTGGACCAACGAAAACAACTACTACACCAGCGACAACAACTGCTGCACCAACGACAACTGCTGCACCAACCACAACATCTGCAGGACCCACAACAATTGCTGCACCAACGACAACAACTGCTGCACCAACGACAACTGCTGGACCCACCATAACATTTGCAGTAACCACAACAACTGCAGGACCAACAACCACAACTGCTGCACCAACGACAACAACTGCTGAACCAACGACAACAAATGCTGGACCAACAAAAACAACTGCTGCACCAACGACAACTGCTGCACCCACCACAACTACTGCAGGACCAACAACCACACCTGCTGCACCAATGACAACAACTGCTACACAAACAACAACTGATGCACCAACAATGACAACTTCAGGACCAACAACAACAACTGCTGGACCCAACACAATAACTGCAGGACTCACAACAAAAACTGCTGCACCAACGACAACAACTGCTGCACCAACAACAACTGCTGGACCCACCACAACATTTGCAGTAACCACAACAACTGCAGGACCAACAACCACAACTGCTGCACCAATGACAACAACTGATGCACCAAGGTCAACTGTTGCACCCACCACAACTATTGCAGGACCAACAACCACAACTTCTGCACCAATGACAACAACTGATGCACCAACAACAACAACTGCTGAACCAACGACAACAACTGCTGGACCAACAAAAACAACTGCTGCACCAACAACGATAACTTCAGGACCAACAACAACTGCTGGACCCACCACAACATCTGCAGCACCCACAACAACTGCTGCACCAATGACAACAACTGCTGCACCAACAACAACAACTGCTGCACCAACAACAACAATTGCTACATCAACAACAACTGATGCACCAACAACAACAACTGCTGCACCAACAACGATAACTTCAGGACCAACAACAACTGCTGGACCCACCACAACATCTGCAGCACCCACAACAACTGTTGCACCAATGACAACAACTGCTGCACCAACGACAACAAGTGCTGCACCAACAACAACAACTGCTGCACCAACGACGACAATAGTTGCAACAACAATGACAACTGCGGCACCAACAATCACAACTGCTGCACCAACGACAACTGCTGCCCCAACGACAACAATTGCTGCACCAACAACAACTGCTGCACCCACCACAACTACTCCTGGACCAACAACCACAATTGTTGCACCAATGACAACAATTGCTGCACCAACGACAACAACTGCTGGACCACCAACAACAACTGCTGCATCAAAAACAACAATTGCAGGACCAACAACAACAACTGCTGAAATAACGCCAACAACTGCTGCACCAACAACAACATTTGCTGCAGCAACAACAACAATTGCAGGACCAACAACAACAACTGTAGGACCCACAGCCACAACAGAAGGACAGACAACTGCAGGACCAATAACAACAAATGCAATACACACAACTACTACAGCAATATCCACAACTGCTACAGTAGGATTCACTACAACTGCAGTACAAAGAACAACTGCAGGCCCAACAACTACAACAGCAAAACCATCAAGAACAGCTGCAGAACCAACAACAACTACTGGACTATTAACTACTACCGTGGGATCCACAACATCAACGACTGCTGCACCGACGACAACAACTGCTACACCAACGACAACAACTGCTTTACCAACGACGACAACTGCTCGACCAACGACAACAGCTGCACCAACGACAACGATTGCTGAAGCAACAACGACAAATGCTGAACCAACCACCACAACTGCTGGACCCACCACAACATTTGCAGTACCCACAACAACTGCTGCACCAACGACAACAACTGCTGCACCATCAACAACTGCTGCACCCACCACAACTACTCCTGAACCAACAACCACAACTACTGCACCAATGACAACAACTGATGCACCAACGACAACAACTGCTGGACCAACAACGACAGCTGCTGCACCAACGACAACAACTGCTGGACCAACGAAAACAACTACTACACCAGCGACAACAACTGCTGCACCAACGACAACTGCTGTACCCACCACAACATCTGCAGGACCCACAACAATTGCTGCAACAACGACAACAACTGCTGCACCAACGACAACTGCTGGACCCACCATAACATTTGCAGTAACCACAACAACTGCAGGACCAACAACCACAACTGCTGCACCAACGACAAAAACTGATGCACCAAGGTCAACTGTTGCACCCACCACAACTATTGCAGGACCAACAACCACAACTTCTGCACCAATGACAACAACTGATGCACCAACAACAACAATTGCTGAACCAACGACAACAACTGCTGGACCAACAAAAACAACTGCTGCACCAACAACGATAACTTCAGGACCAACAACAACTGCTGGACCCACCACAACATCTGCAGCACCCACAACAACTGCTGCACCAATGACAACAACTGCTGCACCAACAACAACAACTGCTGCACCAACAACAACAATTGCTACATCAACAACAACTGATGCACCAACAACAACAACTGCTGCACCAACAACGATAACTTCAGGACCAACAACAACTGCTGGACCAACCACAACATCTGCAGCACCCACAACAACTGTTGCACCAATGACAACAACTGCTGCACCAACGACAACAAGTGCTGCAACAACAACAACAACTGCTGCACCAACGACGACAATAGTTGCAACAACAATGACAACTGCTGCACCAACAATCACAACTGCTGCACCAACGACAACTGATGCCCCAACGACAACAATTGCTGCACCAACAACAACTGCTGCACCCACCACAACTACTCCTGGACCAACAACCACAATTGTTGCACCAATGACAACAATTGCTGCACCAACGACAACAACTGCTGGACCACCAACAACAACTGCTGCATCAAAAACAACAATTGCAGGACCAACAACAACAACTGCTGAAATAACGCCAACAACTGCTGCACCAACAACAACATTTGCTGCAGCAACAACAACAATTGCAGGACCAACAACAACAACTGTAGGACCCACAGCCACAACAGAAGGACAGACAACTGCAGGACCAATAACAACAAATGCAATACACACAACTACTACAGCAATATCCACAACTGCTACAGTAGGATTCACTACAACTGCAGTACAAAGAACAACTGCAGGCCCAACAACTACAACAGCAAAACCATCAAGAACAGCTGCAGAACCAACAACAACTACTGGACTATTAACTACTACCGTGGGATCCACAACATCAACGACTGCTGCACCGACGACAACAACTGCTACACCAACGACAACAACTGCTTTACCAACGACGACAACTGCTCGACCAACGACAACAGCTGCACCAACGACAACGATTGCTGAAGCAACAACGACAAATGCTGAACCAACCACCACAACTGCTGGACCCACCACAACATTTGCAGTACCCACAACAACTGCTGCACCAACGACAACAACTGCTGCACCATCAACAACTGCTGCACCCACCACAACTACTCCTGAACCAACAACCACAACTACTGCACCAATGACAACAACTGATGCACCAACGACAACAACTGCTGGACCAACAACGACAGCTGCTGCACCAACGACAACAACTGCTGGACCAACGAAAACAACTACTACACCAGCGACAACAACTGCTGCACCAACGACAACTGCTGTACCCACCACAACATCTGCAGGACCCACAACAATTGCTGCAACAACGACAACAACTGCTGCACCAACGACAACTGCTGGACCCACCATAACATTTGCAGTAACCACAACAACTGCAGGACCAACAACAACAACTGCTACACCAACGACAACAACTGCTTTACCAACGACGACAACTGCTCGACCAACGACAACAGCTGCACCAACGACAACGATTGCTGAAGCAACAACGACAAATGCTGAACCAACCACCACAACTGCTGGACCCACCACAACATTTGCAGTACCCACAACAACTGCTGCACCAACGACAACAACTGCTGCACCATCAACAACTGCTGCACCCACCACAACTACTCCTGAACCAACAACCACAACTACTGCACCAATGACAACAACTGATGCACCAACGACAACAACTGCTGGACCAACAACAACAGCTGCTGCACCAACGACAACAACTGCTGGACCAACGAAAACAACTACTACACCAGCGACAACAACTGCTGCACCAACGACAACTGCTGTACCCACCACAACATCTGCAGGACCCACAACAATTGCTGCAACAACGACAACAACTGCTGCACCAACGACAACTGCTGGACCCACCATAACATTTGCAGTAACCACAACAACTGCAGGACCAACAACAACAACTGCTGCACCAACGACAACAACTGCTGCACCACCAACAACAACAACTGCTGCACCAACGACGACAACTGCTGCACCAACGACAACAATTGCTACAGCAACAACAACAACTGCAGAACCGACCACCACAACTCCTGGACCCACCACAACATCTGCAGGACCCACAACAACTGCTGCACCAATGACAACAACTGCTGCACCAACGACAACTGCTGCACCAATGACGACAACTGCTGAACCAACGACAACAACTGCTGCACCAACGACAACAACTGCTGCACCAACAACAACAATTGCTGCACCAACGAAACCAATTGCTGCACCAACGACAACAAATGCTGAACCAATAACAACAACTGCTGCACCAACGACAACAACTGCTGCAGCAACAACAACTTCCGGACCAACGACAACAACTGCTGCACCAACGACAACAACTGCTGGACTCACTACAACAACTGCTGGACCAACGGAAACTGCTGTACCCACCACAATTGCTACACTAATGACAACAACTGCTACACGAACAACAACAGCTGCACCAAAAACGACAGCTTCAGGACCAACAACGACAATTGCTGGACCCACCACAATAACTGCAGGACCCACAACAACAACTGCTGCACTAACGACAACAACTGCTACACCAACAACGACAACTGCTACACCAACTATAACAAATGTTGCACCAACGACAACAACTGCTGCAGCAACAACGACAACTGCAGAACCGACCACCACAACTCCTGGACCCACCACATCTGCAGGACCCACAACAACTGCTGCACCAATGACAACAACTGCTGCACCAACGACAACTGCTGCACCAATGACAACAACTGCTGAACCAACGACAACAGCAGCTGCACCAATGACAACAACTGCTGCACCAACGACAACTGCTGTACCCACCACAACATCTGCAGGACCCACAACAATTGCTGCAACAACGACAACAACTGCTGCACCAACGACAACTGCTGGACCCACCATAACATTTGCAGTAACCACAACAACTGCAGGACCAACAACAACAACTGCTACACCAACGACAACAACTGCTTTACCAACGACGACAACTGCTCGACCAACGACAACAGCTGCACCAACGACAACGATTGCTGAAGCAACAACGACAAATGCTGAACCAACCACCACAACTGCTGGACCCACCACAACATTTGCAGTACCCACAACAACTGCTGCACCAACGACAACAACTGCTGCACCATCAACAACTGCTGCACCCACCACAACTACTCCTGAACCAACAACCACAACTACTGCACCAATGACAACAACTGATGCACCAACGACAACAACTGCTGGACCAACAACAACAGCTGCTGCACCAACGACAACAACTGCTGGACCAACGAAAACAACTACTACACCAGCGACAACAACTGCTGCACCAACGACAACTGCTGTACCCACCACAACATCTGCAGGACCCACAACAATTGCTGCAACAACGACAACAACTGCTGCACCAACGACAACTGCTGGACCCACCATAACATTTGCAGTAACCACAACAACTGCAGGACCAACAACAACAACTGCTGCACCAACGACAACAACTGCTGCACCACCAACAACAACAACTGCTGCACCAACGACGACAACTGCTGCACCAACGACAACAATTGCTACAGCAACAACAACAACTGCAGAACCGACCACCACAACTCCTGGACCCACCACAACATCTGCAGGACCCACAACAACTGCTGCACCAATGACAACAACTGCTGCACCAACGACAACTGCTGCACCAATGACGACAACTGCTGAACCAACGACAACAACTGCTGCACCAACGACAACAACTGCTGCACCAACAACAACAATTGCTGCACCAACGAAACCAATTGCTGCACCAACGACAACAAATGCTGAACCAATAACAACAACTGCTGCACCAACGACAACAACTGCTGCAGCAACAACAACTTCCGGACCAACGACAACAACTGCTGCACCAACGACAACAACTGCTGGACTCACTACAACAACTGCTGGACCAACGGAAACTGCTGTACCCACCACAATTGCTACACTAATGACAACAACTGCTACACGAACAACAACAGCTGCACCAAAAACGACAGCTTCAGGACCAACAACGACAATTGCTGGACCCACCACAATAACTGCAGGACCCACAACAACAACTGCTGCACTAACGACAACAACTGCTACACCAACAACGACAACTGCTACACCAACTATAACAAATGTTGCACCAACGACAACAACTGCTGCAGCAACAACGACAACTGCAGAACCGACCACCACAACTCCTGGACCCACCACATCTGCAGGACCCACAACAACTGCTGCACCAATGACAACAACTGCTGCACCAACGACAACTGCTGCACCAATGACAACAACTGCTGAACCAACGACAACAGCTGCTGCACCAATGACAACAACTGCTGCACCAACAACATCAACTGCTGAAGCAACAACGACAACTGCAGGACCAACAACCACAACTGCTGCACCAATGACAACAACTGCTAAACCAACAACAATTGCTAAATCAACAACAACAACTGCTGGACCAAAGAGAACAAATGCTGCAGCAAGAACAACTGCAGGACGAACTACAACTGCTGCACCCACTACAACTACTGAAGGACCAACAACCACAACTGTTTTACCAATGACAACAAATGTTGCACCAACGACAACAATTGCTGCACCAACGACAAAAACTGCTGCAGCAACGACAAATGCAGGACCAACCACCACAACTGCTGGATCCACCACAATATCTGCAGGGCCCACAACAACTGCTTCACCAACGACAACAACTAATGCACCAACAACAACAACTGCTGCACCAACAACGACAACTGCTGCACCAACAACAACTGCTGCAGCAACAACGGCAACTGCTGCACCAACGACAACAACTGCTGCACCAACAACGACAGTTGCCGCACTGACAATGACAACTGCTGTTCCAACGACAACAATTGCTGCAACAACAACAACAATTGTTGAAACAACGACGACAACTGCTGAACCAACGACAACAACTGCTGGACCAACGAAAACAACTACTACACCAGCGACAACAACTGCTGCACCAACGACAACTGCTGCAACCACCACAACATCTGCAGGACCCACAACAATTGCTGCACCAACGACAACAACTGCTGCACCAACGACAACTGCTGCACCCACCACAACTACTGCACCAATGACAACAACTGCTACACAAACAACAACTGATGCACCAAATATGACAACTTCAGGACCAACAACAACAACTGCTGGACCCAACACAATAACTGCAGGACTCACAACAAAAACTGCTGCACCAACGACAACAACTGCTGCACCAACAACAACTGCTGGACCCACCACAACATTTGCAGTAACCACAACAACTGCAGGACCAATAACCACAACTGCTGCACCAATGACAACAACTGATGCACCAACGACAACTACTGCTGAACCAACGACAACAACTGCTGGACCAACAAAAACAACTGCTGCACCAACGACAACAACTGATGCACCAAGGACAACAACTGCTGCACCAAAGTCAACAACTGCTGCAGCAACAACGACAACTGCAGAACCAACCACCACAACTCTTGGACCCACCACAACATCTGCAGGACCCACAACAACTGCTGCACCAACGACAACAACTGCTGCACCAACGACAACTGTTGCACCAACGACGACAACTGCTGAACCAACGACAACAACTGCTGCACCAATGAAAACAACTGCTGCACCAACGACAACAACTGCTGCAGCAACACCGACAACTGCAGGTCCAACCATCACAACTGCTGGACCCACCACAACATCTGCAGGGCCCACAACTACTGCTGCACCAATGACAACAACTGCTGAACCAACGACAACAACTGCTGGACCAACGAAAACAATTGCTGCACCAACGACAACAACTGCTGCACCACCAACAACAACTGCCGCACCAACGACGACAACTGGTCGACCAACGACAACAAATACTGCACCGACGACAACAATTGCTACAGCAACAACAACAACTGCAGAACCGACCACCACAACTCCTGGACCCACCACAACATCTGCAGGACCCACAACAACTGCTGCACCAATGACAACAACTGATGCACCAACGACAACAACTGCTGGACCAACAACGACAGCTGCTGCACCAACGACAACAACTGCTGCACCAACAATGACAGCTGTACCCACCACAACATCTGCAGGACCCACAACAATTGCTGCACCAACGACAACAACTGGACCCGCCATAACATTTGCAGTAACCACAACAACTGCAGGACCAACAACAACAACTGCTGCACCATCAACAACTGCTGCACCCACCACAACTACTCCTGAACCAACAACCACAACTACTGCACCAATGACAACAACTGATGCACCAACGACAACAACTGCTGGACCAACAACGACAGCTGCTGCACCAACGACAACAACTGCTGCACCAACAACGACAGTTGCCGCACCGACAATGACAACTGCTGTACCAACGACAACAACTGCTGCACCAACAACAACTGCTGGACCCACCACAACATTTGCAGTAACCACAACAACTGCAGGACCAACAACCACAACTGCTGCACCAATGACAACAACTGATGCACCAATGACAACTACTGCTGAACCAACGACAACAACTGCTGGACCAACAAAAACAACTGCTGCACCAACGACAACAACTGATGCACCAAGGACAACAACTGCTGCACCAAAGTCAACAACTGCTGCAGCAACAATGACAACTGCAGAACCAACCACCACAACTCTTGGACCCACCACAACATCTGCAGGACCCACAACAACTGCTGCACCAACGACAACAACTGCTGCACCAACGACAACTGTTGCACCAACGACGACAACTGCTGAACCAACGACAACAACTGCTGCACCAACGAAAACAACTGCTGCACCAACGACAACAACTGCTGCAGCAACACCGACAACTGCAGGTCCAACCATCACAACTGCTGGACCCACCACAACATCTGCAGGGCCCACAACTACTGCTTCACCAACGACAACAACTGCTGCACCGACGACAACAACTGCTACACCAACGACAACAACTGCTTTACCAACGACGACAACTGCTCGACCAACGACAACAGCTGCACCAACGACAACGATTGCTGAAGCAACAACGACAAATGCTGAACCACCCACCACAACTGCTGGACCCACCACAACATTTGCAGTACCCACAACAACTGCTGCACCAACGACAACAACTGCTGCACCATCAACAACTGCTGCACCCACCACAACTACTCCTGAACCAACAACCACAACTACTGCACCAATGACAACAACTGATGCACCAACGACAACAACTGCTGGACCAACAACGACAGCTGCTGCACCAACGACAACAACTGCTGGACCAACGAAAACGTCTACTACACCAGCGACAACAACTGCTGCACCAACGACAACTGCTGTACCCACCACAACATCTGCAGGACCCACAACAATTGCTGCAACAACGACAACAACTGCTGCACCAACGACAACTGCTGGACCCACCATAACATTTGCAGTAACCACAACAACTGCAGGACCAACAACCACAACTGCTGCACCAATGACAAAAACTGATGCACCAAGGTCAACTGCTTCACCCACCACAACTATTGCAGGACCAACAACCACAACTGCTGCACCAATGACAACAACTGATGCACCAACGACAACAACTGCTGAACCAACAACAACAACTGCTGGACAAACAAAAACAACTGCTTCACCAACGACAACAACTGATGCACCAAGGACAACAACTGCTGCACCAAAGTCAACAACTGCTGCGGCAACAACGACAATTGCAGAACCAACCACCACAACTCCTGGACCCACCACAACATCTGCAGGACACAGAACAACTGCTGCACCAACGACAACAACTGCTGCACCACCAACAACAACAACTGCTGCACCAACGACGACAACTGGTCGACCAACGACAACAAATGCTGCACCAACGACAACAATTGCTACAGCAACAACAACAACTGCAGAACCGACCACCACAACTCCTGGACCCACCACAACATCTGCAGGACCCACAACAACTGCTGCACCAATGACAACAACTGCTGCACCAATGACGACAACTACTGAACCAACGACAACAACTGCTGCACCAACGACAACAACTGCTGCACCAACAACAACAATTGCTGCACCAACGAAAACAATTGCTGCACCAACGACAACAAATGCTGAACCAACGACAACAACTGCTGCAGCAACACCGACAACTGCAGGTCCAACCATCACAACTGCTGGACCCACCACAACATCTGCAGGGCCCACAACTACTGCTTCACCAACGACAACAACTGCTGCACCGACGACAACAACTGCTACACCAACGACAACAACTGCTTTACCAACGACGACAACTGCTCGACCAACGACAACAGCTGCACCAACGACAACGATTGCTGAAGCAACAACAACAAATGCTGAACCAACCACCACAACTGCTGGACCCACCACAACATTTGCAGTACCCACAACAACTGCTACACCAACGACAACAACTGCTGCACCATCAACAACTGCTGCACCCACCACAACTACTCCTGAACCAACAACCACAACTACTGCACCAATGACAACAACTGATGCACCAACGACAACAACTGCTGGACCAACAACGACAGCTGCTGCACCAACGACAACAACTGCTGGACCAACGAAAACAACTACTACACCAGCGACAACAACTGCTGCACCAACGACAACTGCTGTACCCACCACAACATCTGCAGGACCCACAACAATTGCTGCAACAACGACAACAACTGCTGCACCAACGACAACTGCTGGACCCACCATAACATTTGCAGTAACCACAACAACTGCAGGACCAACAACCACAACTGCTGCACCAATGACAAAAACTGATGCACCAAGGTCAACTGCTTCACCCACCACAACTATTGCAGGACCAACAACCACAACTGCTGCACCAATGACAACAACTGATGCACCAACGACAACAACTGCTGAACCAACAACAACAACTGCTGGACAAACAAAAACAACTGCTTCACCAACGACAACAACTGATGCACCAAGGACAACAACTGCTGCACCAAAGTCAACAACTGCTGCGGCAACAACGACAATTGCAGAACCAACCACCACAACTCCTGGACCCACCACAACATCTGCAGGACACAGAGCAACTGCTGCACCAACGACAACAACTGCTGCACCACCAACAACAACAACTGCTGCACCAACGACGACAACTGGTCGACCAACGACAACAAATGCTGCACCAACGACAACAATTGCTACAGCAACAACAACAACTGCAGAACCGACCACCACAACTCCTGGACCCACCACAACATCTGCAGGACCCACAACAACTGCTGCACCAATGACAACAACTGCTGCACCAATGACGACAACTACTGAACCAACGACAACAACTGCTGCACCAACGACAACAACTGCTGCACCAACAACAACAATTGCTGCACCAACGAAAACAATTGCTGCACCAACGACAACAAATGCTGAACCAATAACAACAACTGCTGCACCAACGACAACAACTGCTGCAGCAACAACAACTTCCGGACCAACGACAACAACTGCTGCACCAACGACAACAACTGCTGGACCAACGGAAACTGCTGTACCCACCACAATTGCTGCACTGATGACAACAACTGCTACACGAACAACAACTGCTACACCAACAACGACAACTGCTACACCAACTATAACAAATGTTGCACCAACGACAACAACTGCTGCAGCAACAACGACAACTGCAGAACCGACCACCACAACTCCTGGACCCACCACATCTGCAGCACCAACGACAACAACTGCTGCACCAACGACAACAACTGCTGCACCAACGACAACTGCTGCACCAATGACGACAACTGCTGCACCAACAACATCAACTGCTGAAGCAACAACGACAACTGCAGGACCAACAACCACAACTGCTGCACCAACGACAACAACTGCTAAACCAACAACAATTGCTAAATCAACAGCAACAACTGCTGGACCAAAGAGAACAAATGCTGCAGCAAGAACAACTGCAGGACGAACTACAACTGCTGCACCCACTACAACTACTGAAGGACCAACAACCACAACTGTTTTACCAATGACAACAAATGTTGCACCAACGACAACAATTGCTGCACCAACGACAAAAACTGCTGCAGCAACGACAAATGCAGGACCAACCACCACAACTGCTGGATCCACCACAATATCTGCAGGGCCCACAACAACTGCTTCACCAACGACAACAACTAATGCACCAACAACAACAACTGCTGCACCAACAACGACAACTGCTGCACCAACAACAACTGCTGCAGCAACAACGGCAACTGCTACACCAACTATAACAAATGTTGCACCAACGACAACAACTGCTGCAGCAACAACGACAACTGCAGAACCGACCACCACAACTCCTGGACCCACCACATCTGCAGGACCCACAACAACTGCTGCACCAATGACAACAACTGCTGCACCAACGACAACTGCTGCACCAATGACAACAACTGCTGAACCAACGACAACAGCTGCTGCACCAATGACAACAACTGCTGCACCAACAACATCAACTGCTGAAGCAACAACGACAACTGCAGGACCAACAACCACAACTGCTGCACCAACGACAACAACTGCTAAACCAACAACAATTGCTAAATCAACAACAACAACTGCTGGACCAAAGAGAACAAATGCTGCAGCAAGAACAACTGCAGGACGAACTACAACTGCTGCACCCACTACAACTACTGAAGGACCAACAACCACAACTGTTTTACCAATGACAACAAATGTTGCACCAACGACAACAATTGCTGCACCAACGACAAAAACTGCTGCAGCAACGACAAATGCAGGACCAACCACCACAACTGCTGGATCCACCACAATATCTGCAGGGCCCACAACAACTGCTTCACCAACGACAACAACTAATGCACCAACAACAACAACTGCTGCACCAACAACGACAACTGCTGCACCAACAACAACTGCTGCAGCAACAACGGCAACTGCTGCACCAACGACAACAACTGCTGCACCAACAACGACAGTTGCCGCACCGACAATGACAACTGCTGTTCCAACGACAACAATTGCTGCAACAACAACAACAATTGTTGAAACAACGACGACAACTGCTGAACCAACGACAACAACTGCTGGACCAACGAAAACAACTACTACACCAGCGACAACAACTGCTGCACCAACGACAACTGCTGCAACCACCACAACATCTGCAGGACCCACAACAATTGCTGCACCAACGACAACAACTGCTGCACCAACGACAACTGCTGCACCCACCACAACTACTGCACCAATGACAACAACTGCTACACAAACAACAACTGATGCACCAAATATGACAACTTCAGGACCAACAACAACAACTGCTGGACCCAACACAATAACTGCAGGACTCACAACAAAAACTGCTGCACCAACGACAACAACTGCTGCACCAACAACAACTGCTGGACCCACCACAACATTTGCAGTAACCACAACAACTACAGGACCAATAACCACAACTGCTGCACCAATGACAACAACTGATGCACCAACGACAACTACTGCTGAACCAACGACAACAACTGCTGGACCAACAAAAACAACTGCTGCACCAACGACAACAACTGATGCACCAAGGACAACAACTGCTGCACCAAAGTCAACAACTGCTGCAGCAACAACGACAACTGCAGAACCAACCACCACAACTCTTGGACCCACCACAACATCTGCAGGACCCACAACAACTGCTGCACCAACGACAACAACTGCTGCACCAACGACAACTGTTGCACCAACGACGAAGACTGCTGAACCAACGACAACAACTGCTGCACCAACGAAAACAACTGCTGCACCAACGACAACAACTGCTGCAGCAACACCGACAACTGCAGGTCCAACCATCACAACTGCTGGACCCACCACAACATCTGCAGGGCCCACAACTACTGCTGCACCAACGACAACAACTGCTGAACCAACGACAACAACTGCTGGACCAACGAAAACAATTGCTGCACCAACGACAACAACTGCTGCACCACCAACAACAACAACTGCCGCACCAACGACGACAACTGGTCGACCAACGACAACAAATACTGCACCGACGACAACAATTGCTACAGCAACAACAACAACTGCAGAACCGACCACCACAACTCCTGGACCCACCACAACATCTGCAGGACCCACAACAACTGCTGCACCAATGACAACAACTGATGCACCAACGACAACAACTGCTGGACCAACAACGACAGCTGCTGCACCAACGACAACAACTGCTGCACCAACAATGACAGCTGTACCCACCACAACATCTGCAGGACCCACAACAATTGCTGCACCAACGACAACAACTGGACCCGCCATAACATTTGCAGTAACCACAACAACTGCAGGACCAACAACAACAACTGCTGCACCATCAACAACTGCTGCACCCACCACAACTACTCCTGAACCAACAACCACAACTACTGCACCAATGACAACAACTGATGCACCAACGACAACAACTGCTGGACCAACAACGACAGCTGCTGCACCAACGACAACAACTGCTGCACCAACAACGACAGTTGCCGCACCGACAATGACAACTGCTGTACCAACGACAACAACTGCTGCACCAACAACAACTGCTGGACCCACCACAACATTTGCAGTAACCACAACAACTGCAGGACCAACAACCACAACTGCTGCACCAATGACAACAACTGATGCACCAATGACAACTACTGCTGAACCAACGACAACAACTGCTGGACCAACAAAAACAACTGCTGCACCAACGACAACAACTGATGCACCAAGGACAACAACTGCTGCACCAAAGTCAACAACTGCTGCAGCAACAATGACAACTGCAGAACCAACCACCACAACTCTTGGACCCACCACAACATCTGCAGGACCCACAACAACTGCTGCACCAACGACAACAACTGCTGCACCAACGACAACTGTTGCACCAACGACGACAACTGCTGAACCAACGACAACAACTGCTGCACCAACGAAAACAACTGCTGCACCAACGACAACAACTGCTGCAGCAACACCGACAACTGCAGGTCCAACCATCACAACTGCTGGACCCACCACAACATCTGCAGGGCCCACAACTACTGCTTCACCAACGACAACAACTGCTGCACCGACGACAACAACTGCTACACCAACGACAACAACTGCTTTACCAACGACGACAACTGCTCGACCAACGACAACAGCTGCACCAACGACAACGATTGCTGAAGCAACAACGACAAATGCTGAACCAACCACCACAACTGCTGGACCCACCACAACATTTGCAGTACCCACAACAACTGCTGCACCAACGACAACAACTGCTGCACCATCAACAACTGCTGCACCCACCACAACTACTCCTGAACCAACAACCACAACTACTGCACCAATGACAACAACTGATGCACCAACGACAACAACTGCTGGACCAACAACGACAGCTGCTGCACCAACGACAACAACTGCTGCACCAACAACGACAGTTGCCGCACCGACAATGACAACTGCTGTACCAACGACAACAATTGCTGCACCAACGACAACAATTGCTGAACCAACGACGACAACTGCTGAACCAACGACAACAACTGCTGCACCAACGAAAACAACTGCTGCACCAACGACAACAACTGCTGCAGCAACACCGACAACTGCAGGTCCAACCATCACAACTGCTGGACCCACCACAACATCTGCAGGGCCCACAACTACTGCTGCACCAACGACAACAACTGCTGAACCAACGACAACAACTGCTGGACCAACGAAAACAATTGCTGCACCAACGACAACAACTGCTGCACCACCAACAACAACAACTGCCGCACCAACGACGACAACTGGTCGACCAACGACAACAAATACTACACCGACGACAACAATTGCTACAGCAACAACAACAACTGCAGAACCGACCACCACAACTCCTGGACCCACCACAACATCTGCAGGACCCACAACAACTGCTGCACCAATGACAACAACTGATGCACCAACGACAACAACTGCTGGACCAACAACGACAGCTGCTGCACCAACGACAACAACTGCTGCACCAACAATGACAGCTGTACCCACCACAACATCTGCAGGACCCACAACAATTGCTGCACCAACGACAACAACTGGACCCGCCGTAACATTTGCAGTAACCACAACAACTGCAGGACCAACAACAACAACTGCTGCACCATCAACAACTGCTGCACCCACCACAACTACTCCTGAACCAACAACCACAACTACTGCACCAATGACAACAACTGATGCACCAACGACAACAACTGCTGGACCAACAACGACAGCTGCTGCACCAACGACAACAACTGCTGCACCAACAACGACAGTTGCCGCACCGACAATGACAACTGCTGTACCAACGACAACAATTGCTGCACCAACGACAACAATTGCTGAACCAACGACGACAACTGCTGAACCAACGACAACAACTGCTGGACCAACGAAAACAACTACTACACCAGCGACAACAACTGCTGCACCAACGACAACTGCTGCACCCACCACAACATCTGCAGGACCCACAACAATTGCTGCACCAACGACAACAACTGCTGCACCAACGACAACTGCTGCACCCACCACAACTACTGCAGGACCAACAACCACACATGCTGCACCAATGACAACAACTGCTACACAAACAACAACTGATGCACCAACAATGACAACTTCAGGACCAACAACAACAACTGCTGGACCCAAGACAATAACTGCAGGACGCACAACAAAAACTGCTGCACCAACAACAACAACTGCTGAACCAACGACAACAACTGCTGGACCAACAAAAACAACTGCTGCACCAACAACGATAACTTCAGGACCAACAACAACTGCTGGACCCACCACAACATCTGCAGCACCCACAACAACTGCTGCACCAATGACAACAACTGCTGCACCAACAACAACAACTGCTGCACCAACAACAACAATTGCTACATCAACAACAACTGATGCACCAACAACAACAACTGCTGCACCAACAACGATAACTTCAGGACCAACAACAACTGCTGGACCCACCACAACATCTGCAGCACCCACAACAACTGTTGCACCAATGACAACAACTGCTGCACCAACGACAACAAGTGCTGCACCAACAACAACAACTGCTGCACCAACGACGACAATAGTTGCAACAACAATGACAACTGCGGCACCAACAATCACAACTGCTGCACCAACGACAACTGCTGCCCCAACGACAACAATTGCTGCACCAACAACAACTGCTGCACCCACCACAACTACTCCTGGACCAACAACCACAATTGTTGCACCAATGACAACAATTGCTGCACCAACGACAACAACTGCTGGACCACCAACAACAACTGCTGCATCAAAAACAACAATTGCAGGACCAACAACAACAACTGCTGAAATAACGCCAACAACTGCTGCACCAACAACAACATTTGCTGCAGCAACAACAACAATTGCAGGACCAACAACAACAACTGTAGGACCCACAGCCACAACAGAAGGACAGACAACTGCAGGACCAATAACAACAAATGCAATACACACAACTACTACAGCAATATCCACAACTGCTACAGTAGGATTCACTACAACTGCAGTACAAAGAACAACTGCAGGCCCAACAACTACAACAGCAAAACCATCAAGAACAGCTGCAGAACCAACAACAACTACTGGACTATTAACTACTACCGTGGGATCCACAACATCAACGACTGCTGCACCGACGACAACAACTGCTACACCAACGACAACAACTGCTTTACCAACGACGACAACTGCTCGACCAACGACAACAGCTGCACCAACGACAACGATTGCTGAAGCAACAACGACAAATGCTGAACCAACCACCACAACTGCTGGACCCACCACAACATTTGCAGTACCCACAACAACTGCTGCACCAACGACAACAACTGCTGCACCATCAACAACTGCTGCACCCACCACAACTACTCCTGAACCAACAACCACAACTACTGCACCAATGACAACAACTGATGCACCAACGACAACAACTGCTGGACCAACAACGACAGCTGCTGCACCAACGACAACAACTGCTGGACCAACGAAAACAACTACTACACCAGCGACAACAACTGCTGCACCAACGACAACTGCTGTACCCACCACAACATCTGCAGGACCCACAACAATTGCTGCAACAACGACAACAACTGCTGCACCAACGACAACTGCTGGACCCACCATAACATTTGCAGTAACCACAACAACTGCAGGACCAACAACCACAACTGCTGCACCAACGACAAAAACTGATGCACCAAGGTCAACTGTTGCACCCACCACAACTATTGCAGGACCAACAACCACAACTTCTGCACCAATGACAACAACTGATGCACCAACAACAACAATTGCTGAACCAACGACAACAACTGCTGGACCAACAAAAACAACTGCTGCACCAACAACGATAACTTCAGGACCAACAACAACTGCTGGACCCACCACAACATCTGCAGCACCCACAACAACTGCTGCACCAATGACAACAACTGCTGCACCAACAACAACAACTGCTGCACCAACAACAACAATTGCTACATCAACAACAACTGATGCACCAACAACAACAACTGCTGCACCAACAACGATAACTTCAGGACCAACAACAACTGCTGGACCAACCACAACATCTGCAGCACCCACAACAACTGTTGCACCAATGACAACAACTGCTGCACCAACGACAACAAGTGCTGCAACAACAACAACAACTGCTGCACCAACGACGACAATAGTTGCAACAACAATGACAACTGCTGCACCAACAATCACAACTGCTGCACCAACGACAACTGCTGCCCCAACGACAACAATTGCTGCACCAACAACAACTGCTGCACCCACCACAACTACTCCTGGACCAACAACCACAATTGTTGCACCAATGACAACAATTGCTGCACCAACGACAACAACTGCTGGACCACCAACAACAACTGCTGCATCAAAAACAACAATTGCAGGACCAACAACAACAACTGCTGAAATAACGCCAACAACTGCTGCACCAACAACAACATTTGCTGCAGCAACAACAACAATTGCAGGACCAACAACAACAACTGTAGGACCCACAGCCACAACAGAAGGACAGACAACTGCAGGACCAATAACAACAAATGCAATACACACAACTACTACAGCAATATCCACAACTGCTACAGTAGGATTCACTACAACTGCAGTACAAAGAACAACTGCAGGCCCAACAACTACAACAGCAAAACCATCAAGAACAGCTGCAGAACCAACAACAACTACTGGACTATTAACTACTACCGTGGGATCCACAACATCAACGACTGCTGCACCGACGACAACAACTGCTACACCAACGACAACAACTGCTTTACCAACGACGACAACTGCTCGACCAACGACAACAGCTGCACCAACGACAACGATTGCTGAAGCAACAACGACAAATGCTGAACCAACCACCACAACTGCTGGACCCACCACAACATTTGCAGTACCCACAACAACTGCTGCACCAACGACAACAACTGCTGCACCATCAACAACTGCTGCACCCACCACAACTACTCCTGAACCAACAACCACAACTACTGCACCAATGACAACAACTGATGCACCAACGACAACAACTGCTGGACCAACAACGACAGCTGCTGCACCAACGACAACAACTGCTGGACCAACGAAAACAACTACTACACCAGCGACAACAACTGCTGCACCAACGACAACTGCTGTACCCACCACAACATCTGCAGGACCCACAACAATTGCTGCAACAACGACAACAACTGCTGCACCAACGACAACTGCTGGACCCACCATAACATTTGCAGTAACCACAACAACTGCAGGACCAACAACAACAACTGCTACACCAACGACAACAACTGCTTTACCAACGACGACAACTGCTCGACCAACGACAACAGCTGCACCAACGACAACGATTGCTGAAGCAACAACGACAAATGCTGAACCAACCACCACAACTGCTGGACCCACCACAACATTTGCAGTACCCACAACAACTGCTGCACCAACGACAACAACTGCTGCACCATCAACAACTGCTGCACCCACCACAACTACTCCTGAACCAACAACCACAACTACTGCACCAATGACAACAACTGATGCACCAACGACAACAACTGCTGGACCAACAACAACAGCTGCTGCACCAACGACAACAACTGCTGGACCAACGAAAACAACTACTACACCAGCGACAACAACTGCTGCACCAACGACAACTGCTGTACCCACCACAACATCTGCAGGACCCACAACAATTGCTGCAACAACGACAACAACTGCTGCACCAACGACAACTGCTGGACCCACCATAACATTTGCAGTAACCACAACAACTGCAGGACCAACAACAACAACTGCTGCACCAACGACAACAACTGCTGCACCACCAACAACAACAACTGCTGCACCAACGACGACAACTGCTGCACCAACGACAACAATTGCTACAGCAACAACAACAACTGCAGAACCGACCACCACAACTCCTGGACCCACCACAACATCTGCAGGACCCACAACAACTGCTGCACCAATGACAACAACTGCTGCACCAACGACAACTGCTGCACCAATGACGACAACTGCTGAACCAACGACAACAACTGCTGCACCAACGACAACAACTGCTGCACCAACAACAACAATTGCTGCACCAACGAAACCAATTGCTGCACCAACGACAACAAATGCTGAACCAATAACAACAACTGCTGCACCAACGACAACAACTGCTGCAGCAACAACAACTTCCGGACCAACGACAACAACTGCTGCACCAACGACAACAACTGCTGGACTCACTACAACAACTGCTGGACCAACGGAAACTGCTGTACCCACCACAATTGCTACACTAATGACAACAACTGCTACACGAACAACAACAGCTGCACCAAAAACGACAGCTTCAGGACCAACAACGACAATTGCTGGACCCACCACAATAACTGCAGGACCCACAACAACAACTGCTGCACTAACGACAACAACTGCTACACCAACAACGACAACTGCTACACCAACTATAACAAATGTTGCACCAACGACAACAACTGCTGCAGCAACAACGACAACTGCAGAACCGACCACCACAACTCCTGGACCCACCACATCTGCAGGACCCACAACAACTGCTGCACCAATGACAACAACTGCTGCACCAACGACAACTGCTGCACCAATGACAACAACTGCTGAACCAACGACAACAGCAGCTGCACCAATGACAACAACTGCTGCACCAACGACAACTGCTGTACCCACCACAACATCTGCAGGACCCACAACAATTGCTGCAACAACGACAACAACTGCTGCACCAACGACAACTGCTGGACCCACCATAACATTTGCAGTAACCACAACAACTGCAGGACCAACAACAACAACTGCTACACCAACGACAACAACTGCTTTACCAACGACGACAACTGCTCGACCAACGACAACAGCTGCACCAACGACAACGATTGCTGAAGCAACAACGACAAATGCTGAACCAACCACCACAACTGCTGGACCCACCACAACATTTGCAGTACCCACAACAACTGCTGCACCAACGACAACAACTGCTGCACCATCAACAACTGCTGCACCCACCACAACTACTCCTGAACCAACAACCACAACTACTGCACCAATGACAACAACTGATGCACCAACGACAACAACTGCTGGACCAACAACAACAGCTGCTGCACCAACGACAACAACTGCTGGACCAACGAAAACAACTACTACACCAGCGACAACAACTGCTGCACCAACGACAACTGCTGTACCCACCACAACATCTGCAGGACCCACAACAATTGCTGCAACAACGACAACAACTGCTGCACCAACGACAACTGCTGGACCCACCATAACATTTGCAGTAACCACAACAACTGCAGGACCAACAACAACAACTGCTGCACCAACGACAACAACTGCTGCACCACCAACAACAACAACTGCTGCACCAACGACGACAACTGCTGCACCAACGACAACAATTGCTACAGCAACAACAACAACTGCAGAACCGACCACCACAACTCCTGGACCCACCACAACATCTGCAGGACCCACAACAACTGCTGCACCAATGACAACAACTGCTGCACCAACGACAACTGCTGCACCAATGACGACAACTGCTGAACCAACGACAACAACTGCTGCACCAACGACAACAACTGCTGCACCAACAACAACAATTGCTGCACCAACGAAACCAATTGCTGCACCAACGACAACAAATGCTGAACCAATAACAACAACTGCTGCACCAACGACAACAACTGCTGCAGCAACAACAACTTCCGGACCAACGACAACAACTGCTGCACCAACGACAACAACTGCTGGACTCACTACAACAACTGCTGGACCAACGGAAACTGCTGTACCCACCACAATTGCTACACTAATGACAACAACTGCTACACGAACAACAACAGCTGCACCAAAAACGACAGCTTCAGGACCAACAACGACAATTGCTGGACCCACCACAATAACTGCAGGACCCACAACAACAACTGCTGCACTAACGACAACAACTGCTACACCAACAACGACAACTGCTACACCAACTATAACAAATGTTGCACCAACGACAACAACTGCTGCAGCAACAACGACAACTGCAGAACCGACCACCACAACTCCTGGACCCACCACATCTGCAGGACCAACAACAACTGCTGCACCAATGACAACAACTGCTGCACCAACGACAACTGCTGCACCAATGACAACAACTGCTGAACCAACGACAACAGCTGCTGCACCAATGACAACAACTGCTGCACCAACAACATCAACTGCTGAAGCAACAACGACAACTGCAGGACCAACAACCACAACTGCTGCACCAACGACAACAACTGCTAAACCAACAACAATTGCTAAATCAACAACAACAACTGCTGGACCAAAGAGAACAAATGCTGCAGCAAGAACAACTGCAGGACGAACTACAACTGCTGCACCCACTACAACTACTGAAGGACCAACAACCACAACTGTTTTACCAATGACAACAAATGTTGCACCAACGACAACAATTGCTGCACCAACGACAAAAACTGCTGCAGCAACGACAAATGCAGGACCAACCACCACAACTGCTGGATCCACCACAATATCTGCAGGGCCCACAACAACTGCTTCACCAACGACAACAACTAATGCACCAACAACAACAACTGCTGCACCAACAACGACAACTGCTGCACCAACAACAACTGCTGCAGCAACAACGGCAACTGCTGCACCAACGACAACAACTGCTGCACCAACAACGACAGTTGCCGCACTGACAATGACAACTGCTGTTCCAACGACAACAATTGCTGCAACAACAACAACAATTGTTGAAACAACGACGACAACTGCTGAACCAACGACAACAACTGCTGGACCAACGAAAACAACTACTACACCAGCGACAACAACTGCTGCACCAACGACAACTGCTGCAACCACCACAACATCTGCAGGACCCACAACAATTGCTGCACCAACGACAACAACTGCTGCACCAACGACAACTGCTGCACCCACCACAACTACTGCACCAATGACAACAACTGCTACACAAACAACAACTGATGCACCAAATATGACAACTTCAGGACCAACAACAACAACTGCTGGACCCAACACAATAACTGCAGGACTCACAACAAAAACTGCTGCACCAACGACAACAACTGCTGCACCAACAACAACTGCTGGACCCACCACAACATTTGCAGTAACCACAACAACTGCAGGACCAATAACCACAACTGCTGCACCAATGACAACAACTGATGCACCAACGACAACTACTGCTGAACCAACGACAACAACTGCTGGACCAACAAAAACAACTGCTGCACCAACGACAACAACTGATGCACCAAGGACAACAACTGCTGCACCAAAGTCAACAACTGCTGCAGCAACAACGACAACTGCAGAACCAACCACCACAACTCTTGGACCCACCACAACATCTGCAGGACCCACAACAACTGCTGCACCAACGACAACAACTGCTGCACCAACGACAACTGTTGCACCAACGACGACAACTGCTGAACCAACGACAACAACTGCTGCACCAATGAAAACCACTGCTGCACCAACGACAACAACTGCTGCAGCAACACCGACAACTGCAGGTCCAACCATCACAACTGCTGGACCCACCACAACATCTGCAGGGCCCACAACTACTGCTGCACCAATGACAACAACTGCTGAACCAACGACAACAACTGCTGGACCAACGAAAACAATTGCTGCACCAACGACAACAATTGCTACAGCAACAACAACAACTGCAGAACCGACCACCACAACTCCTGGACCCACCACAACATCTGCAGGACCCACAACAACTGCTGCACCAATGACAACAACTGCTGCACCAATGACGACAACTACTGAACCAACGACAACAACTGCTGCACCAACGACAACAACTGCTGCACCAACAACAACAATTGCTGCACCAACGAAAACAATTGCTGCACCAACGACAACAAATGCTGAACCAACGACAACAACTGCTGCAGCAACACCGACAACTGCAGGTCCAACCATCACAACTGCTGGACCCACCACAACATCTGCAGGGCCCACAACTACTGCTTCACCAACGACAACAACTGCTGCACCGACGACAACAACTGCTACACCAACGACAACAACTGCTTTACCAACGACGACAACTGCTCGACCAACGACAACAGCTGCACCAACGACAACGATTGCTGAAGCAACAACAACAAATGCTGAACCAACCACCACAACTGCTGGACCCACCACAACATTTGCAGTACCCACAACAACTGCTGCACCAACGACAACAACTGCTGCACCATCAACAACTGCTGCACCCACCACAACTACTCCTGAACCAACAACCACAACTACTGCACCAATGACAACAACTGATGCACCAACGACAACAACTGCTGGACCAACAACGACAGCTGCTGCACCAACGACAACAACTGCTGGACCAACGACGACAACTGCTGAACCAACGACAACAACTGCTGGACCAACGAAAACAACTACTACACCAGCGACAACAACTGCTGCACCAACGACAACTGCTGCACCCACCACAACATCTGCAGGACCCACAACAATTGCTGCACCAACGACAACAACTGCTGCACCAACGACAACTGCTGCACCCACCACAACTACTGCAGGACCAACAACCACACATGCTGCACCAATGACAACAACTGCTACACAAACAACAACTGATGCACCAACAATGACAACTTCAGGACCAACAACAACAACTGCTGGACCCAAGACAATAACTGCAGGACGCACAACAAAAACTGCTGCACCAACAACGACAACTGCTGAACCAACGACAACAACTGCTGGACCAACGAAAACAACTACTACACCAGCGACAACAACTGCTGCACCAACGACAACTGCTGTACCCACCACAACATATGCAGGACCCACAACAATTGCTGCACCAACGACAACAACTGCTGCAGCAACACCGACAACTGCAGGTCCAACCATCACAACTGCTGGACCCACCACAACATCTGCAGGGCCCACAACTACTGCTTCACCAACGACAACAACTGCTGAACCAACAACAACAACTGCTGGACCAACGAAAACAATTGCTGCACCAATGACAACGACTGCTGCACCAACGACAACTGCTGAACCCACAACAACTACTGCAGGACCAACAACCACACCTGCTGCACCAATGACAACAACTGCTACACAAACAACAACTGATGCACCAACAATGACAACTTCAGGACCAACAACAACAACTGCAGGACCCAACACAATAACTGCAGGACTCACAACAAAAACTGCTGCACCAACGACGACAACTGCTGAACCAACGACAACAACTGCTGGACCAACGAAAACAACTACTACACCAGCGACAACAACTGCTGCACCAACGACAACTGCTGCACCCACCACAACATCTGCAGGACCCACAACAATTGCTGCACCAACGACAACAACTGCTGCACCACCAACAACAACAAATGCTGCACCAACGACGACAACTGGTCGACCAACGACAACAAGTGCTGCACCAACGACAACAATTGCTACAGCAACAACAACAACTGCAGAACCGACCACCACAACTCCTGGACCCACCACAACATCTGCAGGACCCACAACAACTGCTGCACCAATGACAACAACTGCTGCACCAACGACAACTGCTGCACCAATGACGACAACTGCTGAACCAACGACAACAACTGCTGCACCAACGACAACAACTGCTGCACCAACGACAACAACTGCTGCACCAACAACAACAATTGCTGCACCAACGAAAACAATTGCTGCACCAACGACAACAAATGCTGAACCAATAACAACAACTGCTGCACCAACGACAACAACTGCTGCAGCAACAACAACTTCCGGACCAACGACAACAACTGCTGCACCGACGACAAAAATTGCTGGACTCACTACAACAACTGCTGGACCAACGGAAACTGCTGTACCCACCACAATTGCTACACTAATGACAACAACTGCTACACGAACAACAACAGCTGCACCAAAAACGACAGCTTCAGGACCAACAACGACAATTGCTGGACCCACCACAATAACTGCAGGACCCACAACAACAACTGCTGCACTAACGACAACAACTGCTACACCAACAACGACAACTGCTACACTAACTATAACAAATGTTGCACCAACGACAACAACTGCTGCAGAAACATTGACAACTGCAGAACCGACCACCACAACTCCTGGACCCACCACATCTGCAGGACCCACAACAACTGCTGCACCAACGACAACAACTGCTGCACCAACGACAACTGCTGCACCAATGACAACAACTGCTGAACCAACGACAACAGCTGCTGCACCAATGACAACAACTGCTGCACCAACAACATCAACTGCTGAAGCAACAACGACAACTGCAGGACCAACAACCACAACTGCTGCACCAACGACAACAACTGCTAAACCAACAACAATTGCTAAATCAACAACAACAACTGCTGGACCAAAGAGAACAAATGCTGCAGCAAGAACAACTGCAGGACGAACTACAACTGCTGCACCCACTACAACTACTGAAGGACCAACAACCACAACTGTTTTACCAATGACAACAAATGTTACACCAACGACAACAATTGCTGCACCAACGACAAAAACTGCTGCAGCAACGACAACTGCAGGACCAACCACCACAACTGCTGGATCCACCACAATATCTGCAGGGCCCACAACAACTGCTTCACCAACGACAACAACTAATGCACCAACAACAACAACTGCTGCACCAACAACGACAACTGCTGCACCAACAACAACTGCTGCACCAACAACAACTGCTGCAGCAACAACGGCAACTGCTGCACCAACGACAACAACTGCTGCACCAACAACGACAGTTGCTGCACCGACAATGACAACTGCTGTTCCAACGACAACAATTGCTGCACCAACAACAACAATTGTTGAAACAACGACGACAACTCTTGAACCAACGACAACAACTGCTGGACCAACTCAAACAACTACTACACCAGCGACAACAACTGCTGCACCAACGACAACTGCTGCAACCACCACAACATCTGCAGGACCCACAACAATTGCTGCACCAACGACAACAACTGCTGCACCAACGACAACTGCTGCACCCACCACAACTACTGCACCAATGACAACAACTGCTACACAAACAACAACTGATGCACCAAATATGACAACTTCAGGACCAACAACAACAACTGCTGGACCCAACACAATAACTGCAGGACTCACAACAAAAACTGCTGCACCAACGACAACAACTGCTGCACCAACAACAACTGCCGGACCCACCACAACATTTGCAGTAACCACAACAACTGCAGGACCAATAACCACAACTGCTGCACCAATGACAACAACTGATGCACCAACGACAACTACTGCTGAACCAACAACAACAACTGCTGGACCAACAAAAACAACTGCTGCACCAACGACAACAACTGATGCACCAAGGACAACAACTGCTGCACCAAAGTCAACAACTGCTGCAGCAACAACGATAACTGCAGAACCAACCACCACAACTCTTGGACCCACCACAACATCTGCAGGGCCCACAACTACTGCTGCACCAACGACAACAACTGCTGAACCAACGACAACAACTGCTGGACCAACGAAAACAATTGCTGCACCAACGACAACAACTGCTGCACCACCAACAACAACAACTGCCGCACCAACGACGACAACTGGTCGACCAACGACAACAAATACTGCACCGACGACAACAATTGCTACAGCAACAACAACAACTGCAGAACAGACCACCACAACTCCTGGACCCACCACAACATCTGCAGGACCCACAACAACTGCTGCACCAATGACAACAACTGCTGCACCAACGACAACTGCTCCACCAATGACGACAACTGCTGAACCAACGACAACAACTACTGCACCAATGACAACAACTGATGCACCAACGACAACAACTGCTGGACCCACAACAATTGCTGCACCAACGACAACAACTGGACCCGCCATAACATTTGCAGTAACCACAACAACTGCAGGACCAACAACAACAACTGCTGCACCATCAACAACTGCTGCACCCACCACAACTACTCCTGAACCAACAACCACAACTACTGCACCAATGACAACAACTGATGCACCAACGACAACAACTGCTGGACCAACAACGACAGCTGCTGCACCAACGACAACAACTGCTGCACCAACAACGACAGTTGCCGCACCGACAATGACAACTGCTGTACCAACGACAACAATTGCTGCACCAACGACAACAATTGCTGAACCAACGACGACAACTGCTGAACCAACGACAACAACTGCTGGACCAACGAAAACAACTACTACACCAGCGACAACAACTGCTGCACCAACGACAACTGCTGCACCCACCACAACATCTGCAGGACCCACAACAATTGCTGCACCAACGACAACAACTGCTGCACCAACGACAACTGCTGCACCCACCACAACTACTGCAGGACCAACAACCACACATGCTGCACCAATGACAACAACTGCTACACAAACAACAACTGATGCACCAACAATGACAACTTCAGGACCAACAACAACAACTGCTGGACCCAAGACAATAACTGCAGGACGCACAACAAAAACTGCTGCACCAACAACGACAACTGCTGAACCAACGACAACAACTGCTGGACCAACGAAAACAACTACTACACCAGCGACAACTGCTGCACCAACGACAACTGCTGTACCAAACACAACATCTGCAGGACCCACAACAATTGCTTCACAAACGACAACAACTGCTGCAGCAACACCGACAACTGCAGGTCCAACCATCACAACTGCTGGACCCACCACAACATCTGCAGGGCCCACAACTACTGCTGCACCAACGACAACAACTGCTGAACCAACGACAACAACTGCTGGACCAACGAAAACAATTGCTGCACCAACGACAACAACTGCTGCACCACCAACAACAACAACAACTGCCGCACCAACGACGACAACTGGTCGACCAACGACAACAAATACTGCACCGACGACAACAATTGCTACAGCAACAACAACAACTGCAGAACCGACCACCACAACTCCTGGACCCACCACAACATCTGCAGGACCCACAACAACTGCTGCACCAATGACAACAACTGCTGCACCAACGACAACTGCTCCACCAATGACGACAACTGCTGAACCAACGACAACAACTGCTGCACCAACGACAACAACTGCTGCACCAACAACAACAATTGCTGCACCAACGACGACAACGGCTGAACCAACGACAACAACTGCTGGACCAACGAAAACAACTACTACACCAGCGACAACAACTGCTGCACCCACCACAACATCTGCAGGACCCACAACAAT
The DNA here is from genome assembly GCF_964030765.1 of Micromesistius poutassou. Lineage (NCBI taxonomy): Eukaryota > Metazoa > Chordata > Actinopteri > Gadiformes > Gadidae > Micromesistius > Micromesistius poutassou. Next base: position 19,225,735 of record NC_140273.1, read on the forward strand.
TGCTGCACCAATGACAACAACTGCTGCACCAACGACAACTGCTGCACCCACCACAACAACTGCAGGACCAACAACCACACCTGCTGCACCAATGACAGCAACTGCTACACAAACAACAACTGATGCACCAACAATGACAACTTCAGGACCAACAACAACAACTGCTGGACCCAACACAATAACTGCAGGACTCACAACAAAAACTGCCGCACCAACAACGACAACTGCTGAACCAACGAAAACTACTAATACACCAGCGACAATAACTGCTGCACCAACGACAACTGCTGTACCCACCACAACATCTGCAGGACCCACAACAATTGCTGCACCAACGACAACAACTGGACCCGCCATAACATTTGCAGTAACCACAACAACTGCAGGACCAACAACAACAACTGCTGCACCATCAACAACTGCTGCACCCACCACAACTACTCCTGAACCAACAACAACAACTACTGCACCAATGACAACAACTGATGCACCAACGACAACAACTGCTGGACCAACAACGACAGCTGCTGCACCAACGACAACAACTGCTGCACCAACAACGACAGTTGCCGCACCGACAGTGACAACTGCTGTACCAACGACAACAATTGCTGCACCAACGACAACAATTGCTGAACCAACGACGACAACTGCTGAACCAACGACAACAACTGCTGGACCAACGAAAACAACTACTACACCGGCGACAACAACTGCTGCACCAACGACAACTGCTGCACCCACCACAACATCTGCAGGACCCACAACAATTGCTGCACCAACGACAACAACTGCTGCACCAACGACAACTGCTGCACCCACCACAACTACTGCAGGACCAACAACCACACATGCTGCACCAATGACAACAACTGCTACACAAACAACAACTGATGCACCAACAATGACAACTTTAGGACCAACAACAACAACTGCTGGACCCAAGACAATAACTGCAGGACGCACAACAAAAACTGCTGCACCAACAACGACAACTGCTGAACCAACGACAACAACTGCTGGACCAACGAAAACAACTACTACACCAGCGACAACAACTGCTGCACCAACGACAACTGCTGTACCCACCACAACATCTGCAGGACCCACAACAATTGCTGCACCAACGACAACAACTGCTGCACCAACGACAACTGCTGGACCCACCATAACATTTGCAGTAACCACAACAACTGCAGGACCAACAACCACAACTGCTGCACCAATGACAAAAACTGATGCACCAAGGTCAACCGCTCCACCCACCACAACTATTGCAGGACCAACAACCACAACTGCTGCACCAATGACAACAACTGCTGCACCAACGACAACTGCTGCACCAACCACAACTACTGCAGGACCAACAACCACACCTGCTGCACCAATGACAACAACTGCTACACAAACAACAACTGATGCACCAACAATGACAACTTCAGGACCAACAACAACAACTGCTGGACCCACCACAACATCTGCAGGACCCACAACAATTGCTGCACCAACGACAACAACTGCTGCACCAACGACAACTGCTGCACCAACAACAACAATTGCTGCACCAACGAAAATAATTGCTGCACCAACGACAACAAATTCTGAACCAACAACAACAACTGCTGAACCAACGACAACAACTGCTGCAGCAACAACAACTTCCGGACCAACGACAACAACTGCTGCACCAACGACAACAACTGCTGGACTCACCACAACAACTGCTGGACCAACAAAAACAACTGCTGCACCAACGACAACAACTGCTGCACCAACAACAACAACTGCTGGACCAAAGAGAACAAATGCTGCAGCAAGAACAACTGCAGGACGAACTACAACTCCTGCACCCACTACAACTACTGAAGGACCAACAACCATAACTGTTTTATCAACGACAACAAATGTTGCACCAACGACAACAATTGCTGCACCAACGACAAAAACTGCTGCAGCAACGACAAATGCAGGACCAACCACCACAATTGCTGGATCCACCACAACATCTGCAGGGCCCACAATAACTGCTTCACCAACGACAACAACTGCTGCACCAACAACGACAACTGCTGCACCAACAACAACTGCTGCAGCAACAACGGCAACTGCTGCACCAACGACAACAACTGATGCACCAACAACGACAGTTGCCGCACCGACAATGACAATTGCTGTGCCAACGACAATTGCTGTGCCAACGACAACATTTGCTGCACCAACGACAACTATTGCTGAAACAACGACGACTACGGCTGAACCAACGACAACAACTGCTGGACCAACGAAAACAACTACTACACCAGCGACAACAACTGCTGCACCAACGACAACTGCTGCACCCACCACAACATCTGCAGGACCCACAACAATTGCTGCACCAACGACAACAACTGCTGCACCAACGACAACTGCTGCACCCACAACAACTACTGCAGGACCAACAACCACACCTGCTGCACCAATGACAACAACTGCTACACAAACAACAACTGATGCACCAACAATGACAACTTCAGGACCAACAACAACAACTGCAGGACCCAACACAATAACTGCAGGACTCACAACAAAAACTGCTCCACCAATGATGACAACTGCTGAACCAACGACAACAACTGCTGCACCAACGACAACTGCTGGACCCACCATAACATTTGCAGTAACCACAACAACTGCAGGACCAACAACCACAACTGCTGCACCAACGACAACAACTGCTGAACCAACGACAACAACTGCTGGACCAACAAAAACAACTGCTGCACCAACGACAACAACTGATGCACCAAGGACAAAAACTGCTGCACCAAAGTCAAAAACTGCTGCAGCAACAACGACAACTGCAGAACCAACCACCACAACTCCTGGATCCACCACAACATCTGCAGTACCCACAACAACTGCTGCACCAACGACAACAACTGCTGCACCAACGACAACTGTTGCACCAACGACGACAACTGCTGAACCAACGACAAAAACTGCTGCAGCAACGACAAATGCAGGACCAACCACCACAACTGCTGGATCCACCACAACATCTGCAGGGACCACAATAACTGCTTCACCAACGACAACAACTGCTGCACCAACAACGACAACTGCTGCACCAACAACAACAACTGCTGCACCAACAACGACAACTGCTGCTCCAACAACAACTGCTGCAGCAACAACAGCAACTGCTGCACCAACGACAACAACTGCTGCACCAACAACGACAGTTGCCGCACCGAAAATGACAATTGCTGTGCCAACGACAACAATTGCTGAACCAACGACGACAACTGCTGAACCAACGACAACAACTGCTGGACCAACGAAAACAACTACTACACCAGCGACAACAACTGCTGCACCAACGACAACTGCTGCACCCACCACAACATCTGCAGGACCCACAACAATTGCTGCACCAACGACAACAACTGCTGCACCAACGAAAACAACTACTACACCAGCGACAACAACTGCTGCACCAACGACAACTGCTGCACCCACCACAACATCTGCAGGACCCACAACAATTGCTGCACCAACGACAACAACTGCTGCCCCAACGACAACTGCTGGACCCACCATAACATTTTCAGTAACCACAACAACTGCAGGACCAACAACCACAACTGCTGCACCAACGACAACAACTGCTGAACCAACGACAACAACTGCTGGACCAACAAAAACAACTGCTGCACCAACGACAACAACTGATGCACCAAGGACAAAAACTGCTGCACCAAAGTCAAAAACTGCTGCAGCAACAACGACGACAACTGTTGCACCAACGACAACAACTGCTGCACCAACAACGACAGTTGCCGCACCGAAAATGACAATTGCTGTGCCAACGACAACAATTGCTGAACCAACGACGACAACTGCTGAACCAACGACAACAACTGCTGGACCAACGAAAACAACTACTACACCAGCGACAACAACTGCTGCACCAACGACAACTGCTGCACCCACCACAACATCTGCAGGACCCACAACAATTGCTGCACCAACGACAACAACTGCTGCACCAACGAAAACAACTACTACACCAGCGACAACAACTGCTGCACCAACGACAACTGCTGCACCCACCACAACATCTGCAGGACCCACAACAATTGCTGCACCAACGACAACAACTGCTGCACCAACGACAACTGCTGGACCCACCATAACATTTGCAGTAACCACAACAACTGCAGGACCAACAACCACAACTGCTGCACCAACGACAACAACTGCTGAACCAACGACAACAACTGCTGGACCAACAAAAACAACTGCTGCACCAATGACAACAACTGCTGCACCAACAACAACAATTGCTGCACCAACGAAAACAATTGCTGCACCAACGACAACAAATGCTGAACCAACGACAACAACTGCTGCAGCAACACCGACAACTGCAGGTCCAACCATCACAACTGCTGGACCCACCACAACATCTGCAGGGCCCACAACTACTGCTTCACCAACGACAACAACTGCTGCACCGACGACAACAACTGCTACACCAACGACAACAACTGCTTTACCAACGACGACAACTGCTCGACCAACGACAACAGCTGCACCAACGACAACGATTGCTGAAGCAACAACAACAAATGCTGAACCAACCACCACAACTGCTGGACCCACCACAACATTTGCAGTACCCACAACAACTGCTGCACCAACGACAACAACTGCTGCACCATCAACAACTGCTGCACCCACCACAACTACTCCTGAACCAACAACCACAACTACTGCACCAATGACAACAACTGATGCACCAACGACAACAACTGCTGGACCAACAACGACAGCTGCTGCACCAACGACAACAACTGCTGGACCAACGAAAACAACTACTACACCAGCGACAACAACTGCTGCACCAACGACAACTGCTGTACCCACCACAACATCTGCAGGACCCACAACAATTGCTGCAACAACGACAACAACTGCTGCACCAACGACAACTGCTGGACCCACCATAACATTTGCAGTAACCACAACAACTGCAGGACCAACAACCACAACTGCTGCACCAATGACAAAAACTGATGCACCAAGGTCAACTGCTTCACCCACCACAACTATTGCAGGACCAACAACCACAACTGCTGCACCAATGACAACAACTGATGCACCAACGACAACAACTGCTGAACCAACAACAACAACTGCTGGACAAACAAAAACAACTGCTTCACCAACGACAACAACTGATGCACCAAGGACAACAACTGCTGCACCAAAGTCAACAACTGCTGCGGCAACAACGACAATTGCAGAACCAACCACCACAACTCCTGGACCCACCACAACATCTGCAGGACACAGAGCAACTGCTGCACCAACGACAACAACTGCTGCACCACCAACAACCACAACTGCTGCACCAATGACAACAACTGATGCACCAACGACAACAACTGCTGAACCAACAACAACAACTGCTGGACAAACAAAAACAACTGCTTCACCAACGACAACAACTGATGCACCAAGGACAACAACTGCTGCACCAAAGTCAACAACTGCTGCGGCAACAACGACAATTGCAGAACCAACCACCACAACTCCTGGACCCACCACAACATCTGCAGGACACAGAGCAACTGCTGCACCAACGACAACAACTGCTGCACCACCAACAACAACAACTGCTGCACCAACGACGACAACTGGTCGACCAACGACAACAAATGCTGCACCAACGACAACAATTGCTACAGCAACAACAACAACTGCAGAACCGACCACCACAACTCCTGGACCCACCACAACATCTGCAGGACCCACAACAACTGCTGCACCAATGACAACAACTGCTGCACCAATGACGACAACTACTGAACCAACGACAACAACTGCTGCACCAACGACAACAACTGCTGCACCAACAACAACAATTGCTGCACCAACGAAAACAATTGCTGCACCAACGACAACAAATGCTGAACCAATAACAACAACTGCTGCACCAACGACAACAACTGCTGCAGCAACAACAACTTCCGGACCAACGACAACAACTGCTGCACCAACGACAACAACTGCTGGACTCACTACAACAACTGCTGGACCAACGGAAACTGCTGTACCCACCACAATTGCTGCACTGATGACAACAACTGCTACACGAACAACAACTGCTACACCAACAACGACAACTGCTACACCAACTATAACAAATGTTGCACCAACGACAACAACTGCTGCAGCAACAACGACAACTGCAGAACCGACCACCACAACTCCTGGACCCACCACATCTGCAGGACCCACAACAACTGCTGCACCAACGACAACAACTGCTGCACCAACGACAACTGCTGCACCAATGACAACAACTGCTGCACCAACAACATCAACTGCTGAAGCAACAACGACAACTGCAGGACCAACAACCACAACTGCTGCACCAACGACAACAACTGCTAAACCAACAACAATTGCTAAATCAACAGCAACAACTGCTGGACCAAAGAGAACAAATGCTGCAGCAAGAACAACGGCAGGACGAACTACAACTGCTGCACCCACTACAACTACTGAAGGACCAACAACCACAACTGTTTTACCAATGACAACAAATGTTGCACCAACGACAACAATTGCTGCACCAACGACAAAAACTGCTGCAGCAACGACAAATGCAGGACCAACCACCACAACTGCTGGATCCACCACAATATCTGCAGGGCCCACAACAACTGCTTCACCAACGGCAACAACTAATGCACCAACAACAACAACTGCTGCACCAACAACGACAACTGCTGCACCAACAACAACTGCTGCAGCAACAACGGCAACTGCTACACCAACTATAACAAATGTTGCACCAACGACAACAACTGCTGCAGCAACAACGACAACTGCAGAACCGACCACCACAACTCCTGGACCCACCACATCTGCAGGACCCACAACAACTGCTGCACCAATGACAACAACTGCTGCACCAACGACAACTGCTGCACCAATGACAACAACTGCTGAACCAACGACAACAGCTGCTGCACCAATGACAACAACTGCTGCACCAACAACATCAACTGCTGAAGCAACAACGACAACTGCAGGACCAACAACCACAACTGCTGCACCAACGACAACAACTGCTAAACCAACAACAATTGCTAAATCAACAACAACAACTGCTGGACCAAAGAGAACAAATGCTGCAGCAAGAACAACTGCAGGACGAACTACAACTGCTGCACCCACTACAACTACTGAAGGACCAACAACCACAACTGTTTTACCAATGACAACAAATGTGGCACCAACGACAACAATTGCTGCACCAACGACAAAAACTGCTGCAGCAACGACAAATGCAGGACCAACCACCACAACTGCTGGATCCACCACAATATCTGCAGGGCCCACAACAACTGCTTCACCAACAACAACAACTAATGCACCAACAACAACAACTGCTGCACCAACAACGACAACTGCTGCACCAACAACAACTGCTGCAGCAACAACGGCAACTGCTGCACCAACGACAACAACTGCTGCACCAACAACGACAGTTGCCGCACCGACAATGACAACTGCTGTTCCAACGACAACAATTGCTGCAACAACAACAACAATTGTTGAAACAACGACGACAACTGCTGAACCAACGACAACAACTGCTGGACCAACGAAAACAACTACTACACCAGCGACAACAACTGCTGCACCAACGACAACTGCTGCAACCACCACAACATCTGCAGGACCCACAACAATTGCTGCACCAACGACAACAACTGCTGCACCAACGACAACTGCTGCACCCACCACAACTACTGCACCAATGACAACAACTGCTACACAAACAACAACTGATGCACCAAATATGACAACTTCAGGACCAACAACAACAACTGCTGGACCCAACACAATAACTGCAGGACTCACAACAAAAACTGCTGCACCAACGACAACAACTGCTGCACCAACAACAACTGCTGGACCCACCACAACATTTGCAGTAACCACAACAACTACAGGACCAATAACCACAACTGCTGCACCAATGACAACAACTGATGCACCAACGACAACTACTGCTGAACCAACGACAACAACTGCTGGACCAACAAAAACAACTGCTGCACCAACGACAACAACTGATGCACCAAGGACAACAACTGCTGCACCAAAGTCAACAACTGCTGCAGCAACAACGACAACTGCAGAACCAACCACCACAACTCTTGGACCCACCACAACATCTGCAGGACCCACAACAACTGCTGCACCAACGACAACAACTGCTGCACCAACGACAACTGTTGCACCAACGACGAAGACTGCTGAACCAACGACAACAACTGCTGCACCAACGAAAACAACTGCTGCACCAACGACAACAACTGCTGCAGCAACACCGACAACTGCAGGTCCAACCATCACAACTGCTGGACCCACCACAACATCTGCAGGGCCCACAACTACTGCTGCACCAACGACAACAACTGCTGAACCAACGACAACAACTGCTGGACCAACGAAAACAATTGCTGCACCAACGACAGCAACTGCTGCACCACCAACAACAACAACTGCCGCACCAACGACGACAACTGGTCGACCAACGACAACAAATACTGCACCGACGACAACAATTGCTACAGCAACAACAACAACTGCAGAACCGACCACCACAACTCCTGGACCCACCACAACATCTGCAGGACCCACAACAACTGCTGCACCAATGACAACAACTGATGCACCAACGACAACAACTGCTGGACCAACAACGACAGCTGCTGCACCAACGACAACAACTGCTGCACCAACAATGACAGCTGTACCCACCACAACATCTGCAGGACCCACAACAATTGCTGCACCAACGACAACAACTGGACCCGCCATAACATTTGCAGTAACCACAACAACTGCAGGACCAACAACAACAACTGCTGCACCATCAACAACTGCTGCACCCACCACAACTACTCCTGAACCAACAACCACAACTACTGCACCAATGACAACAACTGATGCACCAACGACAACAACTGCTGGACCAACAACGACAGCTGCTGCACCAACGACAACAACTGCTGCACCAACAACGACAGTTGCCGCACCGACAATGACAACTGCTGTACCAACGACAACAACTGCTGCACCAACAACAACTGCTGGACCCACCACAACATTTGCAGTAACCACAACAACTGCAGGACCAACAACCACAACTGCTGCACCAATGACAACAACTGATGCACCAATGACAACTACTGCTGAACCAACGACAACAACTGCTGGACCAACAAAAACAACTGCTGCACCAACGACAACAACTGATGCACCAAGGACAACAACTGCTGCACCAAAGTCAACAACTGCTGCAGCAACAATGACAACTGCAGAACCAACCACCACAACTCTTGGACCCACCACAACATCTGCAGGACCCACAACAACTGCTGCACCAACGACAACAACTGCTGCACCAACGACAACTGTTGCACCAACGACGACAACTGCTGAACCAACGACAACAACTGCTGCACCAACGAAAACAACTGCTGCACCAACGACAACAACTGCTGCAGCAACACCGACAACTGCAGGTCCAACCATCACAACTGCTGGACCCACCACAACATCTGCAGGGCCCACAACTACTGCTTCACCAACGACAACAACTGCTGCACCGACGACAACAACTGCTACACCAACGACAACAACTGCTTTACCAACGACGACAACTGCTCGACCAACGACAACAGCTGCACCAACGACAACGATTGCTGAAGCAACAACGACAAATGCTGAACCAACCACCACAACTGCTGGACCCACCACAACATTTGCAGTACCCACAACAACTGCTGCACCAACGACAACAACTGCTGCACCATCAACAACTGCTGCACCCACCACAACTACTCCTGAACCAACAACCACAACTACTGCACCAATGACAACAACTGATGCACCAACGACAACAACTGCTGGACCAACAACGACAGCTGCTGCACCAACGACAACAACTGCTGCACCAACAACGACAGTTGCCGCACCGACAATGACAACTGCAGTACCAACGACAACAATTGCTGCACCAACGACAACAATTGCTGAACCAACGACGACAACTGCTGAACCAACGACAACAACTGCTGCACCAACGAAAACAACTGCTGCACCAACGACAACAACTGCTGCAGCAACACCGACAACTGCAGGTCCAACCATCACAACTGCTGGACCCACCACAACATCTGCAGGGCCCACAACTACTGCTGCACCAACGACAACAACTGCTGAACCAACGACAACAACTGCTGGACCAACGAAAACAATTGCTGCACCAACGACAACAACTGCTGCACCACCAACAACAACAACTGCCGCACCAACGACGACAACTGGTCGACCAACGACAACAAATACTGCACCGACGACAACAATTGCTACAGCAACAACAACAACTGCAGAACCGACCACCACAACTCCTGGACCCACCACAACATCTGCAGGACCCACAACAACTGCTGCACCAATGACAACAACTGATGCACCAACGACAACAACTGCTGGACCAACAACGACAGCTGCTGCACCAACGACAACAACTGCTGCACCAACAATGACAGCTGTACCCACCACAACATCTGCAGGACCCACAACAATTGCTGCACCAACGACAACAACTGGACCCGCCATAACATTTGCAGTAACCACAACAACTGCAGGACCAACAACAACAACTGCTGCACCATCAACAACTGCTGCACCCACCACAACTACTCCTGAACCAACAACCACAACTACTGCACCAATGACAACAACTGATGCACCAACGACAACAACTGCTGGACCAACAACGACAGCTGCTGCACCAACGACAACAACTGCTGCACCAACAACGACAGTTGCCGCACCGACAATGACAACTGCTGTACCAACGACAACAATTGCTGCACCAACGACAACAATTGCTGAACCAACGACGACAACTGCTGAACCAACGACAACAACTGCTGGACCAACGAAAACAACTACTACACCAGCGACAACAACTGCTGCACCAACGACAACTGCTGCACCCACCACAACATCTGCAGGACCCACAACAATTGCTGCACCAACGACAACAACTGCTGCACCAACGACAACTGCTGCACCCACCACAACTACTGCAGGACCAACAACCACACATGCTGCACCAATGACAACAACTGCTACACAAACAACAACTGATGCACCAACAATGACAACTTCAGGACCAACAACAACAACTGCTGGACCCAAGACAATAACTGCAGGACGCACAACAAAAACTGCTGCACCAACAACGACAACTGCTGAACCAACGACAACAACTGCTGGACCAACGAAAACAACTACTACACCAGCGACAACAACTGCTGCACCAACGACAACTGCTGTACCCACCACAACATCTGCAGGACCCACAACAATTGCTGCACCAACGACAACAACTGCTGCAGCAACACCGACAACTGCAGGTCCAACCATCACAACTGCTGGACCCACCACAACATCTGCAGGGCCCACAACTACTGCTTCACCAACGACAACAACTGCTGAACCAACAACAACAACTGCTGGACCAACGAAAACAATTGCTGCACCAATGACAACGACTGCTGCACCAACGACAACTGCTGAACCCACAACAACTACTGCAGGACCAACAACCACACCTGCTGCACCAATGACAACAACTGCTACACAAACAACAACTGATGCACCAACAATGACAACTTCAGGACCAATAACAACAACTGCAGGACCCAACACAATAACTGCAGGACTCACAACAAAAACTGCTGCACCAACGACGACAACTGCTGAACCAACGACAACAACTGCTGGACCAACGAAAACAACTACTACACCAGCGACAACAACTGCTGCACCAACGACAACTGCTGCACCCACCACAACATCTGCAGGACCCACAACAATTGCTGCACCAACGACAACAACTGCTGCACCACCAACAACAACAAATGCTGCACCAACGACGACAACTGGTCGACCAACGACAACAAGTGCTGCACCAACGACAACAATTGCTACAGCAACAACAACAACTGCAGAACCGACCACCACAACTCCTGGACCCACCACAACATCTGCAGGACCCACAACAACTGCTGCACCAATGACAACAACTGCTGCACCAACGACAACTGCTGCACCAATGACGACAACTGCTGAACCAACGACAACAACTGCTGCACCAACGACAACAACTGCTGCACCAACGACAACAACTGCTGCACCAACAACAACAATTGCTGCACCAACGAAAACAATTGCTGCACCAACGACAACAAATGCTGAACCAATAACAACAACTGCTGCACCAACGACAACAACTGCTGCAGCAACAACAACTTCCGGACCAACGACAACAACTGCTGCACCGACGACAACAATTGCTGGACTCACTACAACAACTGCTGGACCAACGGAAACTGCTGTACCCACCACAATTGCTACACTAATGACAACAACTGCTACACGAACAACAACAGCTGCACCAAAAACGACAGCTTCAGGACCAACAACGACAATTGCTGGACCCACCACAATAACTGCAGGACCCACAACAACAACTGCTGCACTAACGACAACAACTGCTACACCAACAACGACAACTGCTACACTAACTATAACAAATGTTGCACCAACGACAACAACTGCTGCAGAAACAATGACAACTGCAGAACCGACCACCACAACTCCTGGACCCACCACATCTGCAGGACCCACAACAACTGCTGCACCAACGACAACAACTGCTGCACCAACGACAACTGCTGCACCAATGACAACAACTGCTGAACCAACGACAACAGCTGCTGCACCAATGACAACAACTGCTGCACCAACAACATCAACTGCTGAAGCAACAACGACAACTGCAGGACCAACAACCACAACTGCTGCACCAACGACAACAACTGCTAAACCAACAACAATTGCTAAATCAACAACAACAACTGCTGGACCAAAGAGAACAAATGCTGCAGCAAGAACAACTGCAGGACGAACTACAACTGCTGCACCCACTACAACTACTGAAGGACCAACAACCACAACTGTTTTACCAATGACAACAAATGTTACACCAACGACAACAATTGCTGCACCAACGACAAAAACTGCTGCAGCAACGACAACTGCAGGACCAACCACCACAACTGCTGGATCCACCACAATATCTGCAGGGCCCACAACAACTGCTTCACCAACGACAACAACTAATGCACCAACAACAACAACTGCTGCACCAACAACGACAACTGCTGCACAAACAACAACTGCTGCACCAACAACAACTGCTGCAGCAACAACGGCAACTGCTGCACCAACGACAACAACTGCTGCACCAACAACGACAGTTGCTGCACCGACAATGACAACTGCTGTTCCAACGACAACAATTGCTGCACCAACAACAACAATTGTTGAAACAACGACGACAACTCTTGAACCAACGACAACAACTGCTGGACCAACTCAAACAACTACTACACCAGCGACAACAACTGCTGCACCAACGACAACTGCTGCAACCACCACAACATCTGCAGGACCCACAACAATTGCTGCACCAACGACAACAACTGCTGCACCAACGACAACTGCTGCACCCACCACAACTACTGCACCAATGACAACAACTGCTACACAAACAACAACTGATTCACCAAATATGACAACTTCAGGACCAACAACAACAACTGCTGGACCCAACACAATAACTGCAGGACTCACAACAAAAACTGCTGCACCAACGACAACAACTGCTGCACCAACAACAACTGCCGGACCCACCACAACATTTGCAGTAACCACAACAACTGCAGGACCAATAACCACAACTGCTGCACCAACAACGACAACTGCTGCTCCAACAACAACTGCTGCAGCAACAACAGCAACTGCTGCACCAACGACAACAACTGCTGCACCAACAACGACAGTTGCCGCACCGAAAATGACAATTGCTGTGCCAACGACAACAATTGCTGAACCAACGACGACAACTGCTGAACCAACGACAACAACTGCTGGACCAACGAAAACAACTACTACACCAGCGACAACAACTGCTGCACCAACGACAACTGCTGCACCCACCACAACATCTGCAGGACCCACAACAATTGCTGCACCAACGACAACAACTGCTGCACCAACGACGACAACTGCTGAACCAACGACAACAACTGCTGCACCAACGAAAACAACTGCTGCACCAACGACAACAACTGCTGCAGCAACAACAACAACTGCAGGTCCAACCATCACGACTGCTGGACCCACCACAACATCTGCAGGGCCCACAACTACTGCTGCACCAATGACAACAACTGCTGAACCAACGACAACTGCTGGACCAACGAAAACAACTGCTGCACCAACGACAACAACTGCTGCACCACCAACAACAACAACTGCTGCACCAACGACGACAACTGGTCGACCAATGACAACAATTGCTGCACCAACGACAACAACTGCTGGACCACCAACAACAACTGCTGCATCAAAAAGAACAATTGCAGGACCAACAACAACAACTGCTGAAATAACGCCAACAACTGCTGCACCAACAACAACATTTGCTGCAGCAACAACAACAATTGCAGAACCAACAACAACAACTGTAGGACCCACAGCCACAACAGAAGGACAGACAACTGCAGGACCAATAACAACAAATGCAATACACACAACTACTACAGCAATATCCACAACTGCTACAGTAGGATTCACTACAACTGCAGTACAAAGAACAACTGCAGGCCCAACAACTACAACAGCAAAACCATCAAGAACAGCTGCAGAACCAACAACAACTACTGGACTATTAACTACTACCGTGGGATCCACAACATCAACAACTGCTGCACCGACGACAACAACTGCTACACCAACGACAACAACTGCTTTACCAACGACGACAACTGCTCGACCAACGACAACAGCTGCACCAACGACAACGATTGCTGAAGCAACAACGACAAATGCTGAACCAACCACCACAACTGCTGGACCCACCACAACATTTGCAGTACCCACAACAACTGCTGCACCAACGACAACAACTGCTGCACCATCAACAACTGCTGCACCCACCACAACTACTCCTGAACCAACAACCACAACTACTGCACCAATGACAACAACTGATGCACCAACGACAACAACTGCTGGACCAACAACGACAGCTGCTGCACCAACGACAACAACTGCTGGACCAACGAAAACAACTACTACACCAGCGACAACAACTGCTGCACCAACGACAACTGCTGTACCCACCACAACATCTGCAGGACCCACAACAATTGCTGCACCAACGACAACAACTGCTGCACCAACGACAACTGCTGCACCCACCACAACTACTGCAGGACCAACAACCACACATGCTGCACCAATGACAACAACTGCTACACAAACAACAACTGATGCACCAACAATGACAACTTTAGGACCAACAACAACAACTGCTGGCCCCAAGACAATAACTGCAGGACGCACAACAAAAACTGCTGCACCAACAACGACAACTGCTGAACCAACGACAACAACTGCTGGACCAACGAAAACAAGTACTACACCAGCGACAACAACTGCTGCACCAACGACAACTGCTGTACCCACCACAACATCTGCAGGACCCACAACAATTGCTGCACCAACGACAACAACTGCTGCACCAACGACAACTGCTGGACCCACCATAACATTTGCAGTAACCACAACAACTGCAGGACCAACAACCACAACTGCTGCACCAATGACAAAAACTGATGCACCAAGGTCAACCGCTCCACCCACCACAACTATTGCAGGACCAACAACCACAACTGCTGCACCAATGACAACAACTGCTGCACCAACGACAACTGCTGCACCCACCACAACTACTGCAGGACCAACAACCACACCTGCTGCACCAATGACAACAACTGCTACACAAACAACAACTGATGCACCAACAATGACAACTTCAGGACCAACAACAACAACTGCTGGACCCACCACAACATCTGCAGGACCCACAACAATTGCTGCACCAACGACAACAACTGCTGCACCAACGACAACTGCTGCACCAACAACAACAATTGCTGCACCAACGAAAATAATTGCTGCACCAACGACAACAAATGCTGAACCAACAACAACAACTGCTGAACCAACGACAACAACTGCGGCAGCAACAACAACTTCCGGACCAACGACAACAACTGCTGCACCAACGACAACAACTGCTGGACTCACCACAACAACTGCTGGACCAACAAAAACAACTGCTGCACCAACGACAACAACTGCTGCACCAACAACAACAACTGCTGGACCAAAGAGAACAAATGCTGCAGCAAGAACAACTGCAGGACGAACTACAACTCCTGCACCCACTACAACTACTGAAGGACCAACAACCATAACTGTTTTATCAACGACAACAAATGTTGCACCAACGACAACAATTGCTGCACCAACGACAAAAACTGCTGCAGCAACGACAAATGCAGGACCAACCACCACAATTGCTGGATCCACCACAACATCTGCAGGGCCCACAATAACTGCTTCACCAACGACAACAACTGCTGCACCAACAACGTCAACTGCTGCACCAACAACAACTGCTGCAGCAACAACGGCAACTGCTGCACCAACGACAACAACTGCTGCACCAACAACGACAGTTGCCGCACCGACAATGACAATTGCTGTGCCAACGACAATTGCTGTGCCAACGACAACATTTGCTGCACCAACGACAACTATTGCTGAAACAACGACGACAACGGCTGAACCAACGACAACAACTGCTGGACCAACGAAAACAACTACTACACCAGCGACAACAACTGCTGCACCAACGACAACTGCTGCACCCACCACAACATCTGCAGGACCCACAACAATTGCTGCACCAACGACAACAACTGCTGCACCAACGACAACTGCTGCACCCACCACAACTACTGCAGGACCAACAACCACACATGCTGCACCAATGACAACAACTGCTACACAAACAACAACTGATGCACCAACAATGACAACTTTAGGACCAACAACAACAACTGCTGGACCCAAGACAATAACTGCAGGACGCACAACAAAAACTGCTGCACCAACAACGACAACTGCTGAACCAACGACAACAACTGCTGGACCAACGAAAACAACTACTACACCAGCGACAACAACTGCTGCACCAACGACAACTGCTGTACCCACCACAACATCTGCAGGACCCACAACAATTGCTGCACCAACGACAACAACTGCTGCACCAACGACAACTGCTGGACCCACCATAACATTTGCAGTAACCACAACAACTGCAGGACCAACAACCACAACTGCTGCACCAATGACAAAAACTGATGCACCAAGGTCAACCGCTCCACCCACCACAACTATTGCAGGACCAACAACCACAACTGCTGCACCAATGACAACAACTGCTGCACCAACGACAACTGCTGCACCCACCACAACTACTGCAGGACCAACAACCACACCTGCTGCACCAATGACAACAACTGCTACACAAACAACAACTGATGCACCAACAATGACAACTTCAGGACCAACAACAACAACTGCTGGACCCACCACAACATCTGCAGGACCCACAACAATTGCTGCACCAACGACAACAACTGCTGCACCAACGACAACTGCTGCACCAACAACAACAATTGCTGCACCAACGAAAATAATTGCTGCACCAACGACAACAAATGCTGAACCAACAACAACAACTGCTGAACCAACGACAACAACTGCGGCAGCAACAACAACTTCCGGACCAACGACAACAACTGCTGCACCAACGACAACAACTGCTGGACTCACCACAACAACTGCTGGACCAACAAAAACAACTGCTGCACCAACGACAACAACTGCTGCACCAACAACAACAACTGCTGGACCAAAGAGAACAAATGCTGCAGCAAGAACAACTGCAGGACGAACTACAACTCCTGCACCCACTACAACTACTGAAGGACCAACAACCATAACTGTTTTATCAACGACAACAAATGTTGCACCAACGACAACAATTGCTGCACCAACGACAAAAACTGCTGCAGCAACGACAAATGCAGGACCAACCACCACAATTGCTGGATCCACCACAACATCTGCAGGGCCCACAATAACTGCTTCACCAACGACAACAACTGCTGCACCAACAACGTCAACTGCTGCACCAACAACAACTGCTGCAGCAACAACGGCAACTGCTGCACCAACGACAACAACTGCTGCACCAACAACGACAGTTGCCGCACCGACAATGACAATTGCTGTGCCAACGACAATTGCTGTGCCAACGACAACATTTGCTGCACCAACGACAACTATTGCTGAAACAACGACGACAACGGCTGAACCAACGACAACAACTGCTGGACCAACGAAAACAACTACTACACCAGCGACAACAACTGCTGCACCAACGACAACTGCTGCACCCACCACAACATCTGCAGGACCCACAACAATTGCTGCACCAACGACAACAACTGCTGCACCAACGACAACTGCTGCACCCACAACAACTACTGCAGTAACCACAACAACTGCAGGACCAACGACAACAACTGCTGAACCAACGACAACAACTGCTGGACCAACAAAAACAACTGCTGCACCAACGACAACAACTGATGCACCAAGGACAAAAACTGCTGCACCAAAGTCAAAAACTGCTGCAGCAACAACGACAACTGCAGAACCAACCACCACAACTCCTGGATCCACCACAACATCTGCAGTACCCACAACAACTGCTGCACCAACGACAACAACTGCTGCACCAACGACAACTGTTGCACCAACGACGACAACTGCTGAACCAACGACAAAAACTGCTGCAGCAACGACAAATGCAGGACCAACCACCACAACTGCTGGATCCACCACAACATCTGCAGGGACCACAATAACTGCTTCACCAACGACAACAACTGCTGCACCAACAACGACAACTGCTGCACCAACAACAACAACTGCTGCACCAACAACGACAACTGCTGCTCCAACAACAACTGCTGCAGCAACAACAGCAACTGCTGCACCAACGACAACAACTGCTGCACCAACAACGACAGTTGCCGCACCGAAAATGACAATTGCTGTGCCAACGACAACAATTGCTGAACCAACGACGACAACTGCTGAACCAACGACAACAACTGCTGGACCAACGAAAACAACTACTACACCAGCGACAACAACTGCTGCACCAACGACAACTGCTGCACCCACCACAACATCTGCAGGACCCACAACAATTGCTGCACCAACGACAACAACTGCTGCACCAACGACGACAACTGCTGAACCAACGACAACAACTGCTGCACCAACGAAAACAACTGCTGCACCAACGACAACTGCAGGTCCAACCATCACGACAGCTGGACCCACCACAACATCTGCAGGGCCCACAACTACTGCTGCACCAATGACAACAACTGCTGAACCAACGACAACTGCTGGACCAACGAAAACAACTGCTGCACCAACGACAACAACTGCTGCACCACCAACAACAACAACTGCTGCACCAACGACGACAACTGGTCGACCAATGACAACAATTGCTGCACCAACGACAACAACTGCTGGACCACCAACAACAACTGCTGCATCAAAAAGAACAATTGCAGGACCAACAACAACAACTGCTGAAATAACGCCAACAACTGCTGCACCAACAACAACATTTGCTGCAGCAACAACAACAATTGCAGAACCAACAACAACAACTGTAGGACCCACAGCCACAACAGAAGGACAGACAACTGCAGGACCAATAACAACAAATGCAATACACACAACTACTACAGCAATATCCACAACTGCTACAGTAGGATTCACTACAACTGCAGTACAAAGAACAACTGCAGGCCCAACAACTACAACAGCACAACCATCAAGAACAGCTGCAGAACCAACAACAACTACTGGACTATTAACTACTACCGTGGGATCCACAACATCAACAACTGCTGCACCGACGACAACAACTGCTACACCAACGACAACAACTGCTTTACCAACGACGACAACTGCTCGACCAACGACAACAGCTGCACCAACGACAACGATTGCTGAAGCAACAACGACAAATGCTGAACCAACCACCACAACTGCTGGACCCACCACAACATTTGCAGTACCCACAACAACTGCTGCACCAACGACAACAACTGCTGCACCATCAACAACTGCTGCACCCACCACAACTACTCCTGAACCAACAACCACAACTACTGCACCAATGACAACAACTGATGCACCAACGACAACAACTGCTGGACCAACAACGACAGCTGCTGCACCAACGACAACAACTGCTGGACCAACGAAAACAACTACTACACCAGCGACAACAACTGCTGCACCAACCGCAACTGCTGTACCCACCACAACATCTGAAGGACCCACAACAATTGCTGCAACAACGACAACAACTGCTGCACCAACGACAACTGCTGGACCCACCATAACATTTGCAGTAACCACAACAACTGCAGGACCAACAACCACAACTGCTGCACCAATGACAAAAACTGATGCACCAAGGTCAACTGCTTCACCCACCACAACTATTGCAGGACCAACAACAACAACTGCTGCACCAATGAAAACAACTGATGCACCAACGACAACAACTGCTGAACCAACAACAACAACTGCTGCACCACCAACAACAACAACTGCTGCACCAACGACGACAACTGGTCGACCAACGACAACAAGTGCTGCACCAACGACAACAATTGCTACAGCAACAACAACAACTGCAGAACCAACCACCACAACTCCTGGACCCACCACAACATCTGCAGGACCCACAACAACTGCTGCACCAATGACAACAACTGCTGCACCAACGACAACTGCTGCACCAATGACGACAACTGCTGAACCAACGACGACAACTGCTGCACCAACGACAACAACTGCTGCACCAACGAAAACAACTGCTGCACCAACGACAACAACTGCTGCAGCAACAACGACAACTGCAGGTCCAACCATCACGACTGCTGGACCGACCACAACATCTGCAGGGCCCACAACTACTGCTGCACCAATGACAACAACTGCTGCACCAACGACAACTGCTGCCCCAACGACAACAATTGCTGCACCAACAACAACTGCTGCAACCACCACAACTACTCCTGGACCAACAACCACAATTGTTGCACCAATGACAACAATTGCTGCACCAACGACAACAATTGCTACAGCAACAACAACAACTGCAGAACCGACCACCACAACTCCTGGACCCACCACAACATCTGCAGGACCCACAACAACTGCTGCACCAACGACAACAACTGCTGCACCACCAACAACAACAACTGATGCACCAACGACGACAACTGGTCGACCAACGACAACAACTGCTGCACCAACGACAACAATTGCTACAGCAACAACAACAACTGCAGAACCGACCACCACAACTCCTGGACCCACCACAACATCTGCAGGACCCACAACAACTGCTGCACCAATGACAACAACTGCTGCACCAACGACAACTGCTGCACCAATGACGACAACTGCTGAACCAACGACGACAACTGCTGCACCAACGACAACAACTGCTGCACCAACGAAAACAACTGCTGCACCAACGACAACAACTGCTGTAGCAACAACGACAACTGCAGGTCCAACCATCACGACTGCTGGACCCACCACAACATCTGCAGGGCCCACAACTACTGCTGCACCAATGACAACAACTGCTGCACCAACGACAACTGCTGCACCCACCACAACTACTCCTGGACCAACAACCACAATTGTTGCACCAATGACAACAATTGCTGCACCAACGACAACAACTGCTGGACCACCAACAACAACTGCTGCATCAAAAACAACAATTGCAGGACCAACAACAACAACTGCTGAAATAACGCCAACAACTGCTGCACCAACAACAACATTTGCTGCAGCAACAACAACAATTGCAGGACCTACAACAACAACTGTAGGACCCACAGCCACAACAGAAGGACAGACAACTGCAGGACCAATAACAACAAATGCAATACACACAACTACTACAGCAATATCCACAACTGCTACAGTAGGATTCACTACAACTGCAGTACAAAGAACAACTGCAGGCCCAACAGCTACAACAGCAAAACAATCAAGAACAGCTGCAGAACCAACAACAACTACTGGACTATTAACTACTACCGTGGGATCCACAACATCAACAACTGCTGCACCGACGACAACAACTGCTACACCAACGACAACAACTGCTTTACCAACGACGACAACTGCTCGACCAACGACAACAGCTGCACCAACGACAACGATTGCTGAAGCAACAACGACAAATGCTGAACCAACCACCACAACTGCTGGACCCACCACAACATTTGCAGTACCCACAACAACTGCTGCACCAACGACAACAACTGCTGCACCATCAACAACTGCTGCACCCACCACAACTACTCCTGAACCAACAACCACAACTACTGCACCAATGACAACAACTGCTGCACCAACGACAACAACTGCTGCACCAACAACGACAGTTGCCGCACCGACAATGACAATTGCTGTGCCAACGACAATTGCTGTGCCAACGACAACATTTGCTGCACCAACGACAACTATTGCTGAAACAACGACGACAACGGCTGAACCAACGACAACAACTGCTGGACCAACGAAAACAACTACTACACCAGCGACAACAACTGCTGCACCAACGACAACTGCTGCACCCACCACAACATCTGCAGGACCCACAACAATTGCTGCACCAACGACAACAACTGCTACACCAACGACAACTGCTGCACCCACAACAACTACTGCAGTAACCACAACAACTGCAGGACCAACGACAACAACTGCTGAACCAACGACAACAACTGCTGGACCAACAAAAACAACTGCTGCACCAACGACAACAACTGATGCACCAAGGACAAAAACTGCTGCACCAAAGTCAAAAACTGCTGCAGCAACAACGACAACTGCAGAACCAACCACCACAACTCCTGGATCCACCACAACATCTGCAGTACCCACAACAACTGCTGCACCAACGACAACAACTGCTGCACCAACGACAACTGTTGCACCAACGACGACAACTGCTGAACCAACGACAAAAACTGCTGCAGCAACGACAAATGCAGGACCAACCACCACAACATCTGCAGGGACCACAATAACTGCTTCACCAACGACAACAACTGCTGGACCAACAACGACAACTGCTGCACCAACAACAACAACTGCTGCACCAACAACGACAACTGCTGCTCCAACAACAACTGCTGCAGCAACAACAGCAACTGCTGCACCAACGACAACAACTGCTGCACCAACAACGACAGTTGCCGCACCGAAAATGACAATTGCTGTGCCAACGACAACAATTGCTGAACCAACGACGACAACTGCTGAACCAACGACAACAACTGCTGGACCAACGAAAACAACTACTACACCAGCGACAACAACTGCTGCACCAACGATAACTGCTGCACCCACCACAACATCTGCAGGACCCACAACAATTGCTGCACCAACGACAACAACTGCTGCACCAACGACGACAACTGCTGAACCAACGACAACAACTGCTGCACCAACGAAAACAACTGCTGCACCAACGACAACAACTGCTGCAGCAACAACAACAACTGCAGGTCCAACCATCACAACTGCTGGACCCACCACAACATCTGCAGGGCCCACAACTACTGCTGCACCAATGACAACAACTGCTGAACCAACGACAACTGCTGGACCAACGAAAACAACTGCTGCACCAACGACAACAACTGCTGCACCACCAACAACAACAACTGCTGCACCAACGACGACAACTGGTCGACCAATGACAACAATTGCTGCACCAACGACAACAACTGCTGGACCACCAACAACAACTGCTGCATCAAAAAGAACAATTGCAGGACCAACAACAACAACTGCTGAAATAACGCCAACAACTGCTGCACCAACAACAACATTTGCTGCAGCAACAACAACAATTGCAGAACCAACAACAACAACTGTAGGACCCACAGCCACAACAGAAGGACAGACAACTGCAGGACCAATAACAACAAATGCAATACACACAACTACTACAGCAATATCCACAACTGCTACAGTAGGATTCACTACAACTGCAGTACAAAGAACAACTGCAGGCCCAACAACTACAACAGCAAAACCATCAAGAACAGCTGCAGAACCAACAACAACTACTGGACTATTAACTACTACCGTGGGATCCACAACATCAACAACTGCTGCACCGACGACAACAACTGCTACACCAACGACAACAACTGCTTTACCAACGACGACAACTGCTCGACCAACGACAACAGCTGCACCAACGACAACGATTGCTGAAGCAACAACGACAAATGCTGAACCAACCACCACAACTGCTGGACCCACCACAACATTTGCAGTACCCACAACAACTGCTGCACCAACGACAACAACTGCTGCACCATCAACAACTGCTGCACCCACCACAACTACTCCTGAACCAACAACCACAACTACTGCACCAATGACAACAACTGATGCACCAACGACAACAACTGCTGGACCAACAACGACAGCTGCTGCACCAACGACAACAACTGCTGGACCAACGAAAACAACTACTACACCAGCGACAACAACTGCTGCACCAACGACAACTGCTGTACCCACCACAACATCTGCAGGACCCACAACAATTGCTGCACCAACGACAACAACTGCTGCACCAACGACAACTGCTGCACCCACCACAACTACTGCAGGACCAACAACCACACATGCTGCACCAATGACAACAACTGCTACACAAACAACAACTGATGCACCAACAATGACAACTTTAGGACCAACAACAACAACTGCTGGACCCAAGACAATAACTGCAGGACGCACAACAAAAACTGCTGCACCAACAACGACAACTGCTGAACCAACGACAACAACTGCTGGACCAACGAAAACAACTACTACACCAGCGACAACAACTGCTGCACCAACGACAACTGCTGTACCCACCACAACATCTGCAGGACCCACAACAATTGCTGCACCAACGACAACAACTGCTGCACCAACGACAACTGCTGGACCCACCATAACATTTGCAGTAACCACAACAACTGCAGGACCAACAACCACAACTGCTGCACCAATGACAAAAACTGATGCACCAAGGTCAACCGCTCCACCCACCACAACTATTGCAGGACCAACAACCACAACTGCTGCACCAATGACAACAACTGCTGCACCAACGACAACTGCTGCACCCACCACAACTACTGCAGGACCAACAACCACACCTGCTGCACCAATGACAACAACTGCTACACAAACAACAACTGATGCACCAACAATGACAACTTCAGGACCAACAACAACAACTGCTGGACCCACCACAACATCTGCAGGACCCACAACAATTGCTGCACCAACGACAACAACTGCTGCACCAACGACAACTGCTGCACCAACAACAACAATTGCTGCACCAACGAAAATAATTGCTGCACCAACGACAACAAATGCTGAACCAACAACAACAACTGCTGAACCAACGACAACAACTGCTGCAGCAACAACAACTTCCGGACCAACGACAACAACTGCTGCACCAACGACAACAACTGCTGGACTCACCACAACAACTGCTGGACCAACAAAAAGAACTGCTGCACCAACGACAACAACTGCTGCACCAACAACAACAACTGCTGGACCAAAGAGAACAAATGCTGCAGCAAGAACAACTGCAGGACGAACTACAACTCCTGCACCCACTACAACTACTGAAGGACCAACAACCATAACTGTTTTATCAACGACAACAAATGTTGCACCAACGACAACAATTGCTGCACCAACGACAAAAACTGCTGCAGCAACGACAAATGCAGGACCAACCACCACAATTGCTGGATCCACCACAACATCTGCAGGGCCCACAATAACTGCTTCACCAACGACAACAACTGCTGCACCAACAACGTCAACTGCTGCACCAACAACAACTGCTGCAGCAACAACGGCAACTGCTGCACCAACGACAACAACTGCTGCACCAACAACGACAGTTGCCGCACCGACAATGACAATTGCTGTGCCAACGACAATTGCTGTGCCAACGACAACATTTGCTGCACCAACGACAACTATTGCTGAAACAACGACGACAACGGCTGAACCAACGACAACAACTGCTGGACCAACGAAAACAACTACTACACCAGCGACAACAACTGCTGCACCAACGACAACTGCTGCACCCACCACAACATCTGCAGGACCCACAACAATTGCTGCACCAACGACAACAACTGCTGCACCAACGACAACTGCTGCACCCACAACAACTACTGCAGTAACCACAACAACTGCAGGACCAACGACAACAACTGCTGAACCAACGACAACAACTGCTGGACCAACAAAAACAACTGCTGCACCAACGACAACAACTGATGCACCAAGGACAAAAACTGCTGCACCAAAGTCAAAAACTGCTGCAGCAACAACGACAACTGCAGAACCAACCACCACAACTCCTGGATCCACCACAACATCTGCAGTACCCACAACAACTGCTGCACCAACGACAACAACTGCTGCACCAACGACAACTGTTGCACCAACGACGACAACTGCTGAACCAACGACAAAAACTGCTGCAGCAAAGACAAATGCAGGACCAACCACCACAACTGCTGGATCCACCACAACATCTGCAGGGACCACAATAACTGCTTCACCAACGACAACAACTGCTGCACCAACAACGACAACTGCTGCACCAACAACAACAACTGCTGCACCAACAACGACAACTGCTGCTCCAACAACAACTGCTGCAGCAACAACAGCAACTGCTGCACCAACGACAACAACTGCTGCACCAACAACGACAGTTGCCGCACCGAAAATGACAATTGCTGTGCCAACGACAACAATTGCTGAACCAACGACGACAACTGCTGAACCAACGACAACAACTGCTGGACCAACGAAAACAACTACTACACCAGCGACAACAACTGCTGCACCAACGACAACTGCTGCACCCACCACAACATCTGCAGGACCCACAACAATTGCTGCACCAACGACAACAACTGCTGCACCAACGACGACAACTGCTGAACCAACGACAACAACTGCTGCACCAACGAAAACAACTGCTGCTCCAACGACAACTGCAGTTCCAACCATCACGACTGCTGGACCCACCACAACATCTGCAGGGCCCACAACTACTGCTGCACCAATGACAACAACTGCTGAACCAACGACAACTGCTGGACCAACGAAAACAACTGCTGCACCAACGACAACAACTGCTGCACCACCAACAACAACAACTGCTGCACCAACGACGACAACTGGTCGACCAATGACAACAATTGCTGCACCAACGACAACAACTGCTGGACCACCAACAACAACTGCTGCATCAAAAAGAACAATTGCAGGACCAACAACAACAACTGCTGAAATAACGCCAACAACTGCTGCACCAACAACAACATTTGCTGCAGCAACAACAACAATTGCAGAACCAACAACAACAACTGTAGGACCCACAGCCACAACAGAAGGACAGACAACTGCAGGACCAATAACAACAAATGCAATACACACAACTACTACAGCAATATCCACAACTGCTACAGTAGGATTCACTACAACTGCAGTACAAAGAACAACTGCAGGCCCAACAACTACAACAGCAAAACCATCAAGAACAGCTGCAGAACCAACAACAACTACTGGACTATTAACTACTACCGTGGGATCCACAACATCAACAACTGCTGCACCGACGACAACAACTGCTACACCAACGACAACAACTGCTTTACCAACGACGACAACTGCTCGACCAACGACAACAGCTGCACCAACGACAACGATTGCTGAAGCAACAACGACAAATGCTGAACCAACCACCACAACTGCTGGACCCACCACAACATTTGCAGTACCCACAACAACTGCTGCACCAACGACAACAACTGCTGCACCATCAACAACTGCTGCACCCACCACAACTACTCCTGAACCAACAACCACAACTACTGCACCAATGACAACAACTGATGCACCAACGACAACAACTGCTGGACCAACAACGACAGCTGCTGCACCAACGACAACAACTGCTGGACCAACGAAAACAACTACTACACCAGCGACAACAACTGCTGCACCAACCGCAACTGCTGTACCCACCACAACATCTGAAGGACCCACAACAATTGCTGCAACAACGACAACAACTGCTGCACCAACGACAACTGCTGGACCCACCATAACATTTGCAGTAACCACAACAACTGCAGGACCAACAACCACAACTGCTGCACCAATGACAAAAACTGATGCACCAAGGTCAACTGCTTCACCCACCACAACTATTGCAGGACCAACAACAACAACTGCTGCACCAATGAAAACAACTGATGCACCAACGACAACAACTGCTGAACCAACAACAACAACTGCTGGACCAACAAAAACAACTGCTTCACCAACGACAACAACTGATGCACCAAGGACAACAACTGCTGCACCAAAGTCAACAACAACTGCGGCAACAACGACAATTGCAGAACCAACCACCACAACTCCTGGACCCACCACAACATCTGCAGGACACACAACAACTGCTGCACCAACGACAACAACTGCTGCACCACCAACAACAACAACTGCTGCACCAACGACGACAACTGGTCGACCAACGACAACAAGTGCTGCACCAACGACAACAATTGCTACAGCAACAACAACAACTGCAGAACCAACCACCACAACTCCTGGACCCACCACAACATCTGCAGGACCCACAACAACTGCTGCACCAATGACAACAACTGCTGCACCAACGACAACTGCTGCACCAATGACGACAACTGCTGAACCAACGACGACAACTGCTGCACCAACGACAACAACTGCTGCACCAACGAAAACAACTGCTGCACCAACGACAACAACTGCTGCAGCAACAACGACAACTGCAGGTCCAACCATCACGACTGCTGGACCCACCACAACATCTGCAGGGCCCACAACTACTGCTGCACCAATGACAACAACTGCTGCACCAACGACAACTGCTGCCCCAACGACAACAATTGCTGCACCAACAACAACTGCTGCAACCACCACAACTACTCCTGGACCAACAACCACAATTGTTGCACCAATGACAACAATTGCTGCACCAACGACAACAATTGCTACAGCAACAACAACAACTGCAGAACCGACCACCACAACTCCTGGACCCACCACAACATCTGCAGGACCCACAACAACTGCTGCACCAACGACAACAACTGCTGCACCACCAACAACAACAACTGCTGCACCAACGACGACAACTGGTCGACCAACGACAACAACTGCTGCACCAACGACAACAATTGCTACAGCAACAACAACAACTGCAGAACCGACCACCACAACTCCTGGACCCACCACAACATCTGCAGGACCCACAACAACTGCTGCACCAATGACAACAACTGCTGCACCAACGACAACTGCTGCACCAATGACGACAACTGCTGAACCAACGACGACAACTGCTGCACCAACGACAACAACTGCTGCACCAACGAAAACAACTGCTGCACCAACGACAACAACTGCTGTAGCAACAACGACAACTGCAGGTCCAACCATCACGACTGCTGGACCCACCACAACATCTGCAGGGCCCACAACTACTGCTGCACCAATGACAACAACTGCTGCACCAACGACAACTGCTGCACCCACCACAACTACTCCTGGACCAACAACCACAATTGTTGCACCAATGACAACAATTGCTGCACCAACGACAACAACTGCTGGACCACCAACAACAACTGCTGCATCAAAAACAACAATTGCAGGACCAACAACAACAAATGCAATACACACAACTACTACAGCAATATCCACAACTGCTACAGTAGGATTCACTACAACTGCAGTACAAAGAACAACTGCAGGCCCAACAGCTACAACAGCAAAACCATCAAGAACAGCTGCAGAACCAACAACAACTACTGGACTATTAACTACTACCGTGGGATCCACAACATCAACAACTGCTGCACCGACGACAACAACTGCTACACCAACGACAACAACTGCTTTACCAACGACGACAACTGCTCGACCAACGACAACAGCTGCACCAACGACAACGATTGCTGAAGCAACAACGACAAATGCTGAACCAACCACCACAACTGCTGGACCCACCACAACATTTGCAGTACCCACAACAACTGCTGCACCAACGACAACAACTGCTGCACCATCAACAACTGCTGCACCCACCACAACTACTCCTGAACCAACAACCACAACTACTGCACCAATGACAACAACTGATGCACCAACGACAACAACTGCTGGACCAACAACGACAGCTGCTGCACCAACGACAACAACTGCTGGACCAACGAAAACAACTACTACACCAGCGACAACAACTGCTGCACCAACGACAACTGCTGTACCCACCACAACATCTGCAGGACCCACAACAATTGCTGCAACAACGACAACAACTGCTGCACCAACGACAACTGCTGGACCCACCATAACATTTGCAGTAACCACAACAACTGCAGGACCAACAACCACAACTGCTGCACCAATGACAAAAACTGATGCACCAAGGTCAACTGCTTCATCCACCACAACTATTGCAGGACCAACAACCACAACTGCTGCACCAATGACAACAACTGATGCACCAACGACAACAACTGCTGAACCAACAACAACAACAACTGCTGGACCAACAAAAACAACTGCTTCACCAACGACAACAACTGATGCACCAAGGACAACAACTGCTGCACCAAAGTCAACAACTGCTGCGGCAACAACGACAATTGCAGAACCAACCACCACAACTCCTGGACCCACCACAACATCTGCAAGACACACAACAACTGCTGCACCAACGACAACAACTGCTGCACCACCAACAACAACAACTGCTGCACCAACGACGACAACTGGTCGACCAACGACAACAAGTGCTGCACCAACGACAACAATTGCTACAGCAACAACAACAACTGCAGAACCGACCACCACAACTCCTGGACCCACCACAACATCTGCAGGACCCACAACAACTGCTGCACCAATGACAACAACTGCTGCACCAACGACAACTGCTGCACCAATGACGACAACTGCTGAACCAACGACAACAACTGCTGCACCAACGACAACAACTGCTGCACCAACAACAACAATTGCTGCACCAACGAAAACAATTGCTGCACCAACGACAACAAATGCTGAACCAATAACAACAACTGCTGCACCAACGACAACAACTGCTGCAACAACAACAACTTCCGGACCAACGACAACAACTGCTGCACCAACGACAACAACTGCTGGACTCACTACAACAACTGCTGGACCAACGGAAACTGCTGTACCCACCACAATTGCTACACTAATGACAACAACTGCTACACGAACAACAACAGCTGCACCAAAAACGACAGCTTCAGGACCAACAACGACAATTGCTGGACCCACCACAATAACTGCAGGACCCACAACAACAACTGCTGCACTAACGACAACAACTGCTACACCAACAACGACAACTGCTACACCAACTATAACAAATGTTGCACCAACGACAACAACTGCTGCAGCAACAACGACAACTGCAGAACCGACCACCACAACTCCTGGACCCACCACATCTGCAGGACCCACAACAACTGCTGCACCAACGACAACAACTGCTGCACCAACGACAACTGCTGCACCAATGACAACAACTGCTGAACCAACGACAACAGCTGCTGCACCAATGACAACAACTGCTGCACCAACAACGAAAACTGCAGGACCAACAACCACAACTGCTGCACCAACGACAACAACTGCTAAACCAACAACAATTGCTAAATCAACAACAACAACTGCTGGACCAAAGAGAACAAATGCTGCAGCAAGAACAACTGCAGGACGAACTACAACTGCTGCACCCACTACAACTACTGAAGGACCAACAACCACAACTGTTTTACCAATGACAACAAATGTTGCACCAACGACAACAATTGCTGCACCAACGACAAAAACTGCTGCAGCAACGACAAATGCAGGACCAACCACCACAACTGCTGGATCCACCACAATATCTGCAGGGCCCACAACAACTGCTTCACCAACGACAACAACTAATGCACCAACAACAACAACTGCTGCACCAACAACGACAGCTGCTGCACCAACAACGACAGCTGCTGCACCAACAACAACTGCTGCAGCAACAACGGCAACTGCTGCACCAACGACAACAACTGCTGCACCAACAACGACAGTTGCCGCACCGACAATGACAACTGCTGTTCCAACGACAACAATTGCTGCACCAACAACAACAATTGTTGAAACAACGACGACAACTGCTGAACCAACGACAACAACTGCTGGACCAACGAAAACAACTACTACACCAGCGACAACAACTGCTGCACCAACGACAACTGCTGCAACCACCACAACATCTGCAGGACCCACAACAATTGCTGCACCAACGTCAACAACTGCTGCACCAAGGACAACTGCTGCACCCACCACAACTACTGCACCAATGACAACCACTGCTACACAAACAACAACTGATGCACCAAATATGACAACTTCAGGACCAACAACAACAACTTCTGGACCCAACACAATAACTGCAGGACTCACAACAAAAACTGCTGCACCAACGACAACAACTGCTGCACCAACAACAACTGCTGGACCCACCACAACATTTGCAGTAACCACAACAACTGCAGGACCAACAACCACAACTGCTGCACCAATGACAACAACTGATGCACCAATGACAACTACTGCTGAACCAACGACAACAACTGCTGGACCAACGACAACAACTGATGCACCAAGGACAACAACTGCTGCACCAAAGTCAACAACTGCTGCAGCAACAATGACAACTGCAGAACCAACCACCACAACTCTTGGACCCACCACAACATCTGCAGGACCCACAACAACTGCTGCACCAACGACAACAACTGCTGCACCAACGACAACTGCTGGACCCACCACAACATTTGCAGTAACCACAACAACTGCAGGACCAACAACCACAACTGCTGCACCAATGACAACAACTGATGCACCAATGACAACTACTGCTGAACCAACGACAACAACTGCTGGACCAACAAAAACAACTGCTGCACCAACGACAACAACTGATGCACCAAGGACAACAACTGCCGCACCAAAGTCAACAACTGCTGCAGCAACAATGACAACTGCAGAACCAACCACCACAACTCTTGGACCCACCACAACATCTGCAGGACCCACAACAACTGCTGCACCAACGACAACAACTGCTGCACCAACGACAACTGTTGCACCAACGACGACGACTGCTGAACCAACGACAACAACTGCTGCACCAACGAAAACAACTGCTGCACCAACGACAACAACTGCTACACAAACAACAACTGATGCACCAACAATGACAACTTCAGGACCAACGACAACAACTGCTGGACCCAACACAATAACTGCAGGACTCACAACAAAAACTGCTGCACCAACGACAACAACTGCTGCACCAACAACAACTGCTGGACCCACCACAACATTTGCAGTAACCACAACAACTGCAGGACCAACAACCACAACTGCTGCACCAATGACAACAACTGATGCAACAAGGTCAACTGCTGCACCCACCACAACTATTGCAGGACCAACAACCACAACTTCTGCACCAATGACAACAACTGATGCACCAACGACAACAACTGCTGAACCAACGACAACAACTGCTGGACCAACAAAAACAACTGCTGCACCAACAACGATAACTTCAGGACCAACAACAACTGCTGGACCCACCACAACATCTGCAGCACCCACAACAACTGCTGCACCAATGACAACAACTGCTGCACCAACAACAACAACTGCTGCACCAATGACAACAACTGCTGCACCAACAACGAAAACTGCAGGACCAACAACCACAACTGCTGCACCAACGACAACAACTGCTAAACCAACAACAATTGCTAAATCAACAACAACAACTGCTGGACCAAAGAGAACAAATGCTGCAGCAAGAACAACTGCAGGACGAACTACAACTGCTGCACCCACTACAACTACTGAAGGACCAACAACCACAACTGTTTTACCAATGACAACAAATGTTGCACCAACGACAACAATTGCTGCACCAACGACAAAAACTGCTGCAGCAACGACAAATGCAGGACCAACCACCACAACTGCTGGATCCACCACAATATCTGCAGGGCCCACAACAACTGCTTCACCAACGACAACAACTAATGCACCAACAACAACAACTGCTGCACCAACAACGACAGCTGCTGCACCAACAACGACAGCTGCTGCACCAACAACAACTGCTGCAGCAACAACGGCAACTGCTGCACCAACGACAACAACTGCTGCACCAACAACGACAGTTGCCGCACCGACAATGACAACTGCTGTTCCAACGACAACAATTGCTGCACCAACAACAACAATTGTTGAAACAACGACGACAACTGCTGAACCAACGACAACAACTGCTGGACCAACGAAAACAACTACTACACCAGCGACAACAACTGCTGCACCAACGACAACTGCTGCAACCACCACAACATCTGCAGGACCCACAACAATTGCTGCACCAACGTCAACAACTGCTGCACCAAGGACAACTGCTGCACCCACCACAACTACTGCACCAATGACAACCACTGCTACACAAACAACAACTGATGCACCAAATATGACAACTTCAGGACCAACAACAACAACTTCTGGACCCAACACAATAACTGCAGGACTCACAACAAAAACTGCTGCACCAACGACAACAACTGCTGCACCAACAACAACTGCTGGACCCACCACAACATTTGCAGTAACCACAACAACTGCAGGACCAACAACCACAACTGCTGCACCAATGACAACAACTGATGCACCAATGACAACTACTGCTGAACCAACGACAACAACTGCTGGACCAACGACAACAACTGATGCACCAAGGACAACAACTGCTGCACCAAAGTCAACAACTGCTGCAGCAACAATGACAACTGCAGAACCAACCACCACAACTCTTGGACCCACCACAACATCTGCAGGACCCACAACAACTGCTGCACCAACGACAACAACTGCTGCACCAACGACAACTGCTGGACCCACCACAACATTTGCAGTAACCACAACAACTGCAGGACCAACAACCACAACTGCTGCACCAATGACAACAACTGATGCACCAATGACAACTACTGCTGAACCAACGACAACAACTGCTGGACCAACAAAAACAACTGCTGCACCAACGACAACAACTGATGCACCAAGGACAACAACTGCCGCACCAAAGTCAACAACTGCTGCAGCAACAATGACAACTGCAGAACCAACCACCACAACTCTTGGACCCACCACAACATCTGCAGGACCCACAACAACTGCTGCACCAACGACAACAACTGCTGCACCAACGACAACTGTTGCACCAACGACGACGACTGCTGAACCAACGACAACAACTGCTGCACCAACGAAAACAACTGCTGCACCAACGACAACAACTGCTACACAAACAACAACTGATGCACCAACAATGACAACTTCAGGACCAACGACAACAACTGCTGGACCCAACACAATAACTGCAGGACTCACAACAAAAACTGCTGCACCAACGACAACAACTGCTGCACCAACAACAACTGCTGGACCCACCACAACATTTGCAGTAACCACAACAACTGCAGGACCAACAACCACAACTGCTGCACCAATGACAACAACTGATGCAACAAGGTCAACTGCTGCACCCACCACAACTATTGCAGGACCAACAACCACAACTTCTGCACCAATGACAACAACTGATGCACCAACGACAACAACTGCTGAACCAACGACAACAACTGCTGGACCAACAAAAACAACTGCTGCACCAACAACGATAACTTCAGGACCAACAACAACTGCTGGACCCACCACAACATCTGCAGCACCCACAACAACTGCTGCACCAATGACAACAACTGCTGCACCAACAACAACAACTGCTGCACCAACAACAACAATTGCTACATCAACAACAACTGATGCACCAACAACAACAACTGCTGCACCAACAAGGATAACTTCAGGACCAACAACAACTGCTGGACCCACCACAACATCTGCAGCACCCACAACAACTGTTGCACCAATGACAACAACTGCTGCACCAACGACAACAAGTGCTGCACCAACAACAACAACTGCTGTACCAACGACGACAATAGTTGCAACAACAATGACAACTGCTGCACCAACAATCACAACTGCTGCACCAACGACAACTGCTGCCCCAACGACAACAATTGCTGCACCAACAACAACTGCTGCACCCACCACAACTACTCCTGGACCAACAACCACAATTGTTGCACCAATGACAACAATTGCTGCACCAACGACAACAACTGCTGGACCACCAACAACAACTGCTGCATCAAAAACAACAATTGCAGGACCAACAACAACAACTGCTGAAATAACGCCAACAACTGCTGCACCAACAACAACATTTGCTGCAGCAACAACAACAATTGCAGGACCAACAACAACAACTGTAGTACCCACAGCCACAACAGAAGGACAGACAACTGCAGGACCAATAACAACAAATGCAATACACACAACTACTACAGCAATATCCACAACTGCTACAGTAGGATTCACTACAACTGCAGTACAAAGAACAACTGCAGGCCCAACAGCTACAACAGCAAAACCATCAAGAACAGCTGCAGAACCAACAACAACTACTGGACTATTAACTACTACCGTGGGATCCACAACATCAACAACTGCTGCACCGACGACAACAACTGCTACACCAACGACAACAACTGCTTTACCAACGACGACAACTGCTCGACCAACGACAACAGCTGCACCAACGACAACGATTGCTGAAGCAACAACGACAAATGCTGAACCAACCACCACAACTGCTGGACCCACCACAACATTTGCAGTACCCACAACAACTGCTGCACCAACGACAACAACTGCTGCACCATCAACAACTGCTGCACCCACCACAACTACTCCTGAACCAACAACCACAACTACTGCACCAATGACAACAACTGATGCACCAACGACAACAACTGCTGGACCAACAACGACAGCTGCTGCACCAACGACAACAACTGCTGGACCAACGAAAACAACTACTACACCAGCGACAACAACTGCTGCACCAACGACAACTGCTGTACCCACCACAACATCTGCAGGACCCACAACAATTGCTGCAACAACGACAACAACTGCTGCACCAACGACAACTGCTGGACCCACCATAACATTTGCAGTAACCACAACAACTGCAGGACCAACAACCACAACTGCTGCACCAATGACAAAAACTGATGCACCAAGGTCAACTGCTTCACCCACCACAACTATTGCAGGACCAACAACCACAACTGCTGCACCAATGACAACAACTGATGCACCAACGACAACAACTGCTGAACCAACAACAACAACTGCTGGACAAACAAAAACAACTGCTTCACCAACGACAACAACTGATGCACCAAGGACAACAACTGCTGCACCAAAGTCAACAACTGCTGCGGCAACAACGACAATTGCAGAACCAACCACCACAACTCCTGGACCCACCACAACATCTGCAAGACACACAACAACTGCTGCACCAACGACAACAACTGCTGCACCACCAACAACAACAACTGCTGCACCAACGACGACAACTGGTCGACCAACGACAACAAATGCTGCACCAACGACAACAATTGCTACAGCAACAACAACAACTGCAGAACCGACCACCACAACTCCTGGACCCACCACAACATCTGCAGGACCCACAACAACTGCTGCACCAATGACAACAACTGCTGCACCAATGACGACAACTGCTGAACCAACGACAACAACTGCTGCACCAACGACAACAACTGCTGCACCAACAACAACAATTGCTGCACCAACGAAAACAATTGCTGCACCAACGACAACAAATGCTGAACCAATAACAACAACTGCTGCACCAACGACAACAACTGCTGCAGCAACAACAACTTCCGGACCAACGACAACAACTGCTGCACCAACGACAACAACTGCTGGACTCACTACAACAACTGCTGGACCAACGGAAACTGCTGTACCCACCACAATTGCTGCACTGATGACAACAACTGCTACACGAACAACAACTGCTACACCAACAACGACAACTGCTACACCAACTATAACAAATGTTGCACCAACGACAACAACTGCTGCAGCAACAACGACAACTGCAGAACCGACCACCACAACTCCTGGACCCACCACATCTGCAGGACCCACAACAACTGCTGCACCAACGACAACAACTGCTGCACCAACGACAACTGCTGCACCAATGACGACAACTGCTGAACCAACGACAACAGCTGCTGCACCAATGACAACAATTGCTGCACCAACAACATCAACTGCTGAAGCAACAACGACAACTGCAGGACCAACAACCACAACTGCTGCACCAACGACAACAACTGCTAAACCAACAACAATTGCTAAATCAACAACAACAACTGCTGGACCAAAGAGAACAAATGCTGCAGCAAGAACAACTGCAGGACGAACTACAACTGCTGCACCCACTACAACTACTGAAGGACCAACAACCACAACTGTTTTACCAATGACAACAAATGTTGCACCAACGACAACAATTGCTGCACCAACGACAAAAACTGCTGCAGCAACGACAAATGCAGGACCAACCACCACAACTGCTGGATCCACCACAATATCTGCAGGGCCCACAACAACTGCTTCACCAACGACAACAACTAATGCACCAACAACAACAACTGCTGCACCAACAACGACAACTGCTGCACCAACAACAACTGCTGCAGCAACAACGGCAACTGCTGCACCAACGACAACAACTGCTGCACCAACAACGACAGTTGCCGCACCGACAATGACAACTGCTGTTCCAACAACAACAATTGCTGCACCAACAACAACAATTGTTGAAACAACGACGACAACTGCTGAACCAACGACAACAACTGCTGGACCAACGAAAACAACTACTACACCAGCGACAACAACTGCTGCACCAACGACAACTGCTGCAACCACCACAACATCTGCAGGACCCACAACAATTGCTGCACCAACGACAACAACTGCTGCACCAACGACAACTGCTGCACCCACCACAACTACTGCACCAATGACAACAACTGCTACACAAACAACAACTGATGCACCAAATATGACAACTTCAGGACCAACAACAACAACTGCTGGACCCAACACAATAACTGCAGGACTCACAACAAAAACTGCTGCACCAACGACAACAACTGCTGCACCAACAACAACTGCTGGCAACACCACAACATTTGCAATAACCACAACAACTGCAGGACCAACAACCACAACTGCTGCACCAATGACAACAACTGATGCACCAAGGTCAACTGCTGCACCCACCACAACTATTGCAGGACCAACAACCACAACTGCTGCACCAATGACAACAACTGATGCACCAACGACAACTACTGCTGAACCAACGACAACAACTGCTGGACCAACAAAAACAACTGCTGCACCAATGACAACAACTGATGCACCAAGGACAACAACTGCTGCCCCAAAGTCAACAACTGCTGCAGCAACAATGACAACTGCAGAACCAACCACCACAACTCTTGGACCCACCACAACATCTGCAGGACCCACAACAACTGCTGCACCAACGACAACAACTGCTGCACCAACGACAACTGTTGCACCAACGACGACGACTGCTGAACCAACGACAACAACTGCTACACCAACGAAAACAACTGCTGCACCAACGACAACAACTGCTGCAGCAACACCGACAACTGCAGGTCCAACCATCACAACTGCTGGACCCACCACAACATCTGCAGGGCCCACAACTACTGCTGCACCAACGACAACAACTGCTGAACCAACGACAACAAATGCTGGACCAACGAAAACAACTGCTGCACCAACGACAACAACTGCTACACAAACAACAACTGATGCACCAACAATGACAACTTCAGGACCAACGACAACAACTGCTGGACCCAACACAATAACTGCAGGACTCACAACAAAAACTGCTGCACCAACGACAACAACTGCTGCACCAACAACAACTGCTGGACCCACCACAACATTTGCAGTAACCACAACAACTGCAGGACCAACAACCACAACTGCTGCACCAATGACAACAACTGATGCAACAAGGTCAACTGCTGCACCCACCACAACTATTGCAGGACCAACAACCACAACTTCTGCACCAATGACAACAACTGATGCACCAACGACAACAACTGCTGAACCAACGACAACAACTGCTGGACCAACAAAAACAACTGCTGCACCAACAACGATAACTTCAGGACCAACAACAACTGCTGGACCCACCACAACATCTGCAGCACCCACAACAACTGCTGCACCAATGACAACAACTGCTGCACCAACAACAACAACTGCTGCACCAACAACAACAATTGCTACATCAACAACAACTGATGCACCAACAACAACAACTGCTGCACCAACAAGGATAACTTCAGGACCAACAACAACTGCTGGACCCACCACAACATCTGCAGCACCCACAACAACTGTTGCACCAATGACAACAACTGATGCACCAACGACAACAAGTGCTGCACCAACAACAACAACTGCTGTACCAACGACGACAATAGTTGCA
The DNA here is from genome assembly GCF_964030765.1 of Micromesistius poutassou. Classification (NCBI taxonomy): domain Eukaryota; kingdom Metazoa; phylum Chordata; class Actinopteri; order Gadiformes; family Gadidae; genus Micromesistius; species Micromesistius poutassou. The sequence goes on from NC_140273.1 coordinate 19,266,743, forward strand.
ACAACAATGACAACTGCTGCACCAACAATCACAACTGCTGCACCAACGACAACTGCTGCCCCAACGACAACAATTGCTGCACCAACAACAACTGCTGCACCCACCACAACTACTCCTGGACCAACAACCACAATTGTTGCACCAATGACAACAATTGCTGCACCAACGACAACAACTGCTGGACCACCAACAACAACTGCTGCATCAAAAACAACAATTGCAGGACCAACAACAACAACTGCTGAAATAACGCCAACAACTGCTGCACCAACAACAACATTTGCTGCAGCAACAACAACAATTGCAGGACCAACAACAACAACTGTAGGACCCACAGCCACAACAGAAGGACAGACAAATGCAGGACCAATAACAACAAATGCAATACACACAACTACTACAGCAATATCCACAACTGCTACAGTAGGATTCACTACAACTGCAGTACAAAGAACAACTGCAGGCCCAACAGCTACAACAGCAAAACCATCAAGAACAGCTGCAGAACCAACAACAACTACTGGACTATTAACTACTACCGTGGGATCCACAACATCAACAACTGCTGCACCGACGACAACAACTGCTACACCAACGACAACAACTGCTTTACCAACGACGACAACTGCTCGACCAACGACAACAGCTGCACCAACGACAACGATTGCTGAAGCAACAACGACAAATGCTGAACCAACCACCACAACTGCTGGACCCACCACAACATTTGCAGTACCCACAACAACTGCTGCACCAACGACAACAACTGCTGCACCATCAACAACTGCTGCACCCACCACAACTACTCCTGAACCAACAACCACAACTACTGCACCAATGACAACAACTGATGCACCAACGACAACAACTGCTGGACCAACAACGACAGCTGCTGCACCAACGACAACAACTGCTGGACCAACGAAAACAACTACTACACCAGCGACAACAACTGCTGCACCAACGACAACTGCTGTACCCACCACAACATCTGCAGGACCCACAACAATTGCTGCAACAACGACAACAACTGCTGCACCAACGACAACTGCTGGACCCACCATAACATTTGCAGTAACCACAACAACTGCAGGACCAACAACCACAACTGCTGCACCAATGACAAAAACTGATGCACCAAGGTCAACTGCTTCACCCACCACAACTATTGCAGGACCAACAACCACAACTGCTGCACCAATGACAACAACTGATGCACCAACGACAACAACTGCTGAACCAACAACAACAACTGCTGGACAAACAAAAACAACTGCTTCACCAACGACAACAACTGATGCACCAAGGACAACAACTGCTGCACCAAAGTCAACAACTGCTGCGGCAACAACGACAATTGCAGAACCAACCACCACAACTCCTGGACCCACCACAACATCTGCAAGACACACAACAACTGCTGCACCAACGACAACAACTGCTGCACCACCAACAACAACAACTGCTGCACCAACGACGACAACTGGTCGACCAACGACAACAAATGCTGCACCAACGACAACAATTGCTACAGCAACAACAACAACTGCAGAACCGACCACCACAACTCCTGGACCCACCACAACATCTGCAGGACCCACAACAACTGCTGCACCAATGACAACAACTGCTGCACCAATGACGACAACTGCTGAACCAACGACAACAACTGCTGCACCAACGACAACAACTGCTGCACCAACAACAACAATTGCTGCACCAACGAAAACAATTGCTGCACCAACGACAACAAATGCTGAACCAATAACAACAACTGCTGCACCAACGACAACAACTGCTGCAGCAACAACAACTTCCGGACCAACGACAACAACTGCTGCACCAACGACAACAACTGCTGGACTCACTACAACAACTGCTGGACCAACGGAAACTGCTGTACCCACCACAATTGCTGCACTGATGACAACAACTGCTACACGAACAACAACTGCTACACCAACAACGACAACTGCTACACCAACTATAACAAATGTTGCACCAACGACAACAACTGCTGCAGCAACAACGACAACTGCAGAACCGACCACCACAACTCCTGGACCCACCACATCTGCAGGACCCACAACAACTGCTGCACCAACGACAACAACTGCTGCACCAACGACAACTGCTGCACCAATGACGACAACTGCTGAACCAACGACAACAGCTGCTGCACCAATGACAACAATTGCTGCACCAACAACATCAACTGCTGAAGCAACAACGACAACTGCAGGACCAACAACCACAACTGCTGCACCAACGACAACAACTGCTAAACCAACAACAATTGCTAAATCAACAACAACAACTGCTGGACCAAAGAGAACAAATGCTGCAGCAAGAACAACTGCAGGACGAACTACAACTGCTGCACCCACTACAACTACTGAAGGACCAACAACCACAACTGTTTTACCAATGACAACAAATGTTGCACCAACGACAACAATTGCTGCACCAACGACAAAAACTGCTGCAGCAACGACAAATGCAGGACCAACCACCACAACTGCTGGATCCACCACAATATCTGCAGGGCCCACAACAACTGCTTCACCAACGACAACAACTAATGCACCAACAACAACAACTGCTGCACCAACAACGACAACTGCTGCACCAACAACAACTGCTGCAGCAACAACGGCAACTGCTGCACCAACGACAACAACTGCTGCACCAACAACGACAGTTGCCGCACCGACAATGACAACTGCTGTTCCAACAACAACAATTGCTGCACCAACAACAACAATTGTTGAAACAACGACGACAACTGCTGAACCAACGACAACAACTGCTGGACCAACGAAAACAACTACTACACCAGCGACAACAACTGCTGCACCAACGACAACTGCTGCAACCACCACAACATCTGCAGGACCCACAACAATTGCTGCACCAACGACAACAACTGCTGCACCAACGACAACTGCTGCACCCACCACAACTACTGCACCAATGACAACAACTGCTACACAAACAACAACTGATGCACCAAATATGACAACTTCAGGACCAACAACAACAACTGCTGGACCCAACACAATAACTGCAGGACTCACAACAAAAACTGCTGCACCAACGACAACAACTGCTGCACCAACAACAACTGCTGGCAACACCACAACATTTGCAATAACCACAACAACTGCAGGACCAACAACCACAACTGCTGCACCAATGACAACAACTGATGCACCAAGGTCAACTGCTGCACCCACCACAACTATTGCAGGACCAACAACCACAACTGCTGCACCAATGACAACAACTGATGCACCAACGACAACTACTGCTGAACCAACGACAACAACTGCTGGACCAACAAAAACAACTGCTGCACCAACGACAACAACTGATGCACCAAGGACAACAACTGCTGCACCAAAGTCAACAACTGCTGCAGCAACAACGACAACTGCAGAACCAACCACCACAACTCCTGGACCCACCACAACATCTGCAGGACCCACAACAACTGCTGCACCAACGACAACAACTGCTGCACCAATGACAACTGTTGCACCAACGACGACAGCTGCTGAACCAACGACAACAACTGCTGCACCAACGAAAACAACTGCTGCACCAACGACAACAACTGCTGCAGCAACAACGACAACTGCAGGTCCAACCATCACAACTGCTGGACCCACCACAACATCTGCAGGGCCCACAACTACTGCTGCACCAACGACAACAACTGCTGAACCAACGACAACAACTGCTGGACCAACGAAAACAACTGCTGCACCAACGACAACAACTGCTGCACCACCAACAACAACAACTGCCGCACCAACGACGACAACTGGTCGACCAACGACAACAAATACTGCACCGACGACAACAATTGCTACAGCAACAAGAACAACTGCAGAACCGACCACCACAACTCCTGGACCCACCACAACATCTGCAGGACCCACAACAACTGCTGCACCAATGACAACAACTGCTGCACCAACGACAACAACTGCTGCACCAACGACAACTGCTCCACCAATGACGACAACTGCTGAACCAACGACAACAACTGCTGCACCAACGACAACAACTGCTGCACCAAGAACAACAATTGCTGCACCAACGACGACAACGGCTGAACCAACGACAACAACTGCTGGACCAACGAAAACAACTACTACACCAGCGACAACAACTGCTGCACCCACCACAACATCTGCAGGACCCACAACAATTGCTGCACCAACGACAACAACTGCTGCACCAACGACAACAATTGCTGCACCAACGACAACTGCTGCACCCACCACAACTATTGCGGGACCAACAACCACAAATGCTGTACCATTGACAACAACTGCTGGACCAACGAAAAGAACTGCTGCACCAACGACAACAACTGATGCACCAACGACAACAACTGCTGGACTATTAACTACTACCGTGGAATCCACAACATCAACAACTGCTGCACCGATGACAACAAATGCTACACCAACGACAACAGCTGCTTTTCCAACGACGACAACTGCTCGACCAACGACAACAGCTACACCAACGACAACAATTGCTGAAGCAACAACGACAAATGCAGAACCAACCACCACAACTGCTGCACCAACAACAACTGCTCCACCCACCACAACTACTCCTGAACCAACAACCACAACTGCTGCACCGATGACAACAACTGATGCAACAACGACAACAACTGCTAAACCAACAACAACTGCTGGACCAATGAAAACAACTGCTGCACCAACAACAACTGCTGCACCAACGACACCAACTGCTGCACCAGCGACAACAACTGCTGTACAAACAACGACAGCTGCTGCACCAATAACAACAACTGCTGCATCAACAACGACAAATGCTGCACCAACAACAACAACTGCTGCAGCAACAATGACAAATGCAGAGCCAACCACTTTAACTGCTGGACCCACCACAACAAATGCAGTACCCACAACAAATGCTGCACCAACGACAACAACAACTGCTGAACCAACGATAACAACTGCTGCACCAACGACAACAACTGCTGAACCAACAACAAGAACTGCTGAACCAACGATAACAACTGCTGCACCAACGACAACAACTGCTGAACCAACAACAAGAACTGCTGCACCAACAACGATAGCTTCAGGACCAACAACCACAACTGCTGGACCCACCACAACATCTGCAGCACCCACAACAAATGCTGCACCAACGACAACAACTGCTGCACCAACGACAACAACTGCTGCACCAACAACAACTGCTGCACCCACCACAACTACTCCTGAACCAACAACCACAACTACTGCACCAATGACAACAACTGATGCACCAACGACAACAACTGCTGCAGCAACAATGACAAATGCAGAGCAAACCACTTTAAATGCTGGACCCACCACAACATCTGCAGTACCCACAACGACTGCTGCACTAACGACAACAACTGCTGCACCAACGACAACAACTGCTGCACCAACGACAACTGCTGCACCCACCACAACTGTTGCGGGACCAACAACCACAAATGCTGTACCATTGACAACAACTGATGCACCAACGATAACAACTGCTGGACCAACGAAAACAACTGCTGCACCAACGACAACAACTGCTGCACCAACGACAACAACTGCTGCACCAACAACGACAATTGCTGCACCAACAAAAACAAATGCTGGATCAACGACAACTGGTGCACCAACGACGACAACAGCTGCAACAACAATGACAACTGCTACACCAACAATCACAACTGCTGCACCAACATCGACAACTGCTGCACTAACAACCGCAACTGCTGCACCAACGACAACAACTGCTGAACTAACGCCAACAACTGCTGCCCCAACAACAACATTTGCTGTAGCAACAACAACAATTGCAGGACCAACAACAACAACTGTAGGACCCAAAGCCACAACAGAAGGACAGACAAGTGCGGGACCAATAACAACAAATGCAATACACAGAACTACTACAGCACGATCCACAACTTCTACTGCAGGACTCACTACAACTGCAGTACAAAGAACAACTGCAGGCCCAACAACTACAACATCAAGAACAGCTGCAGAACCAACAACAACTACTGGACTATTAACTACTACCGTGGGATCCACAACATCAACAACAGCTTCACCAACGACAACGAGTGCTGCACCAACAACAACAACTGCTGCACCAACGACGACAATAGTTGCAACAACAATGACAACTGCTGCACCAACAATCACAACTGATGCACCAACGACAACAACTGCTGCCCCAATGACAACAATTGCTGCACCAACAACAACTGCTGCACCCACCACAACTACTCCTGGACCAAAAACCACAATTGTTGCACCAATGACAACAATTGCTGCACCAACGACAACAACTGCTGGACCACCAACAACAACTGCTGCATCAAAAACAACAATTGTAGGACCAACAACAACTGCTGAACTAACGCCAACAACTGCTGCACCAACAACAACATTTGCTGCAGCAACAACAACAATTGCAGGACCAACAACAACTGTAGGACCCACAGCCACAACAGAAGGACAGACAACTGCAGGACCAATAACAACAAATGCAATACACACAACTACTACAGCAATATCCACAACTGCTACAGTAGGATTCACTACAACTGCAGTACAAAGAACAACTGCAGGCCCAACTACAACAGCAAAACCATCAAGAACAGCTGCAGAACCAACAACAACTACTGGACTATTAACTACTACCGTGGGATCCACAACATCAACAACTGCTGCACCGACGACAACAACTGCTACACCAACGACAACAACTGCTTTACCAACGACGACAACTGCTCGACCAACGACAACAGCTACACCAACGACAACGATTGCTGAAGCAACAACGACAAATGCAGAACCAACCACCACAACTGCTGGACCCACCACAACATTTGCAGTACCCACAACAACTGCTGCACCAACGACAACAACTGCTGCATCAACAAATGTTGCACCCACCAAAACTACTCCTGAACCAACAACCACAACTACTGCACCAATGACAACAACTGATGCACCAACGACAACAACTGCTGGACCAACAACGACAGCTGCTGCACCAACAACAACAACAACTGCTGCAGCAACAACAACAAATGCAGAGCCAACCACTTTAACTGCTGGACCCACCACAACATCTGCAGTACCCACAACAAATGCTGCACCAACGACAACAACTGCTGCACCAAGGACAACAACTGCTGCAACAACAACAACAACTGCTGGACCAATAACGACAACTGCTGCATCAACAACAACTGCTGCACCAACGTCAACAACTGCAACACCAACAACAACAACTGCTGGACCAATAACGATAACTGCTACATCAACAACAACTGCTGCACCAACAACAACAACTACTGCACCAACAACGATAACTTCAGGACCAATAACAACAACTGCAGCACCCACAACAACTGATGCACCAACGACAACAACTGCTGCACCAACGACAACAACTGATGCACCAACGACAACGACTGCTGGTCCAACAACGACAACTGCTGCACCGACAACAACTGCTGCAGCAACAACGACAAATGCAGAGCCAACCACTTTAACTGCTGGACCCACCACAACATCTGCAGTACCCACAAAAACTGCTGCACCAACGACAACAACTGCTGCACCAACGGCAACTGCTGCACCCACCACAACTACTGTGGGACCAACAACCACAAATGCTGTACCAATGACAACAACTGATGCACCAACGACAACAACTGATGAACCAACGACAACAACTGATGAACCAACGACAACAACTGCTGCACCAATGACAACAACTGCTGCACCAACAACGATAACTTCAGGACCAACGACAATAACTGCTGGACCCACCACAACATCTGCAGCACCCACAACAACTGCTGAACCAACGACAACAACTCCTGCACCAACGATAACAACTGCTGCACCAACGACAACGACTGCTGGTCCAACAACGACAACTGCTGCACCGACAACAACAACTGCTGCAGCAAGAACAACAAATGAAAAACCAACCACTTTAATTGCTGGACCCACGACAACATCTGCAGTACCCACAACAACTGTTGCACCAACGACAACAACTGCTGCACCAACGACAACAACTTCTACACCAACGACAACTGCTGCACCCACCACAACTACTGCGGGACCAAAAACAACAACTGCTGCACCAATGACAACAACTCATTTACCAACGACAACAACTGCTGAACCAACGACAACAACTGCTGGACCAATGACAACAACTGCTGCACCAATGACAAAAACGAATACACCAACGACAACAACTGCTAAACCAACAACAACTGCTGGACCAACGAAAACAACTGCTGCACCAACAACAACAACTGCTGCACCAACGACAACAACTGTTGCACCAACAACAACAACTGCTGCACCAACAACGATAACTTCAGGACCAACAAAAACAACTGCTGGACCCACCAAAACATCTGCAGCACCCACAACAACTGCTGCACCAAGGACAAAAACTGCTGCACCAACAACAACAACTGCTGCACCAACGACAACAAATGCTGAAATAACGACAACAACTGCTGCACTAACAACGACAACTACCACACCAACAACGAAAACTTTAGGACCAACAACAATAACTGCTGAACCAACATCGACAATTGCTGCACCAACGAAAACAACTGCTGGATCAACGACAACTGCTGCACCAACGACAACAACTGCTGCAACAACAATGAGAACTTCAGGACCAAAAATGACAACTGCTGGACCCACCACAACAACTGCTGCCCCAACGACAACAACTGCTGAATTAACGACAACAACTGCTGCACCAACGACAACAATTGCTGCACCAACAACAGCTGCTGCACCCACCACAACTACTCCTGGACCAACAACAACTGATGCACCAACGACAACAACTGATGAACCAACGACAACAACTGCTGCACCAATGACAACAACTGCTACAGCAACGACAACAACTGCTGCACCAACGACAACAAATGCTGGACCAATAACGACAACTGCTGCATCAACAACAACTGCTGCACCAACAACAACAACTGCTGCACCAACAACGATAACTTCAGGACCAACGACAACAACTGCTGGACCCACCACAACATCTGCAGCACCCACAACAATTGCTGAACCAACGACAACAACTGCTGCACCAACGATAACAACTGCTGCACCAACGACAATGACTGCTGGTCCAACAACGACAACTGCTGCACCGACAACAACAACTGCTGAAATAACGACAACAACTGCTGCAGTAACAACGACAACTACCACACCAACAACGAAAACTTTAGGACCAACAACAATAACTGCTGAACCAACATCGACAATTGCTGCACCAACGAAAACAACTGCTGGATCAATGACAACTGCTGCACCAACGACAACAACTGCTGCAACAACAATGACAACTGCTGCACCAACAATGAGAACTTCAGGACCAAAAACGACAACTGCTGGACCCACCACAACAACTGCTGCCCCAACGACAACAACTGCTGAATTAACGACAACAACTGCTGCACCAACGACAAAAATTGCTGCACCAACAACAGCTGCTGCACCCACCACAACTACTCCTGGACCAACAACAACTGATGCACCAACGACAACAACTGATGAACCAACGACCACAACTTCTGCACCAATGACAACAACTGCTACAGCAACGACAACAACTGCTGCACCAACGACAACAAATGCTGGACCAATAACGACAACTGCTGCATCAACAACAACTGCTGCACCAACAACAACAACTGCTGCACCAACAACGATAACTTCAGGACCAACGACAACAACTGCTGGACCCACCACAGCATCTGCAGCACCCACAACAATTGCTGAACCAACGACAACAACTGCTGCACCAACGATAACAACTGCTGCACCAACGACAATGACTGCTGGTCCAACAACGACAACTGCTGCACCGACAACAACAACTGCTGCAGCAAGAACGACAAATGAAAAACCAACCACTTTAATTGCTGGACCCACGACAACATCTGCAGTACCCACAACAACTTTTGCACCAACGACAACAACTGCTGCACCAACGACAACAACTTCTGCACCAACGACAACTGCTGCACCCACCACAACTACTGCGGGACCAAAAACAACAACTGCTGCACCAATGACAACAACTGATTTACCAACGACAACAACTGCTGAACCAACGACAACAACTGCTGGACCAATGACAACAACTGCTGCACCAATGACAAAAACTAATACACCAACGACAACAAGTGCTAAACCAACAACAACTGCTGGACCAACGAAAACAACTGCTGCACCAACAACAACAACAACTGCTGCACCAACGACAACAACTGTTGCACCAACAACAACTGCTGCACCAACAACGATAACTTCAGGACCAACAAAAACAACTGCTGGACCCACCAAAACATTTGCAGCACCCACAACAACTGCTGCACCAAGGACACCGACGACAACAACTGCTACACCAACGACAACAACTGCTCTACCAACGACGACAACTGCTCGACCAACGACAACAGCTGCACCAACGACAACAATTGCTGAAGCAACAACGACAAATGTAGAACCAACCACCACAACTGCTGGACCCACCACAACATTTGCAGCACCCACAACAACTGCTACACCAACGACGACAACTGCTTCAACAAGAATGACAACTGCTGCACCAACAATGAGAACTTCAAGACCAACAACGACAACTGCTGGACCCACCACAACAACTGCTGCACCAACAACAACTGCTGCACACACCACAACTACGCCTGGACCAACAACCACAATTGTTGCACCAATGACAACAACTGCTGCACCAACGACAACAACTGCTGGACCACCAACGACAACTGCTGCATCAAAAACAACAATTGCAGGACCAACAACAACAACTGCTGAACTAACGCCAACAACTGCTGCACCAACGACAACAACTGCTGCACCAGCGACAACAACTGCTGTACGAACAACGACAGCTGCTGCACCAATAACAACAACTGCTGCATCAACAACGACAACTGCTGCACCAACAACAACAACTGCTGCAGCAACAATGACAAATGCAGAGCCAACCACTTTAACTGCTGGACCCACCACAACATCTGCAGAACCCACAACAACTGCTGCACCAACGACAACAACTGCTGCACCAACGACAACAACTGCTGCACCAATGACAACTGCTGCACCCACCACAACTACTACGGGACCAACAACCACAAATGATGTACCAATGACAACAACTGATGCACCAACGACAACAACTGCTGAACCAACGACAACAACTGCTGGACCAACGAAAACAACTGCTGCACCAATGACAACAACTGCTGCACCAACGACAACAACTGCTGCACCAACGACAACAACTGCTGCATCAACAAATGTTGCACCCACCAAAACTACTCCTGAACCAACAACCACAACTACTGCACCAATGACAACAACTGATGCACCAACGACAACAACTGCTGGACCGACAACGACAGCTGCTGCACCAACAACAACAACAACTGCTGCAGCAACAACAACAAATGCAGAGCCAACCACTTTAACTGCTGGACCCACCACAACATCTGCAGTACCCACAACAAATGCTGCACCAACGACAACAACTGCTGCACCAAGGACAACAACTGCTGCAACAACAACAACAACTGCTGGACCAATAACGACAACTGCTGCATCAACAACAACTGCTGCACCAACGTCAACAACTGCAACACCAACAACAACAACTGCTGGACCAATAACGATAACTGCTACATCAACAACAACTGCTGCACCAACAACAACAACTACTGCACCAACAACGATAACTTCAGGACCAATAACAACAACTGCAGCACCCACAACAACTGATGCACCAACGACAACAACTGCTGCACCAACGACAACAACTGATGCACCAACGACAACGACTGCTGGTCCAACAACGACAACTGCTGCACCGACAACAACTGCTGCAGCAACAACGACAAATGCAGAGCCAACCACTTTAACTGCTGGACCCACCACAACATCTGCAGTACCCACAAAAACTGCTGCACCAACGACAACAACTGCTGCACCAACGGCAACTGCTGCACCCACCACAACTACTGTGGGACCAACAACCACAAATGCTGTACCAATGACAACAACTGATGCACCAACGACAACAACTGATGAACCAACGACAACAACTGATGAACCAACGACAACAACTGCTGCACCAATGACAACAACTGCTGCACCAACAACGATAACTTCAGGACCAACGACAATAACTGCTGGACCCACCACAACATCTGCAGCACCCACAACAACTGCTGAACCAACGACAACAACTGCTGCACCAACGATAACAACTGCTGCACCAACGACAACGACTGCTGGTCCAACAACGACAACTGCTGCACCGACAACAACAACTGCTGCAGCAAGAACGACAAATGAAAAACCAACCACTTTAATTGCTGGACCCACGACAACATCTGCAGTACCCACAACAACTGTTGCACCAACGACAACAACTGCTGCACCAACGACAACAACTTCTGCACCAACGACAACTGCTGCACCCACCACAACTACTGCGGGACCAAAAACAACAACTGCTGCACCAATGACAACAACTCATTTACCAACGACAACAACTGCTGAACCAACGACAACAACTGCTGGACCAATGACAACAACTGCTGCACCAATGACAAAAACGAATACACCAACGACAACAACTGCTAAACCAACAACAACTGCTGGACCAACGAAAACAACTGCTGCACCAACAACAACAACTGCTGCACCAACGACAACAACTGTTGCACCAACAACAACAACTGCTGCACCAACAACGATAACTTCAGGACCAACAAAAACAACTGCTGGACCCACCAAAACATCTGCAGCACCCACAACAACTGCTGCACCAAGGACAAAAACTGCTGCACCAACAACAACAACTGCTGCACCAACGACAACAAATGCTGAAATAACGACAACAACTGCTGCACTAACAACGACAACTACCACACCAACAACGAAAACTTTAGGACCAACAACAATAACTGCTGAACCAACATCGACAATTGCTGCACCAACGAAAACAACTGCTGGATCAACGACAACTGCTGCACCAACGACAACAACTGCTGCAACAACAATGAGAACTTCAGGACCAAAAATGACAACTGCTGGACCCACCACAACAACTGCTGCCCCAACGACAACAACTGCTGAATTAACGACAACAACTGCTGCACCAACGACAACAATTGCTGCACCAACAACAGCTGCTGCACCCACCACAACTACTCCTGGACCAACAACAACTGATGCACCAACGACAACAACTGATGAACCAACGACAACAACTGCTGCACCAATGACAACAACTGCTACAGCAACGACAACAACTGCTGCACCAACGACAACAAATGCTGGACCAATAACGACAACTGCTGCATCAACAACAACTGCTGCACCAACAACAACAACTGCTGCACCAACAACGATAACTTCAGGACCAACGACAACAACTGCTGGACCCACCACAACATCTGCAGCACCCACAACAATTGCTGAACCAACGACAACAACTGCTGCACCAACGATAACAACTGCTGCACCAACGACAATGACTGCTGGTCCAACAACGACAACTGCTGCACCGACAACAACAACTGCTGAAATAACGACAACAACTGCTGCAGTAACAACGACAACTACCACACCAACAACGAAAACTTTAGGACCAACAACAATAACTGCTGAACCAACATCGACAATTGCTGCACCAACGAAAACAACTGCTGGATCAATGACAACTGCTGCACCAACGACAACAACTGCTGCAACAACAATGACAACTGCTGCACCAACAATGAGAACTTCAGGACCAAAAACGACAACTGCTGGACCCACCACAACAACTGCTGCCCCAACGACAACAACTGCTGAATTAACGACAACAACTGCTGCACCAACGACAAAAATTGCTGCACCAACAACAGCTGCTGCACCCACCACAACTACTCCTGGACCAACAACAACTGATGCACCAACGACAACAACTGATGAACCAACGACAACAACTTCTGCACCAATGACAACAACTGCTACAGCAACGACAACAACTGCTGCACCAACGACAACAAATGCTGGACCAATAACGACAACTGCTGCATCAACAACAACTGCTGCACCAACAACAACAACTGCTGCACCAACAACGATAACTTCAGGACCAACGACAACAACTGCTGGACCCACCACAGCATCTGCAGCACCCACAACAATTGCTGAACCAACGACAACAACTGCTGCACCAACGATAACAACTGCTGCACCAACGACAATGACTGCTGGTCCAACAACGACAACTGCTGCACCGACAACAACAACTGCTGCAGCAAGAACGACAAATGAAAAACCAACCACTGTAATTGCTGGACCCACGACAACATCTGCAGTACCCACAACAACTTTTGCACCAACGACAACAACTGCTGCACCAACGACAACAACTTCTGCACCAACGACAACTGCTGCACCCACCACAACTACTGCGGGACCAAAAACAACAACTGCTGCACCAATGACAACAACTGATTTACCAACGACAACAACTGCTGAACCAACGACAACAACTGCTGGACCAATGACAACAACTGCTGCACCAATGACAAAAACTAATACACCAACGACAACAAGTGCTAAACCAACAACAACTGCTGGACCAACGAAAACAACTGCTGCACCAACAACAACAACAACTGCTGCACCAACGACAACAACTGTTGCACCAACAACAACTGCTGCACCAACAACGATAACTTCAGGACCAACAAAAACAACTGCTGGACCCACCAAAACATTTGCAGCACCCACAACAACTGCTGCACCAAGGACACCGACGACAACAACTGCTACACCAACGACAACAACTGCTCTACCAACGACGACAACTGCTCGACCAACGACAACAGCTGCACCAACGACAACAATTGCTGAAGCAACAACGACAAATGTAGAACCAACCACCACAACTGCTGGACCCACCACAACATTTGCAGCACCCACAACAACTGCTACACCAACGACGACAACTGCTTCAACAAGAATGACAACTGCTGCACCAACAATGAGAACTTCAAGACCAACAACGACAACTGCTGGACCCACCACAACAACTGCTGCACCAATGACAACAACTGCTGCACCAACGACAACAACTGCTGCACCAACAACAACAACTGCTGCATCAACAACAACTGCTGCACCAACAACAACAACTGCTGCAACAACAACGATAACTTCAGGACAAACAACAACAACTGCTGGACCCACCACAATATCTGCAGCACCCACAACAACTTTTGCACCAACGACAACAACTGCTTCACCAACAACAACAACTGCTGCACCAACAACGAAAACTGCTGCACCAACAACAATAATTGCTGCACCAACAATGACAATTGCTGCACCAACGAAAACAACTGCTGGATCAACGACAACTGCTGCAACAACAATGACAACTGCTGCACCAACAACGACCACTTCAGGACCAACAACGACAACTGCTGGACCCACCACAACAACTACTGCCCCAACGACAACAACTGCTGCACCAACGACAAAATTTATTGCAGCAACAACAACAATTGCAGGACCAACAACAAGAACTGTAGGACCCACAGCCACAACAGAAGGACAGACAAATGCAGTACCAATAACAACAAATGCAATACACACAACTACTACAGCACAATCCACAACTACTACAGCAGGAATCACTACAACTGCAGCACAAAGAACAACTGTAGGCCCAACAGCTACAACAGCAAAACCATCAACAACAGCTGCAGAACCAACAACAACTACGGGACTATTAACTTCTACCGTGGGATCCACAACAACTGCTGGACCCACCACAACATCTGCAGCACCCACAACAACTGCTGCACCAACGACAACAACTGATGCACGAACGACAACAACTGCTAAACCAACAACAACTGCTGGACCAACGAAAACAACTGCTGCACCAACAACAACTGCTGCACCAACGCCAACAACTGCTGCACCAACGCCAACAACTGCTGGACCAACAATGACAGCTGCTGCACCAACAACAACAACTGCTGCACCAACAACAACAACTGCTGCAGCAACAACGACAAATGCAGAGCCAACCACTTTAACTGCTGGACCCACCACAACATCTGCAGTACCCACAACGACTGCTGCACTAACGACAACAACTGCTGCACCAACGACAACTGCTGCACCAACGACAACTGCTGCACCCACCACAACTACTGCGGGACCAACAACCACGAATACTGTACCAATGACAACAACCGATGCACCAACGACAACAACTGCTGAACCAACGACAACAACTGCTGGACAAACGAAAACAACTGCTGCACCATTGACGACAACTGTTGCACCAACGACAACAACTGCTGCACCAACGACAACTACTGCTGGACCAATAAGAACAACTGCTGCAACAACAACAACTGCTGCACCAACAACAACAACTGCTGCACCAACAACAATAACTTCAGGACCAACAACAACAACTGCTGGACCCACCACAACATCTGCAGCACCCACAACAACTTCTGCACCAATGACAACAACTGCTGCACCAACAACAACAACTGCTGCACCAACAACAACAACTGCTGCATCAACAACAACTGCTGCACCAACAACAACAACTGTTGCACCAACAACGATAACTTCAGGACCAACAACAACAACTGCTGGACTCACCACAACATATGCAGTACCCACAACAACTGCTGCACCAACGACACCAACTGCTGCACCAACGACAAAAACTGCTGCACCAAAAACAACAACTGCTGCACCAACAACAAAAACTGCTGCACCAAAAACAACAACTGCTGGACCAACAACAAAAACTGCTGCACCAACAACGACAATTGCTGCACCGACGAAAACAACTGCTGGATCAACGACAACTGCTGGAACAACAAAGACAACTGCTGCACCAGCAACGACAACTTCAGGACCAACAACGACAACTGCTGGATCCACTACAACAACTACTGCCCCAACGACAACAACTGCTGCACCAACAACAATTGCAGGACCAACAACAACAACTGTAGGACCCACAGCCACAACAGAAGGACAGACAACTGCAGGACCAATAACAACAAATGCAATACACACAACTACTACAGCACAATCCACAACTACTACAGCAGGACTCACTACAACTGCAGTACAAAGAAGAACTGCAGGCCCAACAACTACAACAGCAAAACCATCAAGAACAGCTGCAGAACCAACAACAACTACCGGACTATTAACTTCTACCGTGGGATCCACAACAATTGCTGGGCCCACCACAACATCTGCAGCACCCACAACAACTGCTGCACCAATGACAACAACTGATGCACCAACGACATCAACTGTTAAACCGACTACAATTGCTGGACCAACGAAAACAACTGCTGGAGCAACCACAACAACTGCTGGACCCACCACAACATTTGCAGCACCCACAACAACCGCTGCACCAACGACAACAACTGCTGCACCAACAACAACTGATGCACCCACCACAACTACTCCTGAACCAACAACCACACCTGCTGCACCGATGACAACAACTACTGCACCAACCACAACAACTGCTGCACCAGCGACAACAACTGCTGGACCAACAACGACAGCTGCTGCACCAACAACAACAAGTGCTGCATCAACAATGACAACTGCTGTACCAACAACAACAACTGTTGCAGCAACAACAACAAATGCAGAGCCAACCACTTTAACTGCTGGACCCACCACAACATCTGCAGTACCCACAACAACTGCTGCACTAACGACAACAACTGCTGCACCAACGACAACAACCGCTGCACCAACGACAACTGCTGCACCCACCACAACTACTGCGGGACCAACAACCACAAATGCTGTACCAATGACAACAACTGCTGCACCAACGACAACAACTGCTGCACCAACGACAACTGCTGCACCCACCACAACTACTGCGGGACCAACAACCACAAATGCTGTACCAATAACAACAACTGCTGCACCAACGACAACAAATGCTGCACCAACAACAACTGCTGCGCCCACCACAACTATTGCGGGACCAACAACCACAAATGCTGTACCAATAACAACAACTGCTGCACCAACGACAACAAATGCTGCACCAACAACAACAACTGCTGCACCAACAACGATAACTTCAGGACCAACAAAAACAACTGCTGGACCCACCACAACATCTGCAGCACCCACAACAACTGCTGCTACAAGGACAACAACTGCTGCACCAAGGACAACTGCTGCACTAACAACACCTGCACCAACGAAAACAACTGCTGGATCAACAACAACTGCTGCACCAACGACGACAACTGCTGCAACAACAATGACAACTGCTGCACCAACAAGGAGAACTTCAAGACCAACAACGACAACTGCTGGACGCACCACAACAACTGCTGCCCCAACGACAACAACTGCTGAATTAACGACAACAACTGCTGCACCAGCGACAACAACTGCTGGACCAACAACGACAGCTGCTGCACCAACAACAACAACTGCTGCATTAACAATGACAACTGCTGCACCAACAACAAAAACTGCTGCAGCAACAACGACAAATGCAGAGGCAGCCACCTTAACTGCTGGACCCACCACAACATCTGCAGTACCCACAACAACTGCTGCACTAACGACAACAACTGCTGCACCAACGACAACAACTGCTGAACCAACGACAACAACTGCTGAACCAACGACAACTGCTGCACCCACCACAACTACTGCACCCACCACAACTACTGCGGGACCAACAACCAAAAATGCTGTACCAATGACACCAACTGATGCACCAACGAGAAGAACTGCTGAACCAACGACAACAACTGCTGGACCAACGAAAACAACGGCTGCACCAATGACAATAACTGCTGCACCAACGACAACAACTGCTGCACCAACGACAACAACTGCTGCACCAACAACAACTGCTGCACCAACAACGACAACAGCTGCAACAACAATGACAACTGCTGCACCAACAATCACAACTGCTGCACCAACAACGACAACTGCTGCACTAACACCGGCAACTGCTGCACCAACGACAACAATTGCTGAACTAACGCCAACAACTGCTGCACCAACAACAACATTTGCTGCAGCAACAACAACAATTGCAGGACCAACAACAACAACTCTAGGACCCACAGCCACAACAGAAGGACAGACAACTGCAGGACCAATAACAACAAATGCAATACACACAACTACTACAGCACAATCCACAACTGCTACAGCAGGACTCACTGCAACTGCAGTACAAAAAACGACTGCAGGCCCAACAACTACAACAGCAAAACCATCAAGAACAGTTGCAGAACCGACAACAACTACTGGACTATTAACTACTACCGTAGGATCCACAACATCAACAACAGCTGCACCAACGACAACAATTGCTACACCAACGACAACAACTGCTGTACCAACGACGACAACTGCTCGACCAACGACAACAGCTGCACCAACGACAACAATTGCTGAAGCAACAACGACAAATGCAGAACCAACCACCACAACTGCTGGACCCACCACAACGTTTGCAATACCCACGACAACTGCTGCACCAACGACAACAACTGCTGTACCCACCACAACTACTCCTGTACCAACAACCACAACTGATGCACCAACGACAACAACTGCTAAACCAACAACAACTGCTGCACCAGCGACAACAACTGCTGTACAAACAACGACAGCTGCTGCACCAATAACAACAACTGCTGCATCAACAACGACAACTGCTGCACCAACAACAACAACTGCTGCAGCAACAATGACAAATGCAGAGCCAACCACTTTAACTGCTGGACCCACCACAACATCTGCAGTACCCACAACGACTGCTGCACTAACGACAACAACTGCTGCACCAACGACAACAACTGCTGCACCAACGACAACAACTGCTGCACCAACGACAACAATTGCTGCACCAACGACAACAACTGCTGCACCAACGACAACAAATGCTGAAATAACGACAACAACTGCTGCAGTAACAACGACAACTACCACACCAACAACGAAAACTTTAGGACCAACAACAATAACTGCTGAACCAACAACGACAATTGCTGCACCAACGAAAACAACTGCTGGATCAACGACAACTGCTGCACCAACAACGACAACTGCTGGACCCATCAAAACAACTGCTGCCCCAACGACAACAACTGCTGAATTAACGACAACAACTGCTGCACCAACGACAACAACTGCTGCACCAACAACAACTGCTGCACCCACCACAACTACTCCTGGACCAACAACCACAATTGTTGCACCAATGACAACAACTGCTGCACCAACAACAACGACTGCTGGACCACCAACGACAACTGCTGCACCAACAACAACATTTGCTGCAGCAACAACAACAATTGCAGGACCAACGAAAACAACTGCTGCACCAATGACAACAACTGCTGCACCAATGACAACAACTGCTGCACCAACAACAACAACTGCTGCATCAACAACAACTGCTGCACCAACAACAACAACTGCTGCACCAACAACGATAACTTCAGGACCAACAACAACAACTGCTGGACCCACCACAACATCTGCAGCACCCATAACAACTGCTGCACCAACGACAACAACTGCTGCACCAACGACAACAACTGCTGCACCAACGACAACGACTGCTGGTCCAACAACGAAAACTGCTGCAACGACAACAACAACTGCTGCAGCAACAACGACAAATGCAAAACCAACCACTTTAAATGCTGCACCCACCACAACATCTGCAGTACCCACAAAGACTGTTGCACCAACGACAACAACTGCTACACCAACAATGATAACTTCAGGACCAACAAAATCCACTGCTGGACCCACCACAGCATCTGCAGCACCCACAACAACTGCTGCACCAAGGACAACAACTGCTGCACCAACAACAACAACTGCTGCACCAACGACAACAAATGCTGAAATAACGACAACAACTGCTGCAGTAACAACGACAACAACTGCTGAACCAACGACAACAACTGCTGCACCAACAACAACTGCTGCACCAACAACAACGACTGCTGGACCACCAACGACAACTGCTGCACCAACAACAACATTTGCTGCAGCAACAACAACAATTGCAGGACCAACAACAACAACTGTAGGACCCACAGCCACAACAGAAGGACAGACAACTGCAGTACCAATAACAACACATGCAATTTACACAACTACTACAGCACGATCCACAACTGCTACAGCAGGACTCACTACAACTGCAGTACAAAAAACAACTGCAGGCCCAACAACTACAACAGCAAAACCATCAAGAACAGCGGCAGAAGCAACAACAACTACTGGACTATTAACTACTACCTTAGGATCCACAACATCAACAACTGCTGCACCAACAACAACAACTGCTGCAGCAACAATGACAAATGCAGAGCCAACCACTTTAACTGCTGGACCCACCACAACATCTGCAGTACCCACAACGACTGCTACACCAACGACAACAACTGCTGCACCAACGACAACAACTGCTGCACCAACGACAACAACTGCTGCACCAACGACAACAACTTCTGCACCAATGACAACAAATGCTGAAATAACGACAACAACTGCTGCAGTAACAACGACAACTACCACACCAACAACGAAAACTTTAGGACCAACAACAATAACTGCTGAACCAACAACGACAATTGCTGCACCAACGAAAACAACTGCTGGATCAACGACAACTGCTGCACCAACAACGACAACTGCTGGACCCATCAAAACAACTGCTGCCCCAACGACAACAACTGCTGAATTAACGACAACAACTGCTGCACCAACGACAACAACTGCTGCACCAACGACAACAACTGCTACACCAACGACAACAACTGCTGAAACAACGACAACAACTGCTGAACCAACGACAACAACTGCTGCACCAACAACAACTGCTGCACCAACAACAACGACTGCTGGACCACCAACGACAACTGCTGCACCAACAACAACATTTGCTGCAGCAACAACAACAATTGCAGGACCAACAACAACAACTGTAGGACCCACAGCCACAACAGAAGGACAGACAACTGCAGTACCAATAACAACACATGCAATTTACACAACTACTACAGCACGATCCACAACTGCTACAACAGGACTCACTACAACTGCAGTACAAAAAACAACTGCAGGCCCAACAACTACAACAGCAAAACCATCAAGAACAGCGGCAGAAGCAACAACAACTACTGGACTATTAACTACTACCTTAGGATCCACAACATCAACAACAGCTGCACCAACGACAACAACTGCTACACCAACGACAACAACTGCTATACCAACGACGACAACAGCTCGACCAACGACAACAGCTGCACCAACGACAACAATTGCTGAAGCAACAACGACAAATGCAGAACCAACCACCACAACTGCTGGACCCACCACAACATTTGCAGTACCCACGACAACTGTTGAACCAACGACAACAACTGCTGTACCAACAACAACTGCTGCACCCACCACAACTACTCCTGAACCAACAACCACAACTGCTGTACCAATGATAACAACTGATGCACCAACGACAACAACTGCTAAACCAACAACAACTGCTGGACCAACGAAAACAACTGCTGCACCAACGACAACAACTGCTGCACCAACGACAACAACTGCTGCACCAATGACAACAACTGCTGCACCAACGACAACAACTGCTGCACCAACAATAACAACCGCTGAACCAACGACAACAACTGCTAGACCAACGAAAACAACTGCTGCACCAACGACAACAACTGTTGCACCAATGACAACAACTGCTGGACCAATGAAAACAACTGCTGCACCAAAAACAACAACTGCTGCACCAACGACAAAAACTGTTGCACCAACGACAACAACTGCTGCACCAACGACAACAACTGCTGCACCAAAAACAACAACTGCTGCACCAACAACGATAACTGCTGCACTAACAACCGTAACTGCTGCACCAACGACAACAACTGCTGAACTAACGCCAATAACTGCTGCCCCAACAACAACATTTGCTGCAGCAACATCAACAATTGCAGGACCAACAACAACAACTATAGGACCCACAGCCACAACAGAAGGACAGACAACTGCAGGACAAATAACAACTAATGCAATACACACAACTAATACAGCACGATCCACAACTGCTACAGCAGGACTCACTACAACTGCAGTACAAAGAACAACTGCAGGCCCAACAACTACAACAGCAAAACCATCAAGAACAGCTGCAGAACCAACAACAACTACTGGACTATTAACTACTACCGTGGGATCCACAACATCAACAACTGCTGCATCGACGACAACAACTGCTACACCAACGACAACAACTGCTGAAACAACGACAACAACTGCTGAACCAACGACAACAACTGCTGCACCAACAACAACTGCTGCACCCACCACAACTACTCCTGAACCAACAACCACAACTGCTGCACCAATGACAACAACTGATGCACCAACGACAACAACTGCTAAACCAACAACAACTGCTGGACCAACGAAAACAACTGCTGCACCAACGACAACAACTGCTGCACCAACGACAACAACTGCTGCACCAACAACGACAATTGCTGCACCAACAAAAACAAATGCTGGATCAACGACAACTGGTGCACCAACGACGACAACAGCTGCAACAACAATGACAACTGCTGCACCAACAATCACAACTGCTGCACCAACAACTGCAACTGCTGCACCAACGACAACAACTGCTGAACTAACGCCAACAACTGCTGCCCCAACAACAACATTTGCTGCAGCAACAACAACAATTGAAGGACCAACAACAACAACTGTAGGACCCACAGCCACAACAGAAGGACAGACAACTGCAGGACCAATAACAACAAATGCAATACACACAACTACTACAGCACGATCCACAACTGCTACAGCAGGACTCAGTACAACTGCAGTACAAAGAACAACTGCAGGCCCAACAACTACAACAGCAAAACCATCAAGAACAGCTGCAGAACCAACAACAACTACTGGACTATTAACTACTACCGTGGGATCCACAACCTCAACAACTGCTGCACCGACGACAACAATTGCTGAAGCAACAACGACAAATGCAGAACCAACCACCACAACTGCTGGACCCACCACAACATTTGCAGTACCCACAACGACTGCTGCACTAACGACAACAACTACTGCACCAACGACAACAACTGCTGCACCAACGATAACAACCGCTGAACCAACGACAACAACTTCTGGACCAACGAAAACAACCGCTGCACCAACGACAACAACTGTTGCACCAATGACAACAACTGCTGGACCAACGAAAACAACTACTGCACCAACGACAACAACTGCTGCACCAACGACAACAACTGCTGCACCAACAACAACAACTGCTGCACCAACAACGATAACTTCAGGACCAACAACAACAACTGCTGGACCCACCACAACATCTGCAGCACCCACAACAACTGCTGCACCAACGACAACAACTGCTGCACCAAAGACAACAACTGCTGCACCAACAACAACTGCTGCACCCACCACAACTACTCCTGAACCAACAACCACAACTGCTGCACCAATGACAACAACTGATGCACCAACAACGACAATTACTGCACCAACAAAAACAAATGCTGGATCAACGACAACTGGTGCACCAACGACGACAACAGCTGCAACAACAATGACAACTGCTACACGAACAATCACAACTGTTGCACCAACGACAACAACTGCTGAACCAACAACAACTGCTGGACCAATGACAACAACTGATGCACCAACGACAACAACTGCTGGACTAACGAAAACAACTGCTGCACCAACAAAAACTGCTGCACCAACGACAACAACTGCTGCACCAGCGACAACAACTGCTGGACCTACAACGACAGCTGCTACATCAACAACAAAAACTGCTGCAGCAACAACGACAAATGCAGAGCCAACCACTTTAACTGCTGGACCCACCGCAACATCTGCAGTACCCACAACAACTGCTGCACTAACGACAACAACTGCTGCACCAACGACAACAACTGCTGCACCAACGACAACTGCTGCACCCACCACAACTACTGCGGGACCAACTACCACAAATGCTTTACCAATGACAACAACTGATGCACCAACGACAACAACTGCTGGACTAACGAAAACAACTGCTGCACCAATGACAACAACTGCTGCAACAACGACTACAAGTGCTGCACCAACGACAACAACTGCTGGACCAATAACGACAACTGCTGCATCAACAACAACTGCTGCACCAACAACAACAACTGCTGCACCAACAATGATAACTTCAGGACCAACAATGATAACTTCAAGACCAACAACAACAACTGCTGCACCAAGGACAAGAACTGCTGCACCAACGACAACAAATGCTGAAATAACGACAACAATTGCTGCAGTAACGACGACAACTACCACACCAACAACGAAAACTTTAGGAGCAAAAACAATAACTGCTGAACCAACAACGACAATTGCTGCACCAACGAAAACAACTGCTGGATCAACGGCAACTGCTGCACCAACGACGACAACTGCTGCAAAAACAATGACAACTGCTGCACCAACAACAACAACTGCTGCACCAACAACGATAACTTCAGGACCAACAACAACAACTGCTGAACTAACGCCGACAACTGCTGCACCAACAACAACATTTGCCGCAGCAACAACAACAATTGCAGGACCAACAACAACAACTGTAGGACCCACAGCCACAACAGAAGAACAGACAACTGCAGGACCAATAACAGCAAATGCAATACACACAACTACTACTGCACAATCCACAACTGCTACAGCAGGACTCACTACAACTGAAGTACAAAAAACAACTGCAGGCCCAACAACTACAACAGCAAAACCATCAAGAACAGTTGCAGAACCAACAACAACTACTGGACTATTAACTACTACCGTAGGATCCACAACATCAACAACTGCTACAGCAGGACTCACTACAACTGCAGTACGAAAAACAACTGCAGGCCCAACATCTACAACAGCAAAACCATCAAGAACAGCTTCAGAACCAACAACAACTACTGGACTATTAACTACTACCGTAGGATCCACAACAGCCACAACTTCTGCACTAATGACAACAACTTATGCACCAACGACAACAACTGCTGCACCAACAACAACTGCTACACCAACGACAACAACTGCTTTACCAACGACAACAGCTGCACCCACCACAACTACTCCTGAACCAACAACCAGAACTGCTGCAACAATTAGAACAACTGATGCACCAACGACAACAACTGGTAAACCAACAACAACTGCTGGACCAACGAAAACAACTGCTGTACCAACAACAACTGCTGTACCAACGACAACAATTGCTGCACCAACAACGACAATTGCTGCACCAACAAAAACAAATGCTGGATCAACGACAACTGCTGCACCAACGACAACAGCTGCTGCACCAGCGACAACAACTGCTGGACCAACGACAGCTGCTGCACCAACAACAACAACTGCTGAACCAACGACAACTGCTGCACCCACCACAACTACTGAAGGACCAACAACCACAAATGCTGTACCAAAGACAACAACTGATGCACCAACGACAACAACTGCTGAACCAACGACAACAACTGCTGCACCAACGACAACAACTGCTGCACCAACGACAACAACTGCTGCACCAACAACAACAACTGCTGCATCAACAACAACTGCTGAACCAACAACGACAACTGCTGCACCAACAACGATAACTTCAGGACCAACAACGACAACTGCTGGACCCACCACAACATCTGCAGCACCCACAACAACTGCTGCACCAATGACAACAACTGCTGCACCAACGACAACAACTGTTGCACCAACGACAACGACTGCTGGTCCAACAACGACAACTGCTGCACCGACAACGACTGCTGCAGCAACAACGACAAATGCAAAACCACCCACTTTAAATGCTGGACCCACCACAACATCTGCAGTACCCACAACAACTGTTGCACCAACGACAACAACTGCTGCACCAAAGACAACAACTGCTGCACCAACAACGGTAACTTCAGGACCAACAAAAACAACTGCTGGACCCACCACAACATCTGCAGCATCCACAACAACTGCTGCACCAAGGACAACAACTGCTGCACGAACAACAACAACTGTTGCACCAACGACAACAAATGCTGAAATAACGACAACAACTGCTGCAGTAACAACGACAACTACCACACCAACAACGAAAACTTTAGGACCAACAACAATAACTGCTGAACCAAAAACGACAATTGCTGCACCAACGAAAACAATTGCTGGATCAACGACAACTGCTGCACCAATGACGACAACTGCTGCATCAACAATGACAACTGCTACACCAACAATGAGAACTTCAGGACCAACAACGACAACTGCTGGACCCATCAAAACAACTGCTGCCCCAACGACAACAACTGCTGAATTAACGACAACAACTGCTGCACCAACGACAACAACTGCTGCACCAACAACATCTGCTGCACCCACCACAACTACTCCTGGACCAACAACCACAATTGTTGCACCAATGACAACAACTGCTGCACCAACGACAACAACTGCTGGACCACTAACGACAACTGCTGTATCAAAAAAAACAATTGCAGGACCAACAACAAGTGCTGTACCAACGACAACAACTGCTGCACCAACAACGACAATTGCTGCACCAACAAAATCAAATGCTGGATCAACGACAACTGCTGCACCAACGACAACAGCTGCTGCACCAGCGACAACAACTGCTGGACCAACGACAGCTGCTGCACCAACAACAACAACTGCTGAACCAACGACAACTGCTGCACCCACCACAACTACTGCGGGACCAACAACCACAAATGCTGTACCAAAGACAACAACTGATGCACCAACGACAACAACTGCTGAACCAACGACAACAACTGCTGCACCAACGACAACAATTGCTGCACCAACGACAACAACTGCTGCACCAACAACAACAACTGCTGCATCAACAACAACTGCTGCACCAACAACAACAACTGCTGCACCAACAACGATAACTTCTGGAACAACAACAACAACTGCTGGACTATTAAATACTACCGTGGGATCCACAACATCAACAACTTCTGCACCGACGACAACAAATGCTACACCAACGGCAACAACTGCTTTACCAACGACGACAACTGCTCGACCAACGAGAACAGCTGCTCCAACGACAACAATTTCTGAAGCAACAACAACAAATGCAGAACCAACCACCACAACTGGTGGACCCACCACAACATTTGCAGTACCCACAACAACTGCTGCACCAACGACAACAATTGCTGCACCAACAACAACTGCTGCACCAACGACAACAACTGCTGCACCAGTGACAACAACTGCTGTACGAACAATGACAGCTGCTGCACCAATAACAACAACTGCTGCATCAACAACGACAACTGCTGCACCAACAACAATAACTGCTGCAGCAACAATGACAAATGCAGAGCCAACCACTTTAACTGCTGGACCAACCACAACAACTGCTGCACCAACGACAACAACTGCTGTACCAACAACAACTGCTGCACCCACCACAACTACTCCTGAACCAACAACCACAACTGCTGCACCAATGACAACAACTGATGCACCAACGCCAACAACTGCTAAACCAACAACAACTGCTGGACCAACGAAAACAACTGCTGTACCAACAACAACTGCTGCACCAACGACAACTGCTGCACCAGCGACAACTGCTGGACCAACAACGACAGCTGCTGCACCAACAACAACAACTGCTGCATCAACAATGACAACTGCTGCACCCACCACAACTACTGCTGAACAGACGACAACAACTGCTGCACCAACGACAACAACTGCTGAACCAACGACAACTGCTGCACCCACCACAACTACTGCGGGACCAACAACAACAACTGCTGCACCAACGACAACAAATGCTGAAATAACGACAACACCTGCTACAGTAACAACGACAACTACCACACCAACAACGAAAACATTAAGACCAACAACAATAACTGCTGAACCAACAACGACAATTGCTGCACCAACAAAAACAATTGCTGGATCAACGACAACTGCTGCACCAACGACGACAACTGCTGCAACAACAATGAAAACTGCTGCACCAACAATGAGAACTTCAGGACCAACAACGACAACTGCTGGACCCATCAAAACAACTGCTGCCCCAACGACAACAACTGCTGAATTAACGACAACAACTGCTGCACCAACGACAACAACTACTGCACCATCAACAACTGCTGCACCCACCACAACTACTCCTGAACCAACAACCACAACTACTGCACCAATGACAACAACTGATGCACCAACGACAACAACTGCTGCACCAACGGCAACTGCTGCACCCACCACAACTACTGCGGGACCAAAAGCCACAACTGGTGCACCAATGACAACAACTGATGCACCACCGACAACAACTGCTGAACCAACGACAACAACTGCTGGACCAATGACAAGAACTGCTGCACCAATGACAACAACTGATGCACCAACGACAACAACTGCTGAACCAACGACAACAACTGCTGGACCAACGAAAACAACTGCTGCACCAATGACAACAACTGCTGCACCAACGACAACAACTGCTGCACCAACAACAACAACTGCTGGACCAATAACGACAACTGTAGCACCCACAAAAACTGCTGCACCAACGACAACAACTGCTGCACCAACGACAACAACTGCTGCACCAACGACAACAACTGCTGGACCAATGACAACAACTGCTGCACCAACAACAACAAATGCTGCACCAACAACAACAACTGCTGCACCAACAAAAACAACTGCTGCACCAACAACGATAACTTCAGGACCAACAACAACAACTGCTGGACCCACCACAACATCTGCAGCACCCACAACAACTGCTGCACCAACAACAACTGCTGCACCCACCACAACTACTCCTGAACCAACAACCACAACTGCTGCACCAATGACAACAACTGATGCACCAACGACAACAACTGCTAAACCAACAACAACGGCTGGACCAACGAAAACAACTGCTGCACCAACGACATCAACTGCTGCACCAACGACAACAACTGATGCACCAACAATGACAATTGCTGCACCAACAAAAACAAATGCTGGATCAACGACAACTGGTGCACCAACGACGACAACAGCAGCAACAACACTGACAACTGCTACACCAACAATCACAACTGCTGCACCAACAACGACAACTGCTGCACTAACAACCGCAACTGCTGCACCAACGACAACAACTGCTGAACTAACCCCAAGAACTGCTGCCCCTACAACAACATTTGCTGCAGCAACAACAACAATTGCAGGACCAACAACAAAAACTGTAGGACCCAAAGCCACAACAGAAGGACAGACAACTGCAGGACCAATAACAACAAATGCAATACACACAACTACTACAGCACGATCCACAACTTCTACAGCAGGACTCATTACAACTGCAGTACAAAGAACAACTGCAGGCCCAACAACTACAACATCAAGAACAGCTGCAGAACCAACAACAACTACTGGACTATTAACTACTACCGTGAGATCCACAACATCAACAACTGCTGCACCGATGACAACAAATGCTACACCAACGACAACAGCTGCTTTTCCAACGACGACAACTGCTCGACCAACGACAACAGCTACACCAACGACAACAATTGCTGAAGCAACAACGACAAATGCAGAACCAACCACCACAACTGCTGCACCAACAACAACTGCTCCACCCACCACAACTACTCCTGAACCAACAACCACAACTGCTGCACCGATGACAACAACTGATGCAACAACGACAACAACTGCTAAACCAACAACAACTGCTGGACCAACGAAAACAACTGCTGCACCAACAACAACTGCTGCACCAACGACAAAAACTGCTGCACCAGCGACAACAACTGCTGTACAAACAACGACAGCTGCTGCACCAATAACAACAACTGCTGCATCACCAACGACAACTGCTGCACCAACAACAACAACTGCTGCAGCAACAATGACAAATGCAGAGCCAACCACTTTAACTGCTGGACCAACCACAACAAATACAGTACCCACAACAACTGCTGCACCAACGACAACAACTGCTGAACCAACGATAACAACTGCTGCACCAACGACAACAACTGCTGAACCAACAACAACGGCTGGACCAACGAAAACAACTGCTGCACCAACGACATCAACTGCTGCACCAACGACAACAACTGATGCACCAACAATGACAATTGCTGCACCAACAAAAACAAATGCTGGATCAACGACAACTGGTGCACCAACGACGACAACAGCAGCAACAACACTGACAACTGCTACACCAACAATCACAACTGCTGCACCAACAACGACAACTGCTGCACTAACAACCGCAACTGCTGCACCAACGACAACAACTGCTGAACTAACCCCAAGAACTGCTGCCCCTACAACAACATTTGCTGCAGCAACAACAACAATTGCAGGACCAACAACAAAAACTGTAGGACCCAAAGCCACAACAGAAGGACAGACAACTGCAGGACCAATAACAACAAATGCAATACACACAACTACTACAGCACGATCCACAACTTCTAAAGCAGGACTCATTACAACTGCAGTACAAAGAACAACTGCAGGCCCAACAACTACAACATCAAGAACAGCTGCAGAACCAACAACAACTACTGGACTATTAACTACTACCGTGGGATCCACAACATCAACAACTGCTACACCGATGACAACAAATGCTACACCAACGACAACAGCTGCTTTTCCAACGACGGCAACTGCTCGACCAACGACAACAGCTACACCAACGACAACAATTGCTGAAGCAACAACGACAAATGCAGAACCAACCACCACAACTGCTGCACCAACAACAACTGCTCCACCCACCACAACTACTCCTGAACCAACAACCACAACTGCTGCACCGATGACAACAACTGATGCAACAACGACAACAACTGCTAAACCAACAACAACTGCTGGACCAACGGAAACAACTGCTGCACCAACAACAACTGCTGCACCAACGACAACAACTGCTGCACCAGCGACAACAACTGCTGTACAAACAACGACAGCTGCTGCACCAATAACAACAACTGCTGCATCAACAACGACAACTGCTGCACCAACAACAACAACTGCTGCAGCAACAATGACAAATGCAGAGCCAACCACTTTAACTGCTGGACCAACCACAACAAATACAGTACCCACAACAACTGCTGCACCAACGACAACAACTGCTGAACCAACGATAACAACTGCTGCACCAACGACAACAACTGCTGAACCAAGAACAACTGCTGCACCAACAACAAAAACTGCTGCATTAGGAACAACTGCTGCACCAACAACAACAACTGCTGCAGCAACGACAACGACTGCTGGTCCAACAACGACAACTGCTGCACCGACAACAACGACTGCTGCAGCAACAACGACAAATGCAAAACCAACCACTTTAAATGCTGGACCCACCACAACATCTGCAGTACCCACAACAACTGTTGCACCAACGACAACAACTGCTGCACCAACGACAACAACTGCTGCACCAACAACGATAACTTCAGTACCAACAAAAACAAATGCTGGACCCACCACAACATATGCAGCACCCACAACAACTGCTGCACCAAGGACAACAACTGCTGCTCCAACAACAACAACTGCTGCACCAGCGACAACAAATGCTGAAATAACGACAACAACTGCTACAGTAACAACGACAACTACCACACCAAGAACGCAAACTTTAAGACCAACAACAATAACTGCTGAACCAACAACGACAATTGCTGCACCAACGAAAACAATTGCTGGATCAACGACAACTGCTGCACCAACGACGACAAATGCTGCAACAACAATGAAAACTTCAGGACCAACAGCGACAACTGCTGGACCCATCAAAACAACTGCTGCCTCAACGACAACAACTGCTGAATTAACGACAACAACTGCTGCACCAACGACAACAACTGCTGCACCATCAACAACTGCTGCACCCACCAAAACAACTCCTGAACCAACAACCACAACTACTGCACCAATGACAACAACTGATGCACCAACGACAACAACTGCTGCACCAACAACGATAACTTCAGTACCAACAAAAACAAATGCTGGACCCACCACAACATATGCAGCACCCACAACAACTGCTGCACCAAGGACAACAACTGCTGCTCCAACAACAACAACTGCTGCACCAGCGACAACAAATGCTGAAATAACGACAACAACTGCAACAGTAACAACGACAACTACCACACCAAGAACGCAAACTTTAAGACCAACAACAATAACTGCTGAACCAACAACAACAATTGCTGCACCAACGAAAACAATTGCTGGATCAACGACAACTGCTGCACCAACGACGACAAATGCTGCAACAACAATGAAAACTTCAGGACCAACAGCGACAACTGCTGGACCCATCAAAACAACTGCTGCCTCAACGACAACAACTGCTGAATTAACGACAACAACTGCTGCACCAACGACAACAACTGCTGCACCATCAACAACTGCTGCACCCACCAAAACTACTCCTGAACCAACAACCACAACTACTGCACCAATGACAACAACTGATGCACCAACGACAACAACTGCTGTACCAACGGCAACTGCTGCACCCACCACAACTACTGCGGGACCAAAAACCACAACTGGTGCACCAATGACAACAACTGATGCACCACCGACAACAACTGATGCACCACCGACAACAACTGCTGAACCAACGACAACAACTGCTGGACCAATGACAACAACTGCTGCACCAATGACAACAACTGATGCACCAACGACAACAACTGCTGAACCAACAACAACAACTGCTGGACCAACGAAAACAACTGCTGCACCAATGAAAACAACTGCTGCACCAACGACAACAACTGCTGCACCAACAACAACAACTGCTGCTGGACCAATAACGACAACTGCTGCATCAACAACAACTGCTGCACCAACAACAACAACTGCTGCACCAACAACGATAACTTCAGGACCAACAACAACAACTGCTGGACCCACCACAACATCTACAGCACCCACAACAACTGCTGCACCAACGACAACAACTGCTGCACCAACGACAACAACTGCTGCACCAACGACAACGACTGCTGGACCAACAACGACAACTGCTGCACCGACAACAACAACTACTGCAGCAATAACGACAAATGCAAAACCAACCACTTTAATTGCTGGACCCACCACAACATCTGCAGTACCCACAACTACTGTTGCACCAACGACAACAACTGCTGCACCAACGACAACAACTGCTGCACCAACGGCAACTGCTGCACCCACCACAACTGGTGCACCAATGACAACAACTGATGCACCAACGACAACAACTGCTGAGCCAACGACAACAACTGCTGGACCAATGACAACAACTGCTGCACCAACGACAACAAATGGTGCACCAACAACAACAACTGCTGCACCAACGACAACAAATGCTGAAATAACGACAACAACTCCTGCAGTAACAACGACAACTACCACACCAACAACGAAAACTTTAGGACCAACAACAATAACTGTTGAACCAACAACGACAATTGCTGCATCAACGAAAACAACTGCTGGATCAACGACAACTGCTGCAACAACAATGACAACTGCTGCACCAACAATGAGAACTTCAGGACAAACAACGACAACTGCTGGACCCACCACAACAACTGCTGCCCCAACGACAACAACTGCTGAATTAACGACAACAACTGCTGCACCAACGACAACAACTGCTGCACCAACAACAACTGCTGCACCCATCACAACTACTCCTGGACCAACAACGACAACTGCTGCATCAACAACAACAATTGCAGGACCAACAAAAACAACTGCTGAACTAACGCCAACAACTGCTGCACCAACAACAACATTTGCTGTAGCAACAACAACAATTGCAGGACCAACAACAACAACTGTAGGACCCACAGCCACAACAGAAGGACAGACAACTGCAGGACCAATAACAACAAATGCAATATACACAACTACTACAGCACGATCCACAACTTCTACAGCAGGACTCACTACAACTGCAGTACAAAGAACAACTGCAGGCCCAACAACTACAACAGCAAAACCATCAAGAACAGCTGCAGAACCAACAACAACTACTGGACTATTAACTACTACCGTGGGATCCACAACATCAACAACTGCTGCACCGACGACAACAACTGCTACACCAACGACAACAACTGCTTTACCAACGACGACAACTGCTCAACCAACAACAACTGCTGGACCAACGAAAACAACTGCTGCACCAACAACAACTGCTGCACCAACGACAACAACTGCTGCACCAGCGACAACAACTGCTGGACCAACAACGACAGCTGCTGCACCAACAACAACAACTGCTGCATCAACAACGACAATTGCTGCACCAACAACAACAACTGATGCAGCAACAACGACAAATGCAGAGCCAACCACTTTAACTGCTGGACCCACCACAACATCTGCAATACCCACAACAACTGCTGAACTAACGCCAACAACTGCTGCACCAACAACAACAACATTTGATGCAGCAATAACAACAACTGTAGGACCAACAACAACAACTGTAGGACCCACAGCCACAACAGAAGGACAGACAACTTCAGGACCAATAACAACAAATGCAATACACACAACTACTACAGCACGATCCACAACTGGTACAGCAGGACTCACTACAACTGTAGTACAAAAAACAACTGCAGGCCCAACAACTACAACAGCAAAACCACCAAGAATCGCTGCAGAACCAACAACTACTGGACTATTAACTACTACCGTAGGATCCACAACATCAACAACTGCTGCACCAACGACAACTGCTAGACCAACAACAACAACTGCTTTACCAACGACGACAACTGCTCGAACAACGACAACAGCTGCACCAACGACAACAATTGCTGAAGCAACAACAACTGCTGCACCCACCACTACTACTCCTGAACCAACAACCACAACTGCTGCACCAATGACAACAACTGATGCACCAACTGCTAAACCAACAACAACTGCTGGACCAACGAAAACAACTGCTGCACCAACGACAACAACTGCTGCACCAACGACAACAACTGCTGCACAAACAACAACAATTGCTGCACCAACAAAAACAAATGCTGGATCAACGACAACTGGTGCACCAACGACGACAACAGCTGCAACAACAATGACAATGTACATTGCAGTACAAAGAACAACTGCAGGCCCAACAACTACAACAGCAAAACCATCAAGAA
Organism: Micromesistius poutassou; assembly: GCF_964030765.1. Lineage (NCBI taxonomy): Eukaryota > Metazoa > Chordata > Actinopteri > Gadiformes > Gadidae > Micromesistius > Micromesistius poutassou. Next base: position 19,303,272 of record NC_140273.1, read on the forward strand.
CAGCTGCAGAACCAACAACAACTACTGGATTATTAACTACTACCGTGGGATCCACAACATCAACAACTGCTGCACCGACGACAACAACTGCTACACCAACGACAACAACTGCTTTACCAACGACGACAACTGCTCAACCAAGAACAACTGCTGGACCAACGAAAACAACTGCTGCACCAACGCCAACAACTGCTGCACCAGCGACAACAACTGCTGGACCAACAACGACAGCTGCTGCACCAACAACAACAACTGCTGCATCAACAACGACAATTGCTGCACCAACAACAACAACTGCTGCAGCAACAACGACAAATGCAGAGCCAACCACTTTAACTGCTGGACCCACCACAACATCTGCAATACCCACAACAACTGCTGAAATAACGACAACAACTGCTGCACCAACGACAACTGCTGCACCCACCACAACTACTGCGGGACCAACAACCACAAATGCTGTACCAATGACAACAACTGATGCACCAACGTCAACAACTGCTGTACCAACGACAACAACTGCTGGACCAACGAAAACAACTGCTGCACCAATGACAACAACAGATGCAGCAATGATAACAACTGCTAAACCAACAACAACTGCTGGACCAATGAAAATAACTGCTGCACCAACAAGAACAACTGCTGCACCAACGACAACAAATGCTGCACCAACAACAACAATTGCTGCACCAACAACGATAACTTCAGGACCAACAGAAACAACTGCTGGACACACCAAAACAACTGCTGCCCCAACGACAACAACTGCTGAATTAACAACAACAACTGCTGCACCAACGACAACAACTGCTGCACCAACAACAACAACTGCTGCACCAACAACAACTGCTGCACCCACCACAACTACTCCTGGACCAACAACCACAATTGCTGCACCAATGACAACAACTGCTGCACCAACGACAACAACTGCTGGACCACCAACGACAACTGCTGCATCAACAACAACAATTGCAGGACCAACAACAACAACTGCTGAACTAACGCCAACAACTGCTGCACCAACAACAACATTTGCTGCAGTAACAACAACAACTGCAGGACCAACAACAACAACTGTAGGACCCAAAGCCACAACAGAAGGACAGACAACTGCAGGACCAATAACAACAAATGCAATTCCCACAACTACTACAGCACGATCCACAACTGGTACAGCAGGACTCACTACAACTGCCGTACAAAAAACAACTGCAGGCCCAACAACTACAACAGCAAAACCATCAAGAATCGCTGCAGAACCATCAACAACTACTGGACTATTAAATACTACCGTAGGATCCACAACATCAACAACTGCTGCACCAACGACAACAACTGCTACACCAACAACAACAACTGCTATACCAACGACGACAACTGCTCGAACAACGACAACAACTGCTGCCCCAACAACAACTGCTGCACCGACCACAACTACTCCTGGACCAACAACCACAATTGATGCACCAATGACAACAACTACTGCACCAACGACGACAACTGCTGCAACAACAATGACAACTGCTGCACCAACAATGAGAACTTCAGGACCAACAACGACAACTTCTGGACCCACCACAACAACTGCTGCCCCAACGACAACAACTGCTGAATTAACGACAACAACTGCTACACCAACAACAACAACTGCTATACCAACGACGACAACTGCTCGAACAACGACAACAGCTGCACCAACGACAACAATTGCTGAAGCAACAACGACAAATGCAGAACCAACCACCACAACTGCTGGACCCACCACAACATTTGCAGTCCCCACGACAACTGTTGAACCAACGACAACAACTGCTGCACCCTCCACAACTACTCCTGAACCAACAACCACAACTGCTGCACCAATGACAACAACTGATGCACCAACTGCTAAACCAACAACAACTGCTGGACCAACGAAAACAACTGCTGCACCAACGACAACAACTGCTGCACCAACGACAACAACTGCTGCACCAACAACCACAACTGCTGCATCAACAAAAACAACTGCTGAACTAACACCAACAACTGCTGCCCCAACAACAACATTTGCTGTAGCAACAACAACAATTGCAGGACCAACAACAACAACTGTAGGACCCACAGCCACAACAGAAGGACAGACAACTGCAGGACCAATAACAACAAATGCAATACACACAACTACTACAGCACTATCCACAACTGCTACAGCAGGACTCACTACAACTGCAGTACAAAGAACAACTGCAGGCCCAACAACTACAACAGCAAAACCATCAAGAACAGCTGCAGAACCAACAACAACTACTGGACTATTAACTACTACCGTGGGATCCACAACATCAACAACTGCTGCACCGACGACAACAACTGCTACACCAACGACAACAACTGCTTTACCAACGACGACAACTGCTCAACCAACAACAACTGCTGGACCAACGAAAACAACTGCTGCACCAACAACAACTGCTGCACCAACTACAACAACTGCTGCACCAGCGACAACAACTGCTGGATCAACAACGACAGCTGCTGCACCAACAACAACAACTGCTGAATCAACAACGACAATTGCTGCACCAACAACAACAACTGCTGCAGCAACAACGACAAATGCAGAGCCAACCACTTTAACTGCTGGACCCACCACAACATTTGCAATACCCACAACAACTGCTGCACTAACGACAACAACTGCTGCACCAACGACAACTGCTGCACCCACCACAACTACTGCGGGACCAACAACCACAACTGCTGAACCAACGACAACAACTGCTGGACCAACGAAAACAACTGCTGCACCAATGACAACAACTGATGCACCAATGATAACAACTGCTGGACCAATGAAAATAACTGCTGCACCAACAAGAACAACTGCTGCACCAACGACAAGAAATGCTGCACCAACAACAACTGCTTCACCGACCAAAACTACTCCTGGACCAACAACCACAATTGCTGCACCAATGACAACAACTACTGCACCAACGACAACAACTGCTGGACCACCAACGACAACTGCTGCATCAACAACAACAATTGCAGGACCAACAACAACAACTGCTGAACTAACGCCAACAACTGCTGCACCAACAACAACATTTGCTGCAGAAACAACAACAATTGCAGGACCAACAACAACAACTGTAGGACCAACAGCCACAACAGAAGGACAGAAAACTGCAGGACCAATAACAACAAATGCAATACACACAACTACTACAGCACGATCCACAACTGGTACAGCAGGACTCACTACAACTGCAGTACAAAAAACAACTGCAGGCCCAACAACTACAACAGCAAAACCATCAAGAACCGCTGCAGAACCAACAACAACTACTGGACTATTAACTACTACCGTAGGATCCACAACATCAACAACTGCTGCACCAACTACAACAACTGCTTTACCAACGACGACAACTGCTCAACCAACAACTACTGCTGGACCAACGAAAACAACTGATGCACCAACAACAACTGCTGCACCAACGACAACAACTGCTGCACCAGCAACAACAACTGCTGGACCAACAACGACAGCTGCATCAATAACGACAAATGCTGCACCAACAACAACAACTGCTGCAGCAACAACGACAAATGCAGAGCCAACCACTTTAATTGCTGGACCCACCACAACATCTGCAATACCCACAACAACTGCTGCACTAACGACAACAACTGCTGCACCAACGACAACAACTGCTGCACCAACGACAAATGCTGCACCCACCACAACTACTGCGGGACCAACAACCACAAATGCTGTACCAATGACAACAACTGATGCACCAACGACAACAACTGCTTTACCAACGACGACAACTGCTCGACCAACGACAACAGCTTCACCAACAACAACAATTGCTGAAGCAACAACGCCAAATGCAGAACCAACCACCACAACTGCTGGACCCACCACAACATTTGCAGTACCCACAACAACTGCTGCACCAACAACAACTGCTGCACCCACCACAACTACTCCTGAACCAACAACCACAACTGCTGCACCGATGACAACAACTGATGCACCAACGACAACAACTGCCAAACCAACAACAACTGCTGGATCAACGAAAACAACTGCTGCACCGACAACAACTGCTGAACCAACGACAACAACTGCTGCACCAGCGACAACAACTGCTGGACCAACAATGACAGCTGCTGCACCAACAACAACAACTGCTGCATCAACAACAACAACTGCTGCAGCAACAACGACAAAAGCAGAGCCAACCACTTTAATTGCTGGACCCACCACAGCATCTGCAGTACCCACAACAACTGCTGCACCAACGACAACAACTGCTGCACCAACGACAACTGCTGCACCCACCACAACTACTGCGGGACCAACAATCACAAATGCTGTACCAATGACAACAACTGATGCACCAACGACAACTGCTGCACCCACAACAACTATTGCGGGACCAACAACCACAAATGCTGTACCAATGACAACAACTGATGCACCAACGACAACAACTGCTGCAACAACGACAACAACTGCTGCACCAACGAAAACAACTGCTGCACCAACAATGATAACTTCAGGACCAACAACAACAACTGCTGGACCCAACAAAACATCTGCAGCACCCAAAACAACTGCTGCACCAACGACAACAACTGCTGAAATAACAACTGCTGCAGTAACAACGACAACTACCACACCAACAACGAAAAGTTTAGGACCAACAACAATAACTGCTGAACCAACATCGACAATTGCTTCACCAATGACAACAACTGATGCACCAACGACAACAACTGCTAAACCAACTACAACTGCTGGACCAATAAAAACAACTGCTGCACCAACAACAACTGCTGCACCAACGACAACAACTGCTGCACCAGCGACAACAACTGCTGGACCAACAACGACAAATGCAGAGCCAACGACAACTGCTGCACCAACCACAACTACTGCGGGACCAACAACCACAAATGCTATACCAATGACAACAACTGCTGAACCAACGACAACAATTGCTGGACCAACAAAAACAGCTGCTGCACCAATGACAACAACTGCTGCACCAACGACAACAACTGCTGCACCAACTACAACAACTGCTGGACCAATAACGACAACTGCTGCATCAACAACAACTGCTGCACCAACAACAACAACTGCTGCACCAACAACAATAACTTCAGGACCAACAACAACAACTGCTGGACCCACCACAACATCTGCAGCACCCACAACAACTGCTGCACCAACGACAACAACTGCTGAACCAACGAAAACAACTGCTGCACCAACGACAACGACTGCTGGTCCAACAATGACAACTGCTGCACCGACAACAACAACTGCTGCAGCAACAACGACAAATGCAAAACCAACCACTTTAATTGCTGGACCCACCACAACATCTGCAGTACCCACAACAACTGTTGCACCAACGACAACAACTGCTGCACCAATGACAACAACTGCTGCACCAACGAAAACAACTGCTGGACCACCAACGACAACTGCTGCATCAACAACAACAATTGCAGGACCAACAACCACAATTGTTGCACCAATGACAACTGCTGCACCAACGACAACAACTGCTGGACCACTAACGACAACTGCTGCATCAAAAACAACAATTGCAGGACCAACAACAACAACTGCTGAACTAACAACAACATTTGCTGCAGCAACAACAACAATTGCAGGACCAACAACAACAACTGTAGTACCCACAGCCACAACAGAAGGACAGACAACTGCAGGACCAATAACAACAAATACAATACACACAACTACTACAGCACGATCCACAACTGCTACAGCAGGACTCACTACAACTGCAGTACAAAGAACAACTGCAGGCCCAACAACTACAACAGCAAAACCATCAAGAACAGCTGCAGAACCAACAACAACTACTGGACTATTAACTACTACTGTGGGATCCACAACATCAACAACTGCTGCACCGACGACAACAACTGCTACACCAACGACAACAGCTGCTTTTCCAACGACGACGACTGCTCGACCAACGACAACAGCTGCACCAACGACAACAATTGCTGAAGCAACAACGACAAATGCAGAACCAACCACCACAACTGCTGAACCCACCACAACATTTGCAGTACCCACAACAACTGCTGCACAAACGACAACAACTGCTGTAGCAACAACAACTGCTGCACCCACCACAACTACTCCTGAACCAACAACGACAACTGCTGCACCAACAACAACAACTGATGCAGCAAAAACGACAAATGCAGAGCCAACCACTTTAACTGCTGGACCCACCACAACAACTGCAGTACCCACAACAATTGCTGCACTAACGACAACAACTGCTGCACCAACGACAACAACTGCTGCACCAACGACAAATGCTGCACCCTTTAGAACTACTGCGGGGCCAACAACCACAAATGCTGTACCAATGACAACAACTGATGCACCAACAACAACAACTGCTGAATCAACGACAACAACTGCTGGACCCACCACAACATCTGCAGCACCCACAACAACTGCTGCACCAATGACAACAACTGCTGCACCAACGACAACAAGTGCTGCACCAACAACAACAACTGCTGAACTAACGCCAACAACTGCTGCCCCAACAACAACATTTGCTGCAGCAACAACAACAATTGCAGGACCAACAACACCAACTGTAGGACCCACAGCCACAACAGAAGGACAGACAACTGCAGGACCAATAACAACAAATGCAATACACACAACTACTACAGCAATATCCACAACTGCTACAGCAGGACTCACTACAACTGCAGTACAAAGAACAACTGCAGGCCCAACAACTACAACAGCAAAACCATCAAGAACAGCTGCAGAACCAACAACAACTACTGGACTATTAACTACTACCGTGGGATCCACAACATCAACAACTGCTGCACCGACGACAACAACTGCTACACCAACGACAACAACTGCTTTACCAACAACGACAACTGCTCGACCAACGACAACAGCTGCATCAACGACAACAATGGCTGAAGCAATAACGACAAATGCAGAACCAACTATCACAACTGCTGGACCCACCACAACATTTGCAGTACCCACAACAACTACTCCTGAACCAACAACCACAACTGCTGCACCAATGACAACAACTGATGCACCAACGCCAACAACTGCTAAACCAACAACAACTGCTGGACCAACGAAAACAACTGCTGCACCAACGACAACTGCTGCACCAACGACAACAACTGCTGCACCAGCGACAACAACTGCTGAACCAACGACAACTGCTGCACCCACCACAACTAATGCGGGACGAACAACCACAAATGCTGTACCAATGACAACAACTGATGCACCAACGACAACAACTGCTGAACCAACGACAACAACTGCTGGACCAACAAAAACAACTGCTGCAACAATGACAACAACTGCTGCACCAACGACAACAACTGCTGCACCAACAACAACAACTGCTGCATCAACAACAACTGCTGCACCAACAACAACAACTGCTGCACCAACAACGATAACTTCAGGACCAACAACAACAACTGCTGGACCCACCACAACATCTGCAGCACCCACAACAACTGCTGCACCAACGACAACAACTGCTGCACCAACGACAACGACTGCTGGTCCAACAACGACAACTGCTGCACCGACAACAACGACTGCTGCAGCAACAACAACAAATGCAAAACCAACCACTTTAAATGCTGGACCCACCACAACATCTGCAGTACCCACAACAACTGTTGCACCAACGACAACAACTGCTGCACCAATGACAACAACTGCTGCACCAACGGCAACTGCTGCACCCACCACAACTACTGCGGGACCAAAAACCACAACTGGTGCACTAATGACAACAACTGATGCACCAACGACAACAACTGCTGAACCAACGACAACAACTGCTGGACCAATGACAACATCTGCTGCACCAATGACAACAACTGGTGCACCAATGACAACAACTGCTAAACCAACGAAAATAACTGCTGCACCAACAAGAACAACTGCTGCACCAACGACAACAAATGCTGCACCAACAAAAACAACTGCTGGACCCACCACAACATCTGCAGCACTCACAACAACCGCTGCACCAAGGACAGCAACTGCTGCACCAACAACAACTGCTGCACCAACGACAACAAATGCTGAAATAACGACAACAACTGCTGCAGTAACAACGACAACTACCACACCAACAACGAAAACTTTAGGACCAACAACAATAACTGCTGAACCAACAACGACAATTGCTGCACCAAAGAAAACAACTGCTGGATCAACGACAATTGCTGCACCAACAATGAGAACTTCAGGACCAACAACGACAACTGCTGGACCCACCACAACAACTGCTGCCCCAACGACAACAACTGCTGCACCAACAACGAAAACTGCTGCACCAACGACAACAACTGCTGCACCAACAACAACAACTGCTGCACCAACAACGAAAACTGCTGCACCAACAACAATAACTGCTGCACCAACAACGACAATTGCTGCACCAAGGAAAACAACTGCTGGATCAACGACAACTGCTACAACAACAATGACAACTGCTGTACCAACAACGACAACTTCAGGACCAACAACAACAACTGCTGGACCCACCACAACAACTGCTGCCCCAACGACAACAACTGCTGCACCAACGACAACATTTTCTGCAGCAACAACAACAATTGCAGGACCAACAACAAGAACTGTAGGACCCACAGTCACAACAGAAGGACAGACAACTGCAGGACCAATAACAACAAATGCAATTCACACAACTACTACAGCACAATCCACAACTACTACAGCAGGACTCACTACAACTGCAGTACAAAGAACAACTGCAGGCCCAACAACTACAACAGCAATACCATCAAGAACAGCTACAGAACCAACAACTACTGGACTATTAACTTCTACCGTGGGATCCACAACAACTGCTGGACCCACCACATCTGCAGCACCCACAACAATTGCTGCACCAACGACAACAACTGCTGAACCAACGACAACAACTGCTACACCAACGACAACAACTGCTGCACCAACAACGACAATTTCTGCACTAACAAAAACAAATGCTGGATCAACGACAACTGCTGCACCAACGACGACAACTGCTGCAACAACAATGACAACTGCTGCACCAACAATCACAACTGCTGCACCAACAACGACAACTGCTGCACTAACAACGGCAACTGCTGCACCAACGAAAACAACTGCTGAACTAACGCCAACAACTGCTGCCCCAACAACAACATTTGCTGCAGCAACGACAACAAATGCCGCACCCAAAACAACTTTTTTAGGACAAACAACAACAACTGCTGCACCAACAACGACAAATGCTGCACCAACAACAACTGCACCACCAACAACAACAACTGCAGGACCAACAACGACAACTGCTGGACAAACAACAACTGCTGGTCCAACAGCTACAACTGCATTGCCAAAAACAACAACTGCAGGACTGACAACGACAACTGCTGAACCAACAACAATTGCTGGACCAACAGCTTCAAATGCAGGACCAATATCAACAACTGCTTTACCAACAACTGCAGGACCAACAACAACAACATTAACTACTACTGCGGGATCCACAACAAAGACTGCAGGACTACCAACGCCAACTGCTGGTCCAAGAGCTATGACTGCAGGACCAACAACAACCACTGCAGGACCTACAACGGCAACTGATGAACCAACAACAATTCATGGATCTGGACCTACAACTGCAGGACCCATGACAGCAACTGCGGGATCATCGACAACTGCAGTGTCAACAACGACAACTTCAGAAGCTATAATGACAACTGCTTTACCAACACCAACTGCAGGACCATCAACAACAACAACATTAACTACTACTGCAGGATCAACAACAACAACCGCAGGACCAACAACGCCAAATCCTGAACCAACAACAATTCATGGATCAGAAGCCACAACTGCAAAACCCACAACAGCAACTGCGGGATCATCGACAACTGCAATGTCAACAACAACAAGTTCAGGACCTATAATGACAACTGCTTTACCAGCACCAACTGCAGGACCATCAACAACAACATTAACTACTACCGCAGGATCAACAACAACAGCAGGACCAGCAACGCCAAATCCTGAACCAACAACAACTTCAGTTTCAACGACCACTACATCAGTACCCTTTACAGCAATGGAAGGATTTACAACTGCAGGACCATTAACTACTATCACGGGACCCACAACAACAACAACTGTAGGACCAACAACGCCAACTGCTGAACCAACAACTGCTGGTCCAATAGCTACAAATGCATTGCCAAAAACAACGACTACAGGACTGACAACGGCAACTGCTGGTCCAAAAGCTACGACTGCAGGACCAACAACAACCACTGCAGGACCTACAACGGCAACTGATGAACCAACAACAATTCATGGATCTGGAGCTACAACTGCAGGACCCACGACAGCAACTGCGGGATCATCGGCAACTGCAGTTTCAACAACGACAACTGCAGGACCTGAAACGCCAACTCCTGAACCAAACACAACAATTGCTGGACCAAGAGCTACTACTGCAGGACCCACAACAACAACTGCAGGAACAACAACGACAATTTCTGAACTAACAACAACTCCAGGACCTACCACGTCTCTTGCAGGACCATTAACTACTATTCCGGGACGCACAGAATCAACTGCAGGGCCAACAACTAATAAAGTAGGACCTACAACAATGACAACTGCTGAACCAAAAACAACAACCACAGGACCAACAACAACAACAACTGCAGGACCAACCATTACTACAGCAGGACCCACAACCACAATGGCAGGACCAGCAACAATGACAACTGCTGAACCAAAAACAACATCCGCAGGACCAACCATTACTACAGCAGGACCCACAACAACAATGACAGGACCAGCAACAACACATGTAGGGTCAACAACCGCAGGATCAACAACAATAACAATAATGAGTTCCAATGTTGGATCCACTTCTGCTACAACAACAAGAACAGGTGGAACAACAAACACAAATGTTGTAACTTCTTCAAAATCCAGAGCAAGACACTCTACTACAACTGCGATCGTAGAAACTATGGCATCAGTATCTTCAGCTACAACTAGAAGGTCTACAACTAGCCAAGCAGGACTCATAACTACAACTGAAGGATCTACTGCTATCAGAGTAGAGCCCACATCTATGTTGAGGACCACATTTTCTACAACTTCTATAGTTGGACAAACGAGTCATGCTATAGCTCATGCTATAACAGTAGGACCAACTACAATAACTTCAGGACAAGCAACCACTGCAGGACCCACTTCTACTCGGGGGCAGAGTACAACTGCTGGACCAACATCCAGTGTGGCTACCACCTCAGGAGGACCAACTCTGAAATTTACCATCAGAACTGGTGTTTGTTTACCCATCTTCTTTATGTTCATCAAAGGTCTGCTCTACAATATGTAGAACCCTGCTGGATACCAAGTACCATGTACCAAAATCTGAATAAAGTTAATCTAAATTACAGCTTTGACTCTGTGGTAACACATCTAATTCAAGGAGGTTTTGTTGATAAGTATTGTTTAAAATATGTTTGTAAATAAGGCTCTGTTCAGATCTGAAAAGAAGGGTAGGCTATTCCATCAAAGTCGCTAACGAAAGCGGCGCTTAGTTGATTAAGCCCGGTTAGAACTAGCGCCAACTTCCACTTGAGGCTTAAGCCATTGCATCAACGCAGTTTAGCTGCGCCTTTCTCAGGTTAGTTCAAGCAAGGCTAACGTTATCCTCGATTACGCGCATTCACGAGATATATAACCAGCCCATAACCGTGAATGTGGAATCATGGATCAAATGTCCGAAAAGGACCGAGCGGGATCTTTTCCAGCGGCGAACAGAAGCTGCTTGTGGAGGTTTATGGGGAGTACAAGCATATAATAACTCAAAAAAGGAACACCGTAACCATTAATAGAAACAGGGAGGCTGCCTGGCACAAAAATCGGCGATCTGTTGAATGCATAAGTAGGCCTAGTAATAAGCGTAACATATTTAAATTTAATATTGACCATGGATTTGAAAGCAGGGAGATCTCGAGTAAAGTGTTGGACTTGCACCCGGTCGTCTGGGGTTCAATCCCCACGCAATTAGTAATATAGGTAGGATTACTAGAGAAATCAAATAACTTTTCATACCATTTATTTTCCATTTCTTTGAATATTCTTAATTAGGGAATTAATAAAATGAATAAAGGGAATTACAAAATGACACCAACGCCAAGAATACTATGAAATACTCGAAACTATGAAATTTCATAATTGCTGCACAAATAACTCTGAAACCAAGGATTTATGGTACCCTTAAAAGTTCAGCTTATACTAGACGCGCAGCTTGTGAACAGGCAACTGAAAGGTTGCCTAAGGATCGGTAAAGACATCAGGCCGATGTTGACCCTTAATTTTTATTAAGAAATGAATGCATCCGCAGCAGACCACAGACGTGCAACGCGGAAGGTATATACGTGCCTTTTAAACAGCCAACATGGACATCTCAGTAGGATACCACCCTCAAGAGGCCCTAGGTCCAACGATGGATTACCAGTGGCGGTTCTAGGATTTTTCTGAAACAGGGGCCATTAAGGGGCCACACGTTACATTCAGGGGCCAAGTAGGCCTAGGCTACATCAATAATTTATTCAGTACGGTGAAATACATTTTGACAGTCATACTTTTTTCAAACGCTCTAATAAAAAAATATGAGCCATTTAAGTTCTTAATGATTTTCTCATTTATACTGTGCATAAAGGACACAATGCATAAACTCATTAAATGCAATACATCACACGCACACACACACTTACCACAGTGAATTCAGAACAAAAAATTGGTATTTTAACAACCATGTAGGCCTACTGTATATAACACAGTTTCCAAATACAATACACTGTGTGTATCGATAACGTCCACTCTTAGCGCACTACTACATGTTTACCTCTATAGGCGTGGTTCCCGAACAGTCTTAGGAGTTTTCATAGGAAAGACTCCTTGAACGACGCTGTCCAGAAAGAACGTGCTGAAATCGATTGCTCAGAGATCGATTTTCCATTTCATGCGCAGGTGCATGATAGCGTTCAAAAAAATATTGCCGTCTTTGCGAATAAAACATTGCTTGAAATCCTTCTAGTAGACCTAAACATTTATTTAACCATGGGCGAACATAGGATAGCCTACACTGATTTAAAAAAAATGTATAGAAAATGTAGAAACAGCGGAGGAGGCAATCACATCCTTAATTACATCTGTCGCAGCCGTTCAAATGAAACACGTGAAAATAGACATTTTGAAATTAAAGCTAAATTTTGAATAGTTTATTTAGGTTATTATAATATATGCCTAATACTGTTTATTCTGAGACTGTTTTGCTTTTTGCTACCTGTCTGTAGCAAAAACCTAGCAGTTCTAGGGGCAGGGTCACAGGGGCCCTGGCCCCTGATGAAATCTGATTGGCCCCTTACATGCCCCTGTTCCGTCAATCAATTGACGAGAAGAACAACCGGAGAATTCAACGTTCACAGATGCAATTCCACACCCAACTATTGGCGGCAGTAATGTGTCAATGCAACTTAGGAGAAGAAGCGGACCTGTAAAGGTCTTGGCTTTATATTATCTTTTGCTTGAAACGTTTACTGTTAGTGGCTGAACGTTACCAGCGCTTGACATTCTCGGACATTATGCTAGGCGGGAGAAAGAATTAATCCAACTTGAAGAAAATTCTTGGTGAGTCACAAATCTTCGTGTTGGTCATTAATATATGAAAGAGTTTTTAGCTGCTGCTCTGTGCTGTGCTGTACTCAGAGCCGTCGTATAGGGGGGAAAGGTTATGACAATTATAAGGGCCCACAGCAGTGGCGGTTCTAGGGGGGGGCCAGTGCCCCCGTAACTCTGAGTCCGGCCCCCCCTGTGGCCCCCCCAAACGAGGCAACCCCACCCCCCATCAACAATCGCGCCCGCAATAGCGCTCGTCCGCGATCCCCCGTCAACAATCGCGCTCGCAATAGCGCTCGTCCGCGATCCCCCCCCCCCCCGTCAACAATCGCGCTCGCAATAGCGCTCGTCCGCGATCCACCCAACCCCCCCCGTCAACAATCGTGCCTGCAACAGCGCTTGTCCGTGAACCATTTTTTAAGAAGGGGCCAAGGGGATTATTGAAATTATTAAAATTAGAATATTGTATGATTTGTGGCTTGGTTTTAATTCTGATTCATTCATATGAATGTAGCGCCCCCTAGGCCTATATCCTGACACTAAAGGGCGTTCCTGAGTTCTTAAATTAACTTCCCAGTAAATATATATTATATATGAATTCTTGCTTACCTTCTGTTTAAGGGTCTACTTGTGTGTCTTTGCATGTACTATAAATAAACTATTCTATTTCCCTGTTAACCCTGTACTATTCACATCTCTTAAACTAATTTAAATAGTATTCCCATGAAATAATATATTCACATGTAAACCAATTCCCAACAACGTCTTAACACTAGAGAAATACTCAAGAGTCAGATGTTTAAATGTTAAATAAAAATATAGTTTACTGAATAGAAACTGTAATGAGTTATCAATAAAACAAAAATATACAAAATATGTAAATAACAGAAAAGTATTCCGAGAATACCTAGTGGCTTTCAAAACGAAATTAAATTACAAACGTTTGCATGAATAGGCTACACCTTCAAATGTAAACGAAATCAAATAATTAAATACACCTGAATGAATTTATACCAGACCTCTGTATTTAAGTAGAAAATAGGCTACAGTAATTGTACCTTCAACACTCAACAGTAAACATAACACAAATGACACTCGTGGGCCCACACACGCACACACACATTCACACGTGATTCATCCACCCCAGTCCTAGCCGGCCGGCAATGTTAGCTAACCTTTGAGCTAACCGTCGCAGGTCTGAAGCGTGGCTTGGGTGCGGCGTGGCCAAAAAAACAAAATACCGCTTCACTCCCGTTGGAGCAACCAAAACAAAGTAAAAACAAATATCCAACTCAAAGTCCGACTCTCGACTATGCGTTGGCTACGCTATATTGCCATCTGGTGGAACCAACAACACGAAGACAACTTTTCACGCTGCTTCTCTCCTTTCCTTCTCCCGTCTCTTCCGGTTTGCGACCTTTTACCCCACAGGTCAATTAGAGTATACGAAAGTAACAAAACAAAGTACATTTTACATAGACATCAAAATAATACATTTCACACTATACAATAAACTCTAGCAATGAAATATTTTCAAACAAAACCTCAAGGAATTAAAACATATTGTCCATCAACACAGCCGTGCCCCAGACTACAATTCCCACAATCCCTTTCAACCAAAACAAATAAAACATACGAACCACGACCAGCTGTAGACCCCATATCTCGTTTATCACTTCTTCATCTTATTTTCCAAGATAACTTAAATGTTTAACTATGAACTTTAACAAATGCACTTTATTAAATCCTAATGTATTACAACTGTCTAAGAGCGCTGCGCTACACCCTCCCCCTTCTGAAGGCTAGCATGTCCTCATGCGCTATCATTCAGACATAAATCAGTCCTCTTCTCTCAGGGCAAGGATTAATAAGAAAACACCTAAAACATTGTGCCATGGGATGACACCAAAGTGTTTTGCACCTACTTTTGTCAGCCTCCTGACTACTTATATGAACAACCATACCTCTTTGAACCACAGTAAGGGGCTTATCGACGGGGGACGTCGATGGGACGTCCACTGGTAAGTTCTTCCACAGGTGCTTCATCCTCAACCACTTGTCTCTCAGCAGGATGTTCTCCCCCTTCAGACTCTGAGGCGTCCACAGGGTCTGGTGTTGGTTGTAGACTACTTCCTGCTTCATCTTCCACAGATGGTTCTTCAGCTTCTTGAGCATGGCTCTGCTCCAAGTCATCGGACACTGGGGTACTCTCATGTGGGATTTCCCTCTCAGGAACAGCAAAAGGTATGGATCTGAATAACTCGCTCACATCATGTCTCAGAGGGTAGTATGACCCACCATCTTCCTCATCAGATGACGACTCTTCACATCCATCTCCAACATCCATTTCTCCGACGTCCTCATTCCGCATTTCCTTTCTTACCCGTCGCTGGTCGGTCTGGGTTCTGGTCACAGGGCGATGAGTAATCGGCACGTTCTCTTTGGGGGTCGTCAACCTCACAGACTCTCCTATTGGCAACAGGTGGTCTCTGTGAAGTGTCCGCATACCTCCCATTCCTCTCTCAGGTTTTAGTCTGTAAACAGGTAAGTCTGGCAATTTCTCCACCACAATGTATGGCAATGAATTCCATCTATCCTGTAACTTGTGTTTTCCAGTCAATCCAAGATTCTTTATTAACACTCTGTCTCCTTCTTCCAGAGTATGATGTCTCACTCTCTTGTCAAAGTTTTTCTTGTTTCTGTCATGATTCTTCTGTGAAGCTTCAGATGCAAGCTTGTATGCATTCTGTAGGTCTCTCTTCATGTTTTCCACATACTGCTGGTACTTCACTGCATCCTTCCCATCAGCAGAAGTGTTAAAGCATACGTCAACAGGCAAACGGGCTTCTCTTCCAAACATGAGCAAGTAGGGCGAATAGCCAGTAGCCTCATTCTTTGTACAGTTGTACGCGTGAACCAGTTGACTGATGCTCTGACTCCATTGTGACCTCTTGGCTGGATCCAAAGTTCCTAGCATTGACAGTAGCGTCCTGTTGAATCGTTCTGGTTGTGCATCACCTTGCGGGTGGTAGGGTGATGTTCGAGACTTACGAATTCCCAGCATCCCAAGCAATTCTTTGATGAGGCGACTTTCGAAGTCTCGTCCCTGAACTGAATGAATTCGTGAAGGTAATCCATAATGCACAAAGAATCTTTCAAACAGGGTCTTGGCTACAGTCAAGGCTTTTTGATCTTTGCATGGGAAAGCTTGGGCGTAACGGGAGAAATGATCTGTTACGACCAACACATTTGCAATCCCTCTGGAGTCTGGCTCAATAGACAAGAAGTCTATACAAACTAGGTCAAGAGGACCTGTACTTGTGATTTGACCCAATGGAGCAGCTCGTTGTGGAAGAGTCTTTCTTGCAATACATCTCCCACAGTTCTTTACATAGTTCTCAATTTCAGTGGTCATCCTTGGCCAGTAAAATCTTTCCTTCAGGAGTTCAGTTGTCCGTTCCACTCCAAGGTGTCCGGTGTCATCGTGGAGGGAACGCATGACCATCCGACGGTATTTCTCAGGTAAGACTAGCTGTTGTCTCTCGTCTCCAGACTGTTTGTTCACCACTCTGAAGAGAAGGTGATTCTTCACAATCAGCTTGGGACTTTGTCTTTGCAGGAGCACTATGCTTGGATCTTGACTCTTGGCCAAAGACTGAAGCTTACCAGTCTCAACTGCTTTCTTTACTGCACCGATGACTGGATCTTGTTCTTGAGCTCTTCTCAAGTCATGGTGACTCAATTGTTCCAAGTTGCTAATCTCCAACTGTGTCGGACAGGCATAGACACTTGGAACGCTCTCGGGATTGGCTCCTAGTTGGTCTATAAGTCTGTTTGACTCAGTTTTCTTGTATGGGGTAGCTATTTGGCAGATGGCTTTAACCCCAGGTGGAGATATTTCGTTCCAATCAGGTGACACTTCAGTGGACGGTAACTGACGTGACAGCAGATCAGCGTCAATGTTTTGTCGACCTGGTCTGTACTGGACTTTGAAATCATATGTGGCGAGAGCTGACAACCACCTATGTCCCGTCGCATTAAGTTTGGCACTTGTTAGGACGTATGTGAGTGGATTGTTATCCGTTCTCACCGTGAACTTAGCCCCGTAAAGATAATCGTGAAACTTGTCCACGACCGCCCATTTCAATGCGAGAAACTCCAGTTGGTGAATGGCATAACGCTGCTCAGGGCCACTGAGTTTGCGGCTTGCAAATGCAACAGGCCTCAGACCTTCAGGATATTCTTGATTGAGCACTGCGCCTAAACCATTCAGACTTGCATCAACATGGAGCACATAGGGTTTTGACGGGTCAGCAAATGCTAGCACTGGGGCATGAGTGAGGCAGTAGATGATGTTCTGAAATGCCTTGTTGCATTCTTCGTCCCAGCGTTCACCAAAAGGCTCTCCTTCTTTGAAGTAGAACTTCTTCTCCTGGGCAGTCTTGTACCTGTTCTTAGGAGGATAGCCCTTTGTGAGCTCAGTGAGTGGTCGAACGATGGCTGAGTAGTTCTTAACAAACCTTCGGTAGTATCCACAGAATCCGAGAAACGATCTCAGAGACCTCAGATCTGTAGGCACCTTCCAGTTCTCGACCGCACTCACTTTCTCTGGATCAGTAGCTATTCCTAGCGCAGAAACAATGTGTCCGACATACTTTACTTGTGGCTGACAAAACTGGCACTTGTCAATGGATACCTTCAGACCACACTCTTCCAGTCTGTCGAGCACTTTAAGTAGTCGTTCCTCATGCTCCTCTAAGGTCTTTCCGAACACGATGATGTCATCAAGATAAACAATCACCTGGAGCAGATGCATGTCACCCACGGCTCTCTCCATCAACCGTTGGAAGGTTGCCGGGGCTCCAGTTATGCCTTGGGGCATCCGTTGAAATTCGTAGAACCCTAGAGGGCATATGAATGCTGTTTTTTCTTGGTCTTCAGCAGACATGGGTATTTGGTAGTACCCACTCCTGAGGTCTAGCACGGAAAACCAACAACTGCCGGACAGGCAATCTAAGGCATCGTCGATCCGCGGAGTGGTATACTGGTCAGGGATTGTTCTGTTGTTCAATGTGCGATAGTCAATGCACATGCGTACACTTCCGTTCTTCTTCCTGACAATTACTATTGGCGATGCATATGGACTTCTGGACTCTTTGATGATGCCCGCTGCCATCAGGTCTTTCAGGTGGCGGCGTATGTCATCTATGTCTGCTGGGGCTATGCGTCTGGATCTTTCTCGGAATGGTCTGGTGTCACTGAGTCTTATGTGGTGCTCCACCCCCTTGGCGAGACCCACATCCCACTCCTCAAGAGAGAATGCATTACCTCTTTCAGACAGCTTCTGACGCAGCCTCTTCTTCCAGACCTCTGGCATCGGAGATTCATCAAAGTCAAATATCGTCTCATCCAGGACCTTAGATGTCGATTTAGGTCTCTGGGTCATCGTAACTGTGTCAGTGGGATACACATGAGCAATGACTGTCCCAGCCAACATATTGACTTCTCTCAGTGTCTCATTTCTCAGCAGTACTTCGAAACTATTTGCATTGAGCTCTGATGAAGGTAGCACCACAGGTTGAATGAGCACTTCGGCAGGTAGTGTCACAGAGGGTGATGTTTCAACCATGACAATGTCTCTCTTCAAGGGTTTCTTGCATTCCACTTTGCAGATGGCAGAGCGTTCACCTCTGGCAGGAACTGATAGAGGACCTGGACCCATCCATCTGACTTCACCAACGGGCTCTTCCACATCCATCTCTTGGCTATGGGAGAGTTTCGCTGGTTGTGATTGAGGTAAAATTCTGAATGAGCAAGCCTGCGCATCTGCAGTGTCAGCATCTTTGCACAGAGCAGCCAGGCGATGGAACAGGTTGGCATTCGTCCCTATGATGACAGGGCCATTAGGCTCAGGACAAATCAATGCTAACACGGAGATAGACTCACTCACTCCTGTGAGTGTGGCTGGAAACTCAACATCTACCACTACATAGCCTTGATACGGGTAACTGGAGGAACTCAAACCCCATATCGAAAGACCAGTGATAGGGTGAATGGGAACATTAGGTAAGTATCTCTGTTGCCACTTATATTATGGTGACTTGAGATCCACTGTCCAATAAAGCATTACATGAATGTCCATTGATCTTAATACAGAGAGTGGAGGCAGGACCTACCAAACCACTAGGAAGGTTGCTTTGAGCAGATGGGCGAACATTGCTCTTCTTGCAGTAGGCATCTTTGCTTGCAGTCTGTTGTGGACTTGGTTCACTCTTCCCTTCTTTGGCTTTCTTTAGCGAACGCAGCAGCTTTCGGATCACCTCAGGGGGGTTTTCTGATTCTTGACACTGGGTGGCGATGTGCCCATCACCACCACATCGGTAACAGAAGAAATTATCACGGCTGACTGATGGCCTGCTTCTCTCGAACGAGCTCACAGTTTGCTGCTGAAATGTCTTTCTTCTTGGAGTTTCACTGCCCTCTACTCTCATTACAGACATCTGTTGTTGCAGTTGCTGCACTTGAGTCTTCAGTGTCTGCACTTCAGGGTCTATTCGTGCCTCAGCACTCTCAAGAGCCTTCTGTGCTTTGGGTTCTGGGGCTTTAGGTGTTGCAGGGACCTTGCATGACTCTTCCAGCTTGGCACGCAGCTCCATGACCTCAGCTTTCAATGCTTGAACCTCCGTCAGTTTAGGCTGTGGTGACGCTTTTGTGCTCACAGGTTTCACTGTTGCATCAAGCTTACGCCTGGCAGCTTCATTTTCCTCCTCCTCACGAATCTCGTTCAGTAGAGTCAAGAAAGTAGGTGGGGATCCTTTTCTCTCTCTGAGTCTTAACTTCAACAACATCATGTCAGACTCTACAGCGCCACGAAGAAGTTGCTCAATTCTCACTCGATCAACTTGGGCAGCTTGTAGTCCACCTCTCTGAACTACTTGGTCATTGACGTCTCCATTCGACGGAGAAACTCGGACAGAGCTTCACAGGAGTTCTGGCGAAGAAGTCTGAATGCGAAATACAAATCTTCCCCAGACTCTGAAGTCCCAAATGCACTTTCCAGCGCAACAAGATACTCAGATGCTCTTGCATCACCATTAGACAATCTAACTGCCTTAATAATCTCAAGGGCAGGACCTTTTAAGCTTTCAACAATGCGCTTGCGCTTCTCTTTTTCAGCACAATCACTTTCTGCAATCATCAACTTAGCTTGCTCTATCCAATTCTCCATAGTTTCCTCTCCAGCTGGAGTAGGAACGACACCAGAGAAAACACGCAGTCGCTTGTAGGCAGTGGAGTCATTAGAACGCTTCGTTGCCTTCTCCAAGAGCTCACCAACAGCACGAATCACTGCTTCAGGAGAACTGGTAGGAAGCGGGGAAAGCAAAGCTTGAACATCACTCATGGATTTTCCTTCATCAAGTAGAAGTTTTCTGAGTTTTTCAGAGAAATCATCAGGGACAGGCTCAGTGTCTCTAACAACCACAATCTTCCATGCATGCGCACCATCCTTAGGCAACACATCAGAAGGAACACGAGCTGGATCAATCGTCTCACGACATTCGCACAGCACTAGCGAACTAGTTTTAGACGGACCTTCTTTTGAAGCACGAACACGTACTCTGCCAAATATTTTCACAGTTTCAACTGTGCTTTCAATAAAATCTACGGCAGCATCAGCCGGAACATCCAACAACAGCAATGCATGGTCGGGCTGAACCAATGCATCATTATACCACTCCAAAAGCTCTTGTTGCAAAGCAGAACTATTTCCTAATTCCATTTTTTTTTAACTCGAGATCAAAGACACCAATGAAAATTCAACTTAGCACTCTCTGGAGCATCAACCACGTTAACAAGAAGTAAATAAAAGCAAGAATCATCCCAGCGGGGCCTCCATTTTGTGTAGCGCCCCCTAGGCCTATATCCTGACACTAAAGGGCGTTCCTGAGTTCTTAAATTAACTTCCCAGTAAATATATATTATATATGAATTCTTGCTTACCTTCTGTTTAAGGGTCTACTTGTGTGTCTTTGCATGTACTATAAATAAACTATTCTATTTCCCTGTTAACCCTGTACTATTCACATCTCTTAAACTAATTTAAATAGTATTCCCATGAAATAATATATTCACATGTAAACCAATTCCCAATAACGTCTTAACACTAGAGAAATACTCAAGAGTCAGATGTTTAAATGTTAAATAAAAATATAGTTTACTGAATAGAAACTGTAATGAGTTATCAATAAAACAAAAATATACAAAATATGTAAATAACAGAAAAGTATTCCGAGAATACCTAGTGGCTTTCAAAACGAAATTAAATTACAAACGTTTGCATGAATAGGCTACACCTTCAAATGTAAACGAAATCAAATAATTAAATACACCTGAATGAATTTATACCAGACCTCTGTATTTAAGTAGAAAATAGGCTACAGTAATTGTACCTTCAACACTCAACAGTAAACATAACACAAATGACACTCGTGGGCCCACACACGCACACACACATTCACACGTGATTCACCCACCCCAGTCCTAGCCGGCCGGCAATGTTAGCTAACCTTTGAGCTAACCGTCGCAGTTCTGAAGCGTGGCTTGGGTGCGGCGTGGCCAAAAAAACAAAATACCGCTTCACTCCCGTTGGAGCAACCAAAACAAAGTAAAAACAAATATCCAACTCAAAGTCCGACTCTCGACTATGTTGCGTTGGCTACGCTATATTGCCATCTGGTGGAACCAACAACACGAAGGCCGTGTCCCAATTCAGGGGTTGCATCCTTCGAAGGACGCATTTGAAGACCGCATACGTCACAGCGGCGCGTCAAGTGCTGTCCCATTTCGAAGGGTCCTTCGAATGTGGCCGAGATATGCAGCCTTCGTTTCCCGGATTTGAAGGACGCATCGGATGCATCCTTCACGGCCCAACGTATCCCAACATTCATTGCGCGTTGGATATTTTTTCAGAAATGGCGCGGAGAGAGCGGAAGCAGCAGCTGCAGCGAATACATATTTAATGACTAAACTTTTTTTTAAATATAAAAGTAAGGTTGGGACCATTTTAAATAGGTAACTTTATTGTCAAAGTTCAATGACATTAACGCTAGACATATAACGTTAAACTAATTAACGTTAAGCCAACGTCCTCTCTTCCTCTTCACCCGGCGGTGAATCTTCTCCCACTCCTCCAATAAAACATAAAACATAACCAATACAATTATGATTTCTGGCTCCATATTTCTCCTCCGCTGTCCGGTTTGAACGGCAGCTGTCAGGGTTGCTAGGAGACAGGAGCGGCGCGTGGTCACGCAAGGTAAAGGACGTTAACGGCTGGTTACGCAATCCGGAAATGCTCCGTAGGCTAGACCGTCCCATTCCACAACGCTCGTTCGGCCTTCGATGCAGCCTTCGCGGTCTACGAAGGCTGCATCCTTCGAAGGACGCGTCCTTCGAAGGATGCAACCCCTGAATTGGGACACGGCCGAAGACAACTTTTCACGCTGCTTCTCTCCTTTCCTTCTCCCGTCTCTTCCGGTTTGCGACCTTTTACCCCACAGGTCAATTAGAGTATACGAAAGTAACAAAACAAAGTACATTTTACATAGACATCAAAATAATACATTTCACACTATACAATAAACTCTAGCAATGAAATATTTTCAAACAAAACCTCAAGGAATTAAAACATATTGTCCATCAACACAGCCGTGCCCCAGACTACAATTCCCACAATCCCTTTCAACCAAAACAAATAAAACAGATACGAACCACGACCAGCTCTAGACCCCATATCTCGTTTATCACTTCTTCATCTTATTTTCCAAGATAACTTAAATGTTTAACTATGAACTTTAACAAATGCACTTTATTAAATCCTAATGTATTACAACTGTCTAAGAGCGCTGCGCTACATGAATATATATTAGTTCAGTGTATGCATAATCATTTTGTCATAGAGGCTACTGGGGCTGTGTGTGGGCCCTAGCGGGCTGTGGGCCAGTGGCGATTCTAGACCGGTTTTAATGGGGGGGCTGAGATGGGGCCGGCTTTTCTGTTAGAGGGGCACAAATAAAATTGTTGACGGGGGGGGGGTTGGGTGGATCGCGGACGAGCGCTATTGCGAACGCGATTGTTGACGGGGGGGGGGGGGAATCGCGGACGAGTGCTATTGTGGGCGCGATTGTTGATGGGGGGTGGGGTTGCCTCGTTTGGGGGGGCCACAGGGGGGGCCGGACTCAGAGTTACGGGGGCACTGCCCCCCCCCCTAGAACCGCCACTGCTGTGGGCCCATATAATTGTCATAACCTTTCCCCCCTATACGACGGCACTGAGTACAGCACAGAGCAGCAGCTAAATCCGTGTATCATTCGTTCATTCGTTTTTCAAAATAAAACCAAAAATAAGAAAACGAAAAAACAATTCCTTTTCTCAGTATTCGTTTCCTAAACTAAAATGAAAAAACGGATAACGACTCGTTTTTTTCAGTTTTCGATTTTATGCTCAAATGAATAATGGAAAAAACGGATAACGAGCGTTTGTCACAGTCCATTCGATTTTCAATTAGAAATCAAAAATCAAAAAATGAAAAAGTGACAGATTATTTTGTTTTTTGTTTTTTAATCTAACACAAAAAACAAAAAAATGTTTGGTTTTTCATATTTCAATTGTAGGCTCAGATCAAAAATACGAAATGGAAAAACGGGCCACAGGAATCCGTGTATCATTCGTTCATTCGTTTTTCAAAATAAAACCAAAAATAAGAAAACGAAAAAACAATTCCTTTTCTCAATATTAGTTTCCTAAACTAAAATGAAAAAACGGATAACGACTCGTTTTTTTCAGTTTTCGATTTTATGCTCAAATGAATAATGGAAAAAACGGATAACGAGCGTTTCCCGTTTCATGTTGCAAGCATTTGGTACCTACACCGGAAATTACCGTCACCCGGAAGTGGCCTGGAGCAAAGCTAACGTTCGCAGAGCCAGTCTGACGTTACCAGAAGATAATTGGAAAATGGACATTTATGTCCTCTTCAAGGCCGACAAGAGGGTCACGTTGAGGCCTGACGACATGACCACGGAGAAGATAAGTGTTATTTTCCAGGTATGTTTTTTTTTTTTTATTTATTTATCTAACGTTCGTTTAAAACAACACTCGTGGTGGTAACGTTAGCTAGCGCACTCAGCCAAAACAGAAACGATTGCTGGATTTTTATTCAAACTGCACGTTGGTAACTGTTTCAGGTTCCACCATGACTTTATTTTCCACACTGACTGCTCGAACATAACCAGCAACAACAAGTTTCCCGGGGCAAACTTCATACTACTGTACATCCATGCATACGTCTTATCCGGGAGTGTACAACAAACACCCTTCAAAATAAAAGTCACAGTCACTCATAACAACACGAAGAGTGAATTCGCGTTCTTTCACATTGCTTATATTATATTATAGGCTATATATTAATAAAGTTACTGCTCACTGCTTGAGATCCAGTAGCATAACTTAGACTTCAAAAATGGTAGTAATAACGTTAATTATCTGATGGTTATAGTTTATGTAATCCATCTCAGTACAAAATTTTATAAATAACATAAAAAAAATTCCCCCACTTTACTGTTCTGATTGGGACTAATGTTATATGTTGATTTTCCAATCATTATTTAATTCCAAAGATTTTTATTTTATTTTTCAGAGATTATTTAGGCATTATCAAGCATGATGAATAACCTCTTAAAAACCCATCTGAAAATGTAAAGTAGGAAGGCATTTATGATTTTGATGATGTAATTAAAAAGAAAGTTACATTATGACCTTGTATAACTTATTAACTGGCTATAAATCTCTGTGTGTGTACAAATTTAATCATATGAATATGAACAGTGTTCAGGGCCTCTCTGTTAACCTATGTTTCTACCATAGGTCCAAAAAGAAACTGTCTATCTGACGGATGACCAAAATGTGGCCATATTTCCTTCGGATGGTTACTTCAGCTCCCTCGACCTTGTCAACAAGAGTCATTATGAAGTCCATGGTGACAGTACCACTGCGGAGAAATCAGCAGCAGTAGCCACTGGTCAGCGCTTTTCTTTTCACCGCCCAACCAGCACAGCCACAAGCTCCTCCTGTCCAACTTCAAGGAGCACCACAAAAAGCTTTGTTAGGTGAGGAAACTTTTACTCCTTGCTAAAGTATCCTTTGTCACCTCTGTTACCACTTATTTGTGGGCTACATTATTTGCATAGGTGGGTCCAATTCTGTTTGCTGGTAAACCCTGCATATTATGGCTCAACAGTTCATCCAAATATCATAATTTTAAGATGGCCAAATGCAATGTCCAAATCACAGGAGCTGCAGTTTTTAATGGTCAAATGTGTCACAGCATCACATTTTAAGTGAAGCATTTCAGGGCTTAGGAGACGTCCCATCCTTAAGAAGGAACATGAGGCCAACAACATCATCATCAGTTTTATATTTCATTCATTGAAAACCAAATGCAAAAATGACCTTTAATTTGAATTACCATCATTCAATTATAATAGTAATATTAGAAATAACATCAGTAAACAAATAAAAGCATTAACATGTTTCATTATACAGATTAATTACTTGTAATGCATAGTCTTTCCTAGTATGAAAACAGCATGTGACATTGTACTTTACATCAGATAACATATTGTTTCATATCATTTATTTGTAACGTACTTGGTTGTGTGTGTATTAAAAAAACTATGTTCTCATCAATATTCAGGAATGTCTTCAGTGCCGAAGTTGTGAATGGAAAACTGGAGACCAAGAAGATGGTGACAGTCCGCTTCTCTGAGTTTGAGGCTTGTGTGCAAACAATCAACATCAAAGTAACAGAAGCGCTTGGACAGCAGGAGACATTTATTTTGACAGATAGTCAGGGCAACGAAATCGTTGATTCCGAAGGAACTAGGGGTATGTTTAAAATGATTGCTGTGAAAATGCTATTTTCTACAATCACTTTAGGAGCTCATCTGCACAAAGTTCACACACTAAATGCTAAATGCTAAATGCATACACCTAAGTATAATTCTCACATTAAAGTACATTTTCCATTCATAGCTATCTTAAGTGCTTCAAATCTGTTTTTAGTGTCCTGTTTTTAAATTTCAAACCTACCTATACATTTTCACCAATACAGCAAATATTTAGTTGAAAGATAACAAAATCAGGTCAAATTTTCAAATTGCAGGGTCAGCATACTGGAAACAAAACTCCAGAAAGGTATTTGCAGTGCCTGAACAACAGATGGACCTGCTACAAGTTAACAAAAGAAAGAGGCTGAGGTAACTGAACTAAATATTATTCTTTTATCACATATTTAATTTTTCATTCGTTTTCTATACCGCTTATCAATCCTTTTTTTGCAGCAAACCATTAGCAAAGCTATGATGGTTCTTACTATTGTATGTGTAGTGTTTTAACTAATTATTAAAGTCTAATTAAATGTTACACTGTAAATGTAAAATGTTTTTCAGCCGAAAGGAAGATACTGGCCTTCAAGAGGTTATAGCCGACATTGAGGAGGTTGTCGAAGCAGCCCAGGGACTAAGAGAAGTGTCCAAGATGATCAAGGATTTGAGTGGATTTGCAGAGTCCACAATGACAACAACCCTGTGTCTTTCAGAGGCTGAAGTAGCTTCTTTAAGAATGGTCTTCGCCTGTCTTGTCTGCAAAGGTTGGCACTGTTTTATTATGGATCAATAGAAATATGGAATGGAATGAGACACCTAAGGCACCTTATACTACACTTCTCAAAATGTTATCTGTTTATTTATTCCTCTCTGTTTTGTTTTTTCCATAAAATGTAATATCAATTTGTACTATTGTTCATTATACCTATGTTTTTTTGACTCCTGAATTTGTAAAGTGCATTGAGACAATGTTTAAATAGTGAGTTTACACTTTAAATAAGTGGCTTGATTTATTCCTCTAATGTTATCATTCTAATAGATATCAAATGCAGTGTGGATTGACTTAATCTCTGGTCATCTTAATACAGATTTTGGCCTACATACGGCTAGATTCTAACACAATGAAAATAAATGATAAAGTACTTTTTTTTCCCATCTACAGGTCCTGTAGATAAGCCACTGTTCTCAACCTGCTGCAAAAGCCTTATCGGGTGTAAGGCATGTATTGTGACATGGAAAAACACCCACAGTTACTGCCCGAAGTGTCGTGCTGTTGACCTGGAGGGGAGCATCCATGAAGTGACGGGCCTCTCCGAGGCGCTGGCAGCACTAGAGAAATTATTCCACCCCTAATCCAAAACTCAATAATCCCTTATTGAGTTTTGTAATGTAGTGCCTAATGTATTATCTTAGAGTTCTAATGTTACAAGTTTGGCACTTTTTGTAAATTTGTGTTTTTGTACAAATAACATATCTTGACCAGTTCAAGGATTTTATTTCATTATGTAATGTTAAAGCTTAGTACTGTCACATGTTATATGTTGTGGCAGTCTGTACAGAGATTAGAATTTTTTGTAATGTAGTGCCTAATGTGTTATTTTAGAGTTCTAATGTTACAAGTTTGGCACTTTTTGTAAATTTGTGTTTTTGTACAAATAACATCAGATCTTGACCAGTTCAAGGATTTTATTTCATTATGTAATGTTAAAGCTTAGTACTGTCACATGTTATATGTTGTGGCAGTCTGTACAGAGATTTGAATTTTTTGTAATGTAGTGCCTAATGTGTTATTTTAGAGTTCTAATGTTACAAGTTTGGCACTTTTTGTAAATGTGTGTTTTTGTACAAATAACATCAGATCTTGACCAGTTCAAGGATTTTATTTCATTATGTAATGTTAAAGCTTAGTACTGTCACATGTTATATGTTGTGGCAGTCTGTACAGAGATTAGAATTTTATACTCTTTCTGCTTGACAATAAAAATATGCATGTGTTCTGAACAAAATTCTTCTTGAGCTTACTAAAACCAATTTCTTACAAAAAACACTGTAGGCTAAATATACAGTATGCATATGTCTCGTTAGACATACCCCCACCTCAAGTATAGGCCTATTTATCTGGCATGTCTTCGAGTAATGCTTATCAGGTACAACAATGCCTCCTGAAACATGCTGTAGTCATTGTTAACCACTGTTTCAAAAAGAAGAGACATGTCTGGAAACCTCTCTCCAAACAGCTGCTCAAAATGACATCGTTCTTGCTCTGATGAAAATGGGTCAGAGCCAAATGCAGATACCCAAGTCAGGGAGGACCCCAACTCCTCCTCGTACATGTGTGCTGCCTCAGCAGCATTGGGCAGCAGCTCTGTGGGCATTCTTGCTGGACAACTAGCAGCTGCAAGTTGGTTTGGTATCCCTCTGCCTAAAATTGGTAAAGATTTGTTTTTAAAATTTTGTCAGTTTTAAAACTACATTCATACTGTATAAATATTATCACACCTTACCTGGTATCCTGTGGGCGTTCCAAGACTGCACAACTCTTCCAAGTCCTATCTGACTCACTTGACATGCCAGGTTAGAGACACAAAATTTTGTTGTATTATCCTGCATATCGAGTAACTCCTGATCCAGCAGGCGAACCATGGCCTGTTTTAGGGGGTAGTTTACCCGATTGTTGACCTCTGGCCAAATTCTCTCCACTCGAAGGTTCTGTTTAAACGCAAAAAAAAAACTTCCTTTTACAATCCAAAAATCAGAAAAGGTAGCAGACGGCATTGATTTAACTATCACTGCTGTCAGGTTTTATCTGCATATTACACACTGGGCCAACTTTTTTTATTTTATTTAGGTTTGTAAATCATTTTCACTGAAAATATTTTGTTTAATTTCAAAAGGTCAACACTAAACATGTCAACTCTAAACATACCAACTAACTACAGTACTTTCAGTTACCGGGCTCCTTTACTGTGGACACTCTAACTACATTTAAGTCCAGTCCAGACCTCCTCTCATCCTCTCCTCTCATCCTCTCCTTTCATCCTCTCTTCTCCTCTCCTCTCATCCTCTCCTCCTCTCTTCTCCTCTCCTCTCCTCCTCTCTTCTCCTCTCTTCTCCTCTCTTCTCCTCTCCTCTCCTCCTCTCTTCTCCTCTCCTCTCCTCTCCTCCTCTCTTCTCTTCTCCTCTCAGCTCATTTTGAACTGTCAATTGTCTGTTGCACTTTGTAGTTTGGCCTTGGTGTCTCTCACTCTCTCTGTGTTTCCACAGATCCACCGGAGCTCCATCTCTGCAACCCCCCCCCCCCCTTTTCCCCGGCTGTTAAACTGGCCTGTTCCTATGAACCAGTCTGCCATCCAGTCCTCCCATTAAGCTGGTCTGCTCTCCCTGCCTCCCTTGCCTACCAGAAGCTTCCTCCTTCAGCTGTCGTTAACATTTCCATGTTTCTCACATTCTCTGTTGTAAACTGTTTTCTTGTCTGTAACAACATCTATGTCCCGTCTGTCCGTCCTGGGTGAGGGATCCCTCCTCTGTTGCTCACCCTGAGGTTTCTCCTGGTTTTCCCTGTTAAAAGGGTTTCTATGGAGTTTTTCCTCAGTCAATGTGAGGGTCTAAGGGCAGAGGATGTTGTTATGATGCCATGTGAAGCCCTTGCTTTTAAATCTGTACTGTACCTGCCCAGGGACTGCAGATGTAAAGGAGCGAAATAGCTAATCATAGCTAAATCTGGCATAAATCATTTTCTCTCATTTGAGATTTATGTATTTGTGCATGGCCCCCCTTTCATAAATAAATAAATACAATTTTAATTATTATCTTTATATGTAATCAGTAGGACAAAATTTACCCTTGAAGAAGTTGTCTGCATGTAAGGAAGCCTACTGATGTTATGTCTGTGTTGAGACAGCTTCTCTTGCATGTACAGGGTCAAATAAAACTCCCTGCCATGATCGACTCTGATTTGGTCCCACATTCCATTGTTGGCAACTGCTTTCCTGTAATAGAGAATTGTGCAAATTATATGGATACATGAATGTGGATATGATAAATTCAGATTTTTAACCTTGACTACTTGCCTGTAAACTTCCTCATAAATAACAAGATTGTTCTTCACTGGCATTGTGGATTCAGCAACAATTTTGCTGCTGAAACCATCAATAGCCAAGACATGTGTCACTCCAAACATTCCCAGCTTCTCATTCTGATCAAGGTGGAGTTTGTGGCCCATGTATTCCGCATGGTAAGGAACTGGATTTAGATTACGCGCTCCCTAAAACAATTACAATGCAATCCATGAAAAGTGCATTAACATTAAATCTGCTAAAATATTCTAATTATTCACAAACCTAATACATGCATGTACTGATAATATACTGTAAGTCTAAATTAAACTTTTCATGAGGTCACTCATTTCAAAAATCATCTTTTTGCTCACAAATACAATTAAAGTAGGTGACTCACCTGGCGGCGCAGCTCATTATATGGCTGGTGAACCTCTCTGAGAATCCTTCCCACTCGTGCTTCACCTGCTTTAACTCCCACAGATGACAGGTATCCTGTCATGAACTTTCGTCCATAAGTTGGACCTGTCTGTCAAGACAAAAAAGGGTTAAATTAAATAATTTGCGTAGCCTTGTAACTAAGACTTAATACTAATTTAAGGTTTACATTAAAAGTCAACAAGTCGACAAAAACTGTCGTGACTTTTGTGAAACTTGACATAGGTATAGCCTAACTACCTTTTACAAATTACACACATGACAAGGTCAAATATATTCACAGGAATTAGGCACAGTGTGTTTAATAGGGTGACCATGTTTTTATTTCAAAAAGAGGGCACTCATCCTCGCCTGGAAATACAAAGGCCCAGTGTGTAGTAATCAATAGGCTACATTTCGTAGCACTTTTGTCCCAATTAGAACAGTAAGTGGGGGATTTTTTTTTCTGTTATTAATTTATAAAACTAAACTTTGCACCAAGATGGATTCAACATCATTTTTAAAGTGTAAAGTGTCTTTGAGCATTTGTAAAAGCGCTTATAAATAAAATGTATTATATTATTAGTTATTATTTATCATTCACCACCGAATTGCGTTACTCAACAGCTTCTTCAAAACATGCTGATAGAGGAATGCATACATTTGGTTGTGCGTAATTACGCAGCAGAGCGCAGACAGGGACTACATAACTTGATTGTCGGAAAGGCACGAATGTTTAAAAAAGGAAGAAAAAATACCGTCATTCTGATCATAGGAGGCAACAATTGTCGGAATGATCAGACGTTTGACAGCAAATTAGGCTAAGTGTTGCCATTTAGACAATTAGAGGCTGTCGGACTGGTGGGATGTCAATGGCAGTGGCCACCCAATGTGCTTTTGAACCTACTGTCTAACAGTAGCCTATAGGCGATCACGATCAAAACACTATTTCCAAAAATATAATTAATGTGAAAAGCGTATAGTTTTAGTTTGTACGCTACGTGTTAAAATGCGGACAGCAGTTTCCAGTTCTGCGTCTGACACATGTCTTTTACGCCTGAGTTGGTGTTGAGCACAGAATCTTCTCACCGACATTTCCGAGCACCTCTGAACACCGAACTGCTGCAGCGTGGTAGAAATCTCGGCATGCGTTTTACCATCCTCAAAAAGCTGTCCAATTATATCTGCATGATCCTCAAGTCCTGCCATTATTTTTGTTTTGCGCGCCCTCGCAGTACAGACAGAGACAGAGACGGTCACTTCCGCTTCGCTTCCGGCTCATTGAACTTGTTTCAGATCAAAATGGGATAAAACATGAAACGGGAAACGCTCGTTATCCGTTTTTTCCATTATTCATTTGAGCATAAAATCGAAAACTGAAAAAAACGAGTCGTTATCCGTTTTTTCATTTTAGTTTAGGAAACGAATACTGAGAAAAGGAATTGTTTTTTCGTTTTCTTATTTTTGGTTTTATTTTGAAAAACGAATGAACGAATGATACACGGATTCAGCTAAAAACTCTTTCATATATTAATGACCAACACAAAGATTTGTGACTCACCAAGAATTTTCTTCAAGTTGGATTAATTCTTTCTCCCGCCTAGCATAATGTCCGAGAATGTCAGGCTCTGGTAACGTTCAGCCACTAACAGTAAACGTTTCAAGCAAAAGATAATATAAAGCCAAGACCTTTACAGGTCCACTTCTTCTCCTAAGTTGCATTGACACATTACTGCCTCCAGTAGTTGGGTGTGGAATTGCATCTGTGAACGTTGAATTCTCCGGTTGTTCTTCTCGTCAATTGATTGACGGAACAGGGGCACGTAAGGGATGTATGTTTCATTTGAACGGCTGCGACAGATGTAATTAAGGATGTGATTGCCTCCTCCGCTGTTTCTACATTTTCTATACATTTTTTTTTAATCAGTGTAGGCTATCCTATGTTCGCCCATGGTTAAATAAATGTTTAGGTCTACTAGAAGGATTTCAAGCAATGTTTTATTCGCAAAGACGGCAATATTTTTTTGAACGCTATCATGCACCTGCGCATGAAATGGAAAATTGATCTCTGAGCAATCGATTTCAGCACGTTCTTTCTGGACAGCGTCGTTCAAGGAGTCTTTCCTATGAAAACTCCTAAGACTGTTCGGGAACCACGCCTATAGAGGTAAACATGTAGTAGCGCGCTAAGAGTGGACGTTATCGATACACACAGTGTATTGTATTTGGAAACTGTGTTATATACAGTAGGCCTACATGGTTGTTAAAATACCAATTTTTTGTTCTGAATTCACTGTGGTAAGTGTGTGTGTGTGTGTGTGTGTGTGATGTATTGCATTTAATGAGTTGTTTATGCATTGTTTTTATGCATTGTGTCCTTTATGCACAGTATAAATGAGAAAATCATTAAGAACTTAAATGGCTCATATTTCTTTATTAGAGCGTTTGAAAAAGGTATGACTGTCAAAATGTATTTCACCGTACTGAATAAATTATTGATGTAGCCTAGGCCTACTTGGCCCCTGAATGTAACGTGTGGCCCCTTAATGGCCCCTGTTTCAGAAAAATCCTAGAACCGCCACTGGTAATCCATCGTTGGACCTAGGGCCTCTCGAGGGTAGTATCCTACTGAGATGTCCATGTTGGCTGTTTAAAAGGCACGTACATACCTTCCGCGTTGCACGTCTGTGGTCTGCTGCAGATGCATTCATTTCTTAATAAAAATTAAGGGTCAACATCGGTCTGATGTCTTTACCGATCCTTAGGCAACCTTTCAGTTGCCTGTTCACAAGCTGCGCGTCTAGTATAAGCTGAACTTTTAAGGGTACCATAAATCCTTGGTTTCAGAGTTATTTGTGCAGCAATTATTAACTTTTTCATAGTTTTGAGTATTTCATAGTATTCTTGGCGTTGGCTTCATTTTGTAATTCCCTTGATTCATTTTATTAATTCCCTAATTAAGAATATTCAAAGAAATGGAAAATAAATGGTATGAAAAGTTATTTGATTTCTCTAGTAATCCTACCTATATTACTAATTGCGTGGGGATTGAACCCCAGACGACCGGGTGCAAGTCCAACACTTTACTCGAGATCTCCCTGCTTTCAAATCCATGGTCAATATTAAATTTAAATATGTTACGCTTATTACTAGGCCTACTTATGCATTCAACAGATCGCCGATTTTTGTGCCAGGCAGCCTCCCTGTTTCTATTAATGGTTACGGTGTTCCTTTTTTGAGTTATTATATGCTTGTACTCCCCATAAACCTCCACAAGCAGCTTCTGTTCGCCGCTGGAAAAGATCCCGCTCGGTCCTTTTCGGACATTTGATCCATGATTCCACATTCACGGTTATGGGCTGGTTATATATCTCGTGAATGCGCGTAATCGAGGATAACGTTAGCCTTGCTTGAACTAACCTGAGAAAGGCGCAGCTAAACTGTGTTGATGCAATGGCTTAAGCTTCAAGTGGAAGTTGGCGCTAGTTCTAACCGGGCTTAATCAACTAAGCGCCGCTTTCGTTAGCGACTTTGATGGAATAGCCTACCCTTCTTTTCAGATCTGAACAGAGCCTTATTTACAAACATATTTTAAACAATACTTATCAACAAAACCTCCTTGAATTAGATGTGTTACCACAGAGTCAAAGCTGTAAATTAGATTAACTTTATTCAGATTTTGGTACACTGGTATCCAGCAGGGTTCTACATATTGTAGAGCAGACCTTTGATGAACATAAAGAAGATGGGTAAACAAACACCAGTTCTGATGGTAAATTTCAGAGTTGGTCCTCCTGAGGTGGTAGCCACACTGGATGTTGGTCCAGCAGTTGTACTCTGCCCTTGAGTAGAAGTGGGTCCTGCAGTGGTTGCTTGTCCTGAAGTTATTGTAGTTGGTCCTACTGTGGGAGCTATAGCATGACTCGTTTGTCCAACTATAGAAGTTGTAGAAAATGTGGTCCTCAACATAGATGTGGGCTCTACTCTGATAGCAGTAGATCCTTCAGTTGTAGTTATGAGTCCTGCTTGGCTAGTTGTAGACCTTCTAGTTGTAGTAGTGGTTGGTTGTCCTGAAGTTGTTGTAGTTGGTCCTATTAAGGTAGGTCATGCAGAGGGAGTGATTTTATAATTAAGTATATTATCTTGAAGTGAATGAAACCTTTTACAGTACTATTTACAACCCACCCATCTTGCTTTGCTAATGAAGTGTTTAAACTAGCAATTTATGTGAAATTATAATTGTAGTGTTATAGTTACCTGCAGCAATAGTAGTAGTGTCCACATCGAGGAAGGTCATTTGTTCATCCAGTGCATCCTTCAATACCTGCACTGCAAGGCTTTCAGTGGGAACAGCAGATTCTTTGTTGAAGATCAGCCTCAAGTCCACAAAGACTGATCCCTTACTAGAAATGTGATAATGAAAATGAAACAAAAACACCAGAATTAGGATAAACTAGTTTCAAAGCTTTTCTATCACTATCATATTGATTGGAAATCATCTATGTTATATACATAAAGGTATTCATTAATAAATAAAGAGCATAATTCAATAAAAGTGGTGGTACTTACGCAAAAAGTATTTCAATAAAATTGGTTGTACTTACGCAAAAGAGTTGATTGTACTCCTGGAATATGTTGCAGGAAAACTAGGTTTGAAGCCATTGTTAACCTATTATAAGATATAAAATGTATTAATATTCAACATGTTTTATGTTTTTCATGTTAAAATGCAGGAATTCAATATTTTTTATAATTCAAACTGAAATAAATCTTCATATCATTATCTCACCTCTGTTGTAACATTAGCAGCCAGCTCCTCATAGGCTGTGGAGCTTGTATCTAAGTAATCGTCTATAAATGTACGTCTCATGCTGAATCTTAAATCAATAGTCCCTTCATTTTCTGAAGGGGGATCAGCAGTTGTCGATGATCCTGCAGTTGCTGTTGTGGGTCCTACAGTTGTAGCTTCTGATCCATGAATTGTTGTTGGTTCAGGATTTGGCGTTGTTGGTCCTGCAGTTGTTGTTGTTGATCCTGCAGTAGTAGTTAATGTTGTTGTTGTTGATGGTCCTGCAGTTGGTGTTGGTAAAGCAGTTGTCATTATAGCTTCTGAAGTTGTCGTTGTTGACACTGCAGTTGTCGATGATCCCGCAGTTGCTGTCGTGGGTCCTGCAGTTGTAGCTCCAGATCCATGAATTGTTGTTGGTTCATCAGTTGCCGTTGTAGGTCCTACAGTGGTTGTTGTTAGTCCTGCAGTCGTAGCTCTTGGACCAGCAGTTGTTGTTGTTGGTCCTGCAGTTGTTGGTAAAGCAGTTGTCGATATTGGTCCTGCATTTGAAGCTGTTGGTCCAGCAATTGTTGTTGGTTCAGCAGTTGTCGTTGTCAGTCCTGCAGTCGTTGTTTTTGGCAATGCAGTTGTAGCTGTTGGACCAGCAGTTGTTGTTGGTTCAGCAGTTGCCGTTGTTGGTCCTGTAGTTGTTGTTGTTGTGGGTCCCGTGATAGTAGTTAATGGTCCTGCAGTTGTTGTTGCTCGTCCTGCAGTGGTTGGTTGTCCTGAAGTTGTTGTAGTTGGTCCTATTAAGGTAGGTCATGCAGAGGGAGTGATTTTATATTTAAGTATATTATCTTGAGGTGAATGAAACCTTTTACAGTACTATTTACAACCCACCCATCTTGCTTTGCTAATGAAGTGTTTAAACTAGCAATTTATGTGAAATTATAATTGTAGTGTTATAGTTACCTGCAGCAATAGTAGTAGTGTCCACATCGAGGAAGGTGATTTGTTCATGCAGTGCATCCTTCAATACCTGCACTGCAAGGCTTTCAGTGGGAACAGCAGATTCTTTGTTGAAGATCAGCCTCAAGTCCACAAAGACTGATCCCTTACTAGAAATGTGATAATGAAAATGAAACAAAAACACCAGAATTAGGATAAACTAGTTTCAAAGCTTTTTAGCTTTTCTATCACTATCATATTGATTGGCAATCATCTATGTTATATACATAAAGGTATTCATTAATAAATAAAGAGCATGAAAGTAATTCAATAAAAGTGGTGGTACTTACGCAAAAAGTATTTCAATAAAATTGGTTGTACTTACGCAAAAGAGTTGATTGTACTCCTGGAATATGTTGCAGGAAAACTAGGTTTGAAGCCATTGTTAACCTATTATAAGATATAAAATGTATTAATATTCAACATGTTTTATGTTTTTCATGTTAAAATGCAGGAATTCAATATTTTTTATAATTCAAACTGAAATAAATCTTCATATCATTATCTCACCTCTGTTGTAACATTAGCAGCCAGCTCCTCATAGGCTGTGGAGCTTGTATCTAAGTAGTCATCTATAAATGTACGTCTCATGCTGAATCTTAAATCAATAGTCCCTTCATTTTCTGAAGGGGGATCAGCAGTTGTCTTTGTTGACACTGCAGTTGTCGATGATCCTGCAGTTGCTGTTGTGGGTCCTGCAGTTGTAGCTTCTGATCCATGAATTATTGTTGGTTCAGGACTTGGCGTTGTTGGTCCTGCTGTTGTTGGTGATCCTGCAGTAGTAGTTAATGTTGTTGTTAATGGTCCTGCAGTTGGTGCTGGTAAAGCAGTTGTCATTATAGGTCCTGAAGTTGTCGTTGTTGACACTGCAGTTGTCGATGATCCCGCAGTTGCTGTCGTGGGTCCTGCAGTTGTAGCTTCTGATCCATGAATTGTTGTTGGTTCAGGATTTGGCGTTGTTGCTCCTGAAGTTGTTGATCCTGCAGTTGTTTGTGTTGGTCCTTCCGTTGTTGTTAGTTCTGTGTTTGTAGTTGATGTTGGTCCTGTAGTTGTGTGTTCTGCTATTGTAACTGGTGGTCCTTTAACTGTTGTTGTTGGTCCTTTAGTCTTTGTTGTTGGTCCTGCTGCAGTAGTTGATCGTTTTTCAGTCGTTATTTGTTGCTCAGTGGTTGTTGGTCCTGCAGTTGTTGAGGGTTTTGCTTTGGTAGTTGTTGGCCCTGCATTTCTTGATTTTGTTTCAGTAGTTGTGGTTGATGGTCCTGCAGTTGTTGTTGCTAGTCCTGCTGAAGTAGTTGATGGTATTGCAGCTGGTGTTGTCGATTCTGCAGTTTCAGTTGATCCTGCTGTAGCAGTCGGTGGTCCTGAATTTGTTGTTGTGTCTCCTGCTTTAGTAGTTGTGAGTCCTGCAGAAGTAGTTGTGGGTCCTACAGTTGTTGATGTTGGTTCAGTAGTTGTCGTTGTTGGTCCTGAAGTTGTTTCTCCTTCTGTTGTTGTTGGTCCTGTGTTTGTAGTTGTGTGTTCTGCTGTTGTAATTTGTGGTCCTTTAATTGTTGTTGTTGGTTCTTCAGTTTTGGTTGTTGGTCCTGCTGCAGTAGTTGATAGCTCTGCAGTTGTTGTTACTTGTTTTGCAGTGGATGTTGGTCCTGCATTTGTTGTTGTGGGTCCTGCAGTTTCAGTTGGTCTTGATGTAGCAGTCGTTGGTCCTGAATTTGTTGTTGTGTGTCCTGCTTTAGTAGTTGTGGACCCTACAGAAGTAGTTGTGGGTAATGCAGTTGTTGTTTTTGGTGCTGCAGTTGTTGTTGTGGTTTTTCCTGCCATTGTTGATGATCCTGAAGTTGTTTTTGTGGGTCTTGCCGTTTTTGTGGATCCCATGGTAGAAGTTAATAGTCCAGTAGTTGTTGTTGGTCCTGCAGCTGTTCTTGCTGGTTTTTCTGTTGTAGTTGATGGGCCTGCAGTTGTTCTTTGTACTGCAGTTGTAGTGAGTCCTGCTGTAGTAGTTGTGGATCGTGCTGTAGTAGTTGTGGGTATTGCATTTGTTGTTATTGGTCCTGCAGTTGTCTGTCTTTCTGTTGTGGCTGTGGGTCCTACAGTTGTTGTTGTTGGTCCTGCAATTGTTTTTGCTGCAGCAAATGTTGTCATTGGTGCAGCAGTTGTTGTCATTAGTTCAGCAGTTGATGTCGTTGGGGCAGCAGTTGTTGTGGTGGGTCCAACAGTTGTCGTTGTTGTTCCTGAAGTTGTCATTGTTGGTGGCGCAGTTGTTGTTGGTGCAGCATTTGTCGTTGGTGCAGCATTTGTTGTTGTTGTTCCTACAAAAGTTGTTTTGGGTGCGGCATTTGTTGTCGTTGGTCCAGCAGTTGCCGTTGTTAATGCAACAGTTGTCGTTGTTGGTGCAGCAGTTGTGATTCTTGGTGCAGCAGTTGTCATTGTTGTTGCAGCAATTGTCGTCGTTGGTACAGCAGTTGTCGGTGATCCAGCAGTTGTTTTAGTTGGTGCATTAATTGTCGTTGTTGGTGCAGCAGTTATTGTTGTTGGTCCTAAAGTTTTCGTTGTTGGTGCGGCAGTTGTGGTTGATGCTGCAGCAGTTGTTGTCGTTATTTCAGCATTTGTTGTCGTTGGTGCAGCAGTTGTTGTTGTTGGTGCAGCAGTTGCTGTCGTTATTTCAGCATTTGTTGTCGTTGGTGCAGCAGTTGTTGTCGTTGGTGCAGCAGTTGTTGTCGTGGGTCCAGCAGTTGTTGTCGTTGGTACAGCAGTTGTTGTTGTTGTTGATGCAGCAGTTGTTGTCATTGGTACAGCAGTTGTTGTCGTTGGTTCAGCAGTTGTTGTGGGTACTACAGATGTTGTGGTGGGTCCAGCAGTTAAAGTGGTTGGTTCTGCAATTGTCGTTGTTGCTGCAGCAGTTGTTGTTGTTGTTGGTGCCGCAGTTGTCGTTGTTGGTGCAGAAGTTGTCGTTGTTGGTGCAGCAGTTGTTGTCGTTGGTTCAGCAGTTGTCGTCATTGGTGCAGCAGTTGTCGTTGGTGTAGCAGTTGTTGTCGTTGGTGCAGCAGTTTTTGTGGGTCCTGCAGATGTGGTGGGTCCAGGAGTTGTGGTGGTCGGTTCGGCAGTTGTCCTTGTTACTGCAGCAGTCGTTGTAGTTGGTGCAGCAGTTGTTGTTGTGGGTCCTGCAGTTATTGTGGTGGGTCCAGCAGTTGTCGTTCTCGGTCCTGAAGCTGTCGTTGTTGGTGCAGCTGTTGTTGTTCGTGTAGCAGTTGTTGTCATTAGTGCAGCAATTGTGGTGGGTGCAGCAGTTGTCGTTGGTGCAGCAGTTGTTGTCATTGGTGCAGCAGTTGTTGTGGGCCCTGCAGATGTTGTGGTGGGTCCAGCAGTTGTGATGGTTGGTCCTGCAGTTGTCGTTGTTGCTGCATCAGTTGTTGTCGTTGGTGCAGCAGTTCTTTTCGTTGGTGCAGCATTTGTTGTCGTTGATTCAGCAGTTGTCGTCGTTGGTGCAGCAGTTGTCGTTGGTGCAGCAGTTGTTGTTGTTGGTTCAGCAGTTGTTGTGGGTCCTGCAGATGTTGTGGTGGGTCCAGGAGTTGTGGTGGTTGGTTCTGCAGTTGTCGTTGTTACTGCAGCAGTTGTTGTCGTTGGTGCAGCAGTTGTTGTCGTTGGTGCAGCAGTTCTTGTCGTTGGTGCAGCAGTTGTTTTCATTGGTCCAGCAGTCTTTGTCGTTGGTTCAGCAGTTGTTGTCGTTGGTGTCATTGGTGCAGCAGTTGTGGTTGTTGGTCCTGCAATAGTTGTGGTGGGTGCAGCAGTTGTCATTGGTGCAGCAGTTGTTGTCGTTGGTGCAGCAGTTGTTGTGGGTACTGCAAATGTTGTGGTGGGTCCAGCAGTTGTGATGGTTGGTCTTGCAGTTGTCGTTGTTTCTGCAGCAGTTGTTGTCGTTGGTGTAGCAGTTATTTTCGTTGGTGCAGCAGTTGTCGTTGGTGCAGCAGTTGTTGTCGTTGGTGCACCAGTTGTTGTCATTGTTACAGCAGTTGTTGTTTTAGGTGCCGCAGTTGTCGTTGTTGGTCCAGCAGTTGTTGTTGTTGGTAGAGCAGTTGTTGTTGGTGCAGCAGTTGTTTTCGTTGGTCCAGCAGTTGTTGTTGTTGGTTTAGCAGTTGTTGTTTGTTTAGCAGTTGTTGTCGTTGATGCAGCAGTTGTGGTTGTTGGTCCTGCAGTTGTCGTTGTTGCTTCAGCAGTTGATGTTGTTTGTGCAGCAGTTGTTGTCGTTGGTGTAGCAGCTGTTGTCGTTGGTTCAGCAGTTGTCGTCATTGGTGCAGCAGTTGTCGTTGGTGCAGCAGTTGATGTCGTTGGTGCAGCAGTTGTGGTGGGTCCAGGAGTTGTGGTGGTCGGTTCTGCAGTTGTCGTTGTTGCTGCAGCAGTTGTTGTTGTCGTTGGTGCATCATTTGTTATAGTTGGTCGAGCAGTTGTCGTTGTTGGTGTAGCAGTTGTTGTCGTTAGTGCAGCAGTTGTTGTTGTGGGTCCTGCAGTTATGGTGGTGGGTCCAGCAATTGTCATTGTTGGTCCTGAAGCTGTCGTTTTTGGTGCAGCTGTCGTTGTTCGTGTAGCAGTTGTTGTCATTAGTGCAGCAATTGTGGTGGGTGCAGCAGTTGTCGTTGGTGCAGCAGCTGTTGTCGTTGGTTCAGCAGTTGTCGTCATTGGTGCAGCAGTTGTTGTTGTTGGTGCAGCAGTTGTTGTCGTTGGTGCAGCAGTTGTTGTTGTTGGTCCGGAAGTTGTTGTTGCTGCAGCAATTGTTGTCGTTGGTGCAGCAGTTGTTGTTGTTGGTTCAGCATTTGTTGTCGTTGGTCGTCCAGTTGTCGTCGTTGGTGCAGCAGTTGTTGTTGTTGGTGCAGCAGTTTTTGTCGTTGGTGCAGCAGTTGTTTTCGTTGGTCCAACAGTTGTTGTCGTTGGTTCAACAGTTGTTGTCGTTGGTGCAGCAGTTGTTGTCGTTGGTGCAGCAGTAGTTGTGGGCCCTGCAGATGTTGTGGTGGGTCCAGCAGTTATGATGGTTGGACCTGCAGTTGTCGTTGTTGCTGCAGCAGTTGTTGTCGTTGGTGCAGCAGTTGTTTTCGTTTGTCCAGCAGTTGTTGTCGTTGGTTCAGCAGTTGTTGTCGTTGGTGCATCAGTTGTTGTCATCGTTGCAGCAGTTGTGGTTGTTGGTCCTGCAATAGTTGTGGTGTGTGCAGCAGTTGTTCTTATTGGTGCAGCAGTTTTTGTCCTTGATGCAGCAGTTGTTGTGGGCCCTGCAGATGTCGTGGTGGGTCCAGCAGTTGTCGTTGTTGCTGCAGCAGTTGTTTTTGTTGGTGCAGCATCTGTTGTCATTGGTGCTGCAGTTGTTGTCGTTAGTGCAGCAGTTGTTTTCGTTGGTCCAGCAGTTGTTGTCGTCGGTGTAGCAGATGTTGTCGTTGGTGCAGCAGTTGTTGTCGTTGGTGCAGCAGTTGTTGTTGTGGGTGCTGCAGTTATTGTTGTGGGTCCAGCAGTTGTCGTTGTTGGTGCAACAGTTGTTGTTGTTGGTGTAGCAGTTGTTGTCATTGGTGCAGCAGTTGTGGTGGGTGCAGCAGTTGTTGTTGGTGCAGTAGTTGTGGGCCCTGCAGATGTTGTGGTGGGTCCAGCAGTTGTGGTGGTCGGTCCTGCAGTTGTCCTTGTTGCTGCAGCAGTTATTGTCGTTGGTGCAGCAGTTGTTTTCGTTGGTCCAGCAGTAGTTGTACTGGGTGCAGCAGTTGTTGTTGTTGGTCCTGCAGTTGTTGTTGCTGCAGCAATTGTTGTCGTTGGTTGAGCAGTTGTTGTCATTGGTGCAGCAGTTGTTGATGTTGGTGAAGCAGTTGTTTTCGGTGGTCCAGCAGCTGTTGTCGTTGGTCCTGCAGTTATTTTGGTGGGTCCAGCAGTTGTCCTTGTTGGTCCTGCAGTTGTTGATGTTGGTGCAGAAGTTGTTTTCGTTCGTCCAGCAGTTGTTGTCGTTGGTTCAACAGTTGTTGTGGGTACTGCAAATGTTGTGGTGTGTCCAGCAGTTGGTGTTGGTGCAGCAGTTGTTGTCGTTAGTGCAGCAGTTGTGGTTGTTGCTCCTCCAGTAGTTGTAGTGGGTGCAGCAGTTGTTGTCGTTGGTCCAGCAGTTGTTGTCGTTGGTGCAGCAGTTGTTGTTGTTGGTGAAGCAGTTGTTGTAGTGGGTGCAGCAGTTGTTGTTGTTGGTCCTGCAGTAGTTTTTGCTGCAGCAATTGTTGTCGTTGGTGCAGCGGTTGTTGTCGGTGGTCCAGCAGTTTTTGTCGTTAGTAAAACAGTTGTTTTCGGTGGTCCAGCAGTTGTTGACGTTGGTGCAGCAGCTGTTGTCGTTGGTCCTGCAGTTATTTTGGTGGGTCCAGCAGTTGTCGTTGTTGGTCCTGAAGTTGTCGTTGGTGCAGAAGTTGTTTTCGTTCGTCCAGCAGTTGTTGTCGTTGGTTCAACAGTTGTTGTGGGTACTGCAAATGTTGTGGTGGGTCCAGCAGTTGGTGTTGGTGCAGCAGTTGTTGTCGTTAGTGCAGCAGTTGTTTTCGTTGGTGTAGCAGTTCTTGTTGTTGGTTCAGCAGTTGTTGTCGTTGGTGCAGCAATTTTTTTCGTTGGTGCAGCAATTGTTGTTGTTGGTGCAGCAGTTGTCGTTGGTGCAGCAGTTGTTGTCATTGGTGCAGCAGTTGTGGTTGTTGCTCCTCCAGTAGTTGTAGTGGGTGCAGCAGTTGTTGTTGTTGGTCCGGCAGTTGTTTTTGCTGCAGCAATTTTTGTCGTTGGTGCAGCAGTTGTTGTCATTGGTGCAGCAGTTGTTGTCGTTGGTGCAGCAGTTGTTGTTGTTGGTGAAGCAGTTGTTGTAGTGGGTGCAGCAGTTGTTGTAGTGGGTGCAGCAGTTGTTGTTGCTGCAGCAATTGTTGTCGTTGGTGCAGCGGTTGTTGATATTGGTGAATCAGTTGTTTTCGGTGGTCCAGCAGTTGTTGACGTTGGTGCAGCAGTTGTTGTCGTTGGTGCAACAGTTGTTGTTGTGGGTCTTGCAGTTATTTTGGTGGGTCCAGCAGTTGTCGTTGTTGTTCCTGAAGTTGTCTTTGTTGGTGCAGCAGTTGTTGTTGGTGCAGCAGTTGTGGTGGTTGGTCCTGCATTTGTCGTTGTTGCTGCAGCAGTTGTTGTCATTTGTGGAGCAGTTGTTGTCGTTGGGACAGCAGTTGTTGTCGTTGGTGCAACAGTTGTTGTCGTTGGTGCAGCAGTTGTGCTTGTTTGTCTTTCAGTAGTTG
Organism: Micromesistius poutassou; assembly: GCF_964030765.1. Taxonomy (NCBI): domain Eukaryota; kingdom Metazoa; phylum Chordata; class Actinopteri; order Gadiformes; family Gadidae; genus Micromesistius; species Micromesistius poutassou. The sequence goes on from NC_140273.1 coordinate 19,347,500, forward strand.
TAGTGGGTGCAGCAGTTGTTGTTGTTGGTCCTGCAAATGTTGTGGTGTGTCCAGCAGTTGTTGTTGGTGCAGCAGTTGTTGTCGTTGGTGCAGCAGTTGTTTTCATCGGTCCAGCAGTTTTTGTTGTTGGTTCAGCATTTGTTGTCGTTGGTGCATCAGTTGTTTTCTTCGGTCCAGCAGTTGTTGTCATTGGTTCAGCATTTGTTGTCATTGGTGCAGAAGTAGTGCTTGCTGGTCCTGCAGTAGTTGTGGTTGGTGAAGCAGTTGTGGTTGGTGCAGCAGTTGTTGTCGTTGGTGCACCAGTTGTTGTCGTTGTTACAGCAGTTGTTGTTGTTGGTTTAGCAGTTGTTGTTTGTTTAGCAGCTGTCGTTGATGCAGCAGTTGTGGTTGTTGGTCCTGCAGTTGTCGTTGTTGCTTCAGCAGTTGATGTTGTTGGTGCAGCAGTTGTTGTCGTTGGTGTAGCAGCTGTTGTCGTTGGTTCAGCAGTTGTCGTCATTGGTGCAGCAGTTGTCGTTGGTTCAGCAGTTGATGTCGTTGGTGCAGCAGTTGTTGTGGGTCCTGCAGATGTGGTGGGTCCAGGAGTTCTGGTGGTCGGTTCTGCAGTTGTCGTTGTTGCTGCAGCAGTTGTTGTTGTCGTTTGTGCATCATTTGTTATAGTTGGTCGAGCAGTTGTCGTTGTTGGTGTAGCAGTTGTTGTCGTTAGTGCAGCAGTTGTTGTTGTGGGTCCTGCAGTTATGGTGGTGGGTCCAGCAATTGTCATTGTTGGTCCTGAAGCTGTCGTTTTTGGTGCAGCTGTCGTTGTTCGTGTAGCAGTTGTTGTCATTAGTGCAGCAA